>NC_084758.1:12913896-13513896 GCF_033978785.1 Entelurus aequoreus
ACACAGGTTAGTTTTTTTTACTCAATATGACAGTATAACTGCCACACTCAATATGACAGTTATTTAAACACAACTCTTAAACTACACATGAAAAATGACTAACAATGCCTGAAATAATGCATTCTTGTAAGTTTTAATCGAAACATATGCTTTTTTAAGGCTTGCAAACACAACAACTATTTTTTTACTCAATATGACAGTAATGTTCTAAAATTCTGAGATAATACGAAAAAATTAATAAAAATGATTCCAACATAATTCCTAAACCAAACATGCAAAATGTCTAAAAATGTCGTAGTATTGAATCCATGTGAGTTTTACTAGTTTTAGTTGATTTTGTAAGGTTTGCAAATACATAAATTAGGTTTTACTCACAATGACAGTATACTGTCACACTCAATATGACAGTTATTTAAACATAACTCAAACCACACACGAAAAATGGCTAATAATGCCTGAAATAATGCATAACGAGCAGTTTTACTCGAAACACATGCTTTTTTAAATCTTGCAAACACAAAAAGTAATTTTTTTACTCAATAAGACTGTAATGTTGTTAAAATCCTGAGATAATGCGAAAAAGCAATACAAATGTATTTAAACATTACTCCTAAACAACACATGCAAAATTGCTAATAATGCCTGGAAACATGTATCTTTGTTAGTTTTACTAGAAATATGGTATTTTGCAGAGGTGGGACCAAGTCATTGCTTTGCAAGTCACAAGTAAGTCTCAAGTCTTTGCCCTCAAGTCTCGAGTCAAGTCCCGAGTCAAGACAGGCAAGTCCCGAGTCAAGTCCAAAGTCAAGACTAGAAAGTCTCAAGTCAAGTCCCAAGTCCTGCATTTTGAGTTTCGAGTCCTTTCAAGTCCTTTTAACCACAGACTAATATTTTTACACAGATTGTGTATGCTTTTAAAACGCTGTATTTATTTATTAAAACAAGTGCATTTGAAATTGCAGGAAAAAAAAATAGTGCTGACATTGCAATTCATAATAGCACTATAAACCAGTCATTGTAATAGTTTAAACAATTTTAAACATTTAACTCATTCCTTTACAGAATAAACACATTTGCAAAAACAAACATTAACATACCATTGGTTGTATTTTATGAAAATAACATTACCACAAAGTTGAGAAGGAGCAAAGATCTTCAATATTTGTATGTGAGAATCACAAAGAAATCTTCTGGGGGAGGATGACCCCCTACAGGGGTTTGGTTTACAAACTTTCAGCCCCACCTAAAACAAAATTCACCAGCCGCCACTGATTATGATGCATTCTCATTTTAGGCAAAGTATAAGACAATACTTTCTTAACAGTATAATTGTAACCAGGAATAAGTCTTCAAGTAACAATATTCAAATACTAACGTTGTTGGGTAAGACATAATTTGGTTTTATTCTGAATCCAGTGAAACAGATTGGTGGTTTTAGCTGATATAAAGACTTTCAGGTGTTTATATATGTTTAAGTATTTGGCAGACGCTTTTATCCAAAGCGACATACATAAAAAATAGATATAAAACAATCACTGTAAACATTATCATTTAAGGGAAGAATGTAATACAAAATATCAATACAAAGTGTCAAGACAGAATAAACTCTCTGCTGCTGCAGCAACAGAGTTACAGTCTATAGGTCCCTAAAATATATAGATATCTAATGTATTCATACATTGTTTATGTAGGATATACGCATGTATATATAATCTAATCATATTGTTTCTTCAACTTAAAAATAGCTGACCGTTTTTTCCCCCCTTCTCTGGGCTTATATTCCCAGTTTTGATCTCGGACGTCTGGTCACTTATAGCATATAAGAATATTATATTACTGTTAAGCAAACTATGAATAATAAAAACGCCAAAACATGTGTCCGTTATCATAGCTACACGTATGACAAAAAAAACGCGTGAAAATCAGTGGTATTCAGTGAGGTAAGATGAATTAAATGCTCTGACAGTTTATTGCTCCTGCCAAATGAATTGCACTGAGTGGAGCGGATCACCACTCCAAGATGGCGGCTCCGCGTCTCGTCTGCGCCAGTAGGCAGTAGCGCTCAATGCTGCGTACCCTTATAAGATGTCTATGGTTATAACGTTAGCAGTGAGTTTACAGCCTCACTGATTTAACTACACAGCAAATAAAAGTCATGTTACTTAGCCAATAAACGTTATCTTACATTCAAAACTTACCCTTCTTTGTGCAACTTCAAATGTCGAACGAAGTTGGAAGTTGTTGCGTCTCCGTCTGTAATATTCGAACTGCGTGATTTGCATACAGCAATTCGTTTTTCGTTGACCAAGTCGTAGTTTTTATACCCGAACGAAACCAACTTTGGCATAATTGTTTCTCACTGCCGCATTGTTTGACAACTCTTGTTCGGTGGTTGTCCTGCAATTGGATTGGATGAGAGCTGTGGGATGAAAACAACGTAGATCTAATTTGATTGGCTGTTGTACTGAGCGCACACACGCTGACACGCAGCACACACGCTTATAGACACAGACGTGTAAAATGAAAGATACGGAGCGCTCCCAAATAACTTTTTAAGGTTTGGGTTTTGGGGAAAGTAGCAAGTCATGTCAAGTCAAAAGGCTCAAGTCCAAGTGAAGTCACAAGTCATTGATGTTAAAGTCTAAGTCGAGTTGCAAGTCTCTTTACATTTTGTCAAGTCGAGTCTAAAGTCATCAAATTCATGATTCGAGTCTGACTCGAGTCCAAGTCATGTGACTCGAGTCCACACCTCTGGTATTTTGTAAAGGTTGCAAAAGCAAAAAGTACTTTTTTACTCAGTATGAAAGTAATGATCTTAGAATCCTGAGGTAATGCGAAAAAAGCAATACAAATGTATTTAAACATACATTCCTAAACAACACATGCAAAATGGCTAATAATGCCTGGAGACATGTATCTTTGTTAGGTTTACTAGAAAAATGATCTTTTGTAAAGTTTGCAAAGACACTAGCTAGTTATTTTAAATTCAATATGACAGTATAACAGTCATACTAAATATGAAAGTTATCAAAACATAACTCCAAAACCAAACATGTGCCATGTCTAAAAATGCCTGTACTAATGTATTTATGTGAGTTTGTAAGGTTTTCAAAAACAAAAAGTAGTTTTTTACTCAATATGAAAGTAATGATCTTAGAATCCTGAGATAATGCGAAAAAAGCAATAAAAATGTATTTAAACATAATTCCTAAACAACCCATGCAAAATGGGTAATAATGCCTGGAGACATGTATCTTTGTTAGTTTTACTAGAAAAATTATCTTTTGTAAAGTTTGCAAAGACACAAGCTAGTTTTTTTTTAATTCAATATGACAGTATAACAGTCATACTAAATATAAAAGTTATATAAACATAACTCCAAAACCAAACACGTGTCATGTCTAAAAATGTCTGTAAAAATGTATTTATGCAAGTTTGTAAGGTTTGCAAAAACAAAAAGTACTTTTTTACTCACTATGAAAGTAATGATTTTAGAATCCTGAGATAATGCGAAAAAAGCAATAAAAATGTATTTAAACATAATTCCTAAACAACCCATGCAAAATGGGTAATAATGCCTGGAGACATGTATTTGTTAGTTTTACTAGAAAAATTATCTTTTGTAAAGTTTGCAAAGACACAAGCTAGTTTTTTTTTCATTCAATATGACAGTATAACAGTCATACTAAATATGAAAGTTATCTAAACATAACTCCAAAACCAAACATGTGTCATGTCTAAAACTGCCTGTAATAATGTATTTATGTGAGTTTGTAATGATTGCAAAAACAAAAAGTAGTTTTTACTCAATATGAAAGTAATGATCTTAGAATCCTGAGATAATGCGAAAAAAGCAATACAAATGTAATCAAACACAACTTTTAAACCAAACATGCAAAATGTCTGAAAATGCCTGTAATATTGAATCCATGTGAGTTTTATTTGAATCAGTTTTATGGTTTGCAAATACAAAAATTGGGTTTTATGACAAACACAAGTTAGTTTTTTTTACTCAATATAACAGTTTAGCTGTCATACTATATATGAAAGTTATATAAACATAACTCCAAAACCAAACATGCATTATGTCCAAAACTGCCTGTAATATTGTATATATGTGAGTTTTACTAGAATCAGGGTTGCAAATACAAAAATTGGGTTTTATGACAGTATACTGTCACACTCAATATGACAGTTATTTAAACATAACTCAAACAACACATGCAAAATGGCTAACAATGCCTGGAGACATGTTATTACGGCATTAGTTTTACTAGAAAAATGGTCTTTTGTAAGGTTTGCAAAGACACAAGTTAGTTTTTTTTTTTATTCAATATGACAGTATAACTGTCATAATAAATATGAAAGTTATATAAACATAACTCTAAAACCAAACATGCATTATGTCTAAAAATGCCTGTAATATTGTATCTGTGTGAGTTTAACTAGATTTAGTTGTTTTTGTAAGGTTTGCAAATACAAAATATGGGTTTTACTCACTATGACAGTATACTGTCACACTCAATCTGACAGTTATTTAAACATAACTCCTAAACCACACATGCAAAATGGCTAATAATGCCTGGAGATATGTATCTTTGTGAGTTTTACTAGAAACAATATATTGTGTAAGGTTTAGTTAGTTTTTGTACTCAATCTGACAGTATAACTGTCATTCTAAATCCATCCATTTTCTTCCGCTTATCCGAGGTCGGGTTGCCTGAGCATAAAATCTCGGACTTCCCTCTCCCCAGCCACTTCGTCCAGCTCTTCTCGGGGTATTCCAAGGCGTTCCCAGGCCAGCCGGGAGACATAGTCTTTCCAATGTGTCCTAGGTCTTCCCCGTGGCCTCCTGCCGGTCGGTCTTTCCCTAAACACCTCCCTAGAGGCGTTCGAGTGGCATCCTGAGCAGATGCCCGAACCACCTCATTGGCTCCTCTCAATGTGAAGGAGCAGCTGCTTTACTCTGAGTTCCTCCCGGATGACAGAGCTTCTCACCCTATCTCTAAGGGAGAGACCCACCACCCGGCAGAGGAAACGCATTTCGGCCGCTTGTACCCGTGACCTTGTCCTTTCGGTCATAACCCAAAGCTGGGAACGTAGATCGACGGTAAATTGAGAGCTTTTCCTTCTGGCTCAGCTCCTTCTTCACCACAACGGATCGATATAGCGTCCTCAATACTGAAGACGCCGCACCGATCCGCCTGTGGATCCCCCGATCCACTCTATCCTCACTCGTGAACAAGACTCCTAGGTACTTGAACTCCTCCACTTGGGGCAAGATCTCCTCCCCAACCTGGAGATTGCACCCTTTCCTGCGCGAGAACCATGGACTTGGACTTGGAGGTGCTGATTCTCATCCCAGTCGCTTCACACTCAAGGACCCTGCCGAGAGTATAGACCTGGTCTACAGTTCCACGACCAGGACGAAAACCACACTGTTCGTCCTGGATCCGAGTTTCTTCCTCTCCAGTACACATGAATAGACCTTACCGGGAAGGCTGAGGAGTGTGTTTCACCGGTTCCCCTTTATAAAGAGAGGAACCACCACCCCGGTCTGCCAATCCAGAGGTACCGCCCCCAATGTCCACGCGATGTTGCAGAGTCTTGTCAACCAAGACAGCGCCACAGTTTTCAGAGCCTTAAGGAACTCCGGACGGAACTCATCCACCCCTGGGGCCTTGCCACCGAGGAGCTTTTTAACTACCTAGGCAACCTAAGCCCCAGAAATAGGAGAGCCCACCACAGATTCCCCAGGCACTGCTTGGCCTTTCGGTATGCCCGCTGCCTCTGGAGTCCCATGAGCCAAAAGGACCCGATAGGCTCTTTCTTCAGCTTGACGGCATCCCTCACTGCTGGTGGCCACCAGTGAGTTCTAGGATTACCGCCATGACAGGCACCAAACACCTTGCGGCCACAGCTCCAATCAGCCGGCTCCACAAGAGAGGTACGGAACATGGTCCACTCAGACTCAATGTCCAGCACCTCCCTCGTGACATGTTCAAAGTTCTTCCGGAGGTGGAAATTGAAACTCTCTCTGACAGGAGACTCTGCTAGGCGTTCCCAGCAGACCCTCACAATGCGTTTGGGCCTGCCAGGTCTGTCCTGCATCCTCCCCCACCATCGGCGCCAGCTCACCACCAGGTGATGATCGGTAGAAAGCTCTGCCCCTCTCTTCACCCGAGTGTCCAAAACATGAGGCCGCAAATCCCATGACACAACTACAAAGTCAATCATGGAACTGCGGCCGAGGGTGTCCTGGTGCCAAGTACACATATAGACACCCTTATGTTTGAACATTGTGTTTGTTATGGACAATCCGTGACGAGCACAAAAGTCCAATAACAAAGCACAACATGGGTTCGATCCGGGTGGCCATTTTTCCCAATCACGACTCTCCAGGTTTCACTGTCCTTGCCAACATGAGCATTGAAGTCCCCCAACAGAACAAAGGAATCACCCGAGGGAGCACTCTCCAGTACTTCTTCAAGGGAATCCAAAAAGAGTGGGTACTCTGAGCTACTGTTTGGTGCGTAAACACAAACAACAGTCAGGACCCGTCACCCAACCCGAAAGCGGAGGGAAGCTACCATCTCGTCTACTGGGTTAAAGTCCAACGTGCAGGCTTTGAGCAACAACAATTGCCACCCCAGCCTCTCATTGCTTGCAACGCCAGAGTGGAAGAGAGTCCAGCCCCTCTTGAGAGAACAGGTTCCAGAGCCCTTGCTGTGCGTCGAAGTGAGTCCAACTATATCTAGCCGGAACTTCTTCACCTCGCGCACCAGCTCAGGCTCCTTCCCTCCCAGCGAGGTGACGTTCCACGTCCCAAGAGCGAGATTATGTAGCCGATAATCGGACCGCCAAGTGCCCTGCCTTCTGCTGCCGCCCAGTTCACACTGCATCCGACCTCTATGACCTCAATGGGCCCATGAGTGGTGAGCCCATTGGAGGGTTGACCCACGTTGCTTCTTCGAGCTGAGCCCGGCAGGGCCCCATGGAGACATCGTGCCCCACCTCTGCGCCTGGCTCCACAGGAGAGCCACGGTGACCCGTGCCTGGGCGAGAAAAAAATCTAGGTCCTCGATTTGTACTTTTCATAAAGGTCTTTGAGCTGCTCTTTGTCTGATCCCTCACATAGGACCTGTTTGTCTTGAGGGACCCTACCAGGGGGCATAGAAGTCCTCGGACAACATAGCTCTTAGGATCAGTGGTACACGCAAACCACAGAGGTGGCGGCTCAGAAAGGGGGTTATATAAACATAACTCCAAAACCAAACATGCAATATGTCTAAACATGCCTGTAATATTGTATTAATGTGAGTTTTACTAGAATCAGTTGTTTTTGTAAGGTTTGCAAATACAAAATATGGGTTTTACTCACTATGACAGTATAATGTCAAACTCAATCTGACAGTTATTTAAACATAACTCCTAAACCACACATGCAAAATGGCTAATAATGCCTGGAGATATGTATCATTGTGAATTTTACTAGGAACAACTTATTGTGTAAGGTTTAGTTAGTTTTTGTACTCAATATGACAGTATAACTGTCATACTAAATCCATCCATTTTCTTCCGCTTATGGTCGGGTTATGGTCGGGTTGCGGGGGCCGCAGCCTAAGCAGAGAAGCCCAAACTTCCCTTTCTCCAGCCACTTCGTCCAGCTTTTCTCGGGGGATCCCGAGGCGTTCCCAGGCCAGCCGGGAGACATAGTGTTCCCAATGTGTCCTGGGTCTTCCCCGTGGCCTCCTGCCGGTCGGACTTGCCCTAAACACCTCCCTAGGGAGGCGTTCGGGTGGCATCCTGAGCAGATGCCCGAACCACCTCATCTGGCTCCTCTCAATGTGGAGGAGCAGCGGCTTTACTGTGAGTTCCTCCAGGATGACAGAGCTTCACCTTCACCAGGGGTGTCAAACTCAAATACAGAGTGGGCCAAAGTTTAAAACTGAACCAAGGTTGAACAAATTAACCTTTTAATAGGGACCCAAACAAGTTTTGCTTTGAATATTGAACAAGCAAGGATTATATAACTTTATAGTGACATGCAAAATCGAGTTTCAAATAATAATAATAATAATTAAAAAATATCAATCGCATATCAAATACAATTTAAATAAAAATGGAATGCCTCTTTTCTATTTGCAGCCTTCTGAGGTAAATATCAAGATTAACTTTTTCCACAGGCTAATAAATTTGAAAATAAAATAACAATGAATAAGACAACCATTCAGGACTTTAAACTGCTCAGTTTGCAACACACTGATCTAATTTGATGTGCCCAAGCCAGATACTTGGCATCTTTTATTGGATGCTAGTTCTTTAATGTCGGGGCTCAGGCTTTGAGCCGAGGCAACTTTCGTTATCGAACGAAGGTGTTCAACAGTCATATCTCGTACAACCAATTCTAACATCGTTCAGACCCAGTCACAAGATATGTGCAGTTTCAGCACGCATACACAAATGAATGCAAAGCATACTTCATCAACAGCGATACAGGTTACACTGAGGGTGCCAGTATAAAAAACTTTAACACTGTTAGAAATATACGCCACACTGTGAACCCACACCGAACAAGAATAAAAAACACTTTTCGGGAGAACATCCGCACCGTAACACAACATAAACACAAAAGAACAAATGCCCAGAATCCTTTGCAGCACTAACTCTTTCGGGATGCTACAAAATACACCCCCGCTACCACCAAACCAGCCCCACCCACACACACACACACCTTGCAGCGTCCCGGAAGATTTAGTGCTACAAAGGGTTCTGGGTATTTGTTCTGTTGTGTTTATGTTGTGTTACGGTGCGGATGTTCTCCCGAAATGTGTTTGTCATTCTTGTTTGGTGTGGATTCAAAGTGTGGCGTATATTCCTAAAAGTGTTAAAGTTTTTTATTTGGCTACCGTCAGTGTAACCTGTATCGCTGTTGATGAAGTATGCGTTGCATTCAATTGTGTGTGGGTGCAGATGCTGCACTGACATGAAACTGGGCCAGAACTGGTTTGACTAGCTGAAATAAAATAAAAAATTTCGGGAGGAGTGCTGGAGTCAAACCCGGGAGGGTTGGCAAGTATTAGAAGTAGCGGCGTTACTGCGGCACTGCCGCAATGTATAATCCACGGTTCGGCTTTAGTGTTAATTTGATATTGCCTCAAGGGCCCACGGGCCAGAGTTTGACACCCATGACCTTCACTGTAAAAAAATACTGTAAAAATAAAAAATAAAATTACAGTTATATACTCCATCCATCCATCCATTTTCTACCGCTTATTCCCTTCGGGGTCGCGGGGGGCGCTGGAGCCTATCTCAGCTACAATCGGGCGGGAGGCGGGGTACACCCTGGACAAGTCACCACCTCATCGCAGGGCCAACACAGATAGACAGACAACATTCACACTCACATTCACACACTAGGGCCAATTTAGTGTTGCCAATCAACCTATCCTGTTCTTCTTAAATGCAGTTAAGTACTGTAAATTGTGTTGCATTTTTCAAAAAATATCGACCAGCAGTAAGTTACTGTAAAACCTACAGTATAATTCAGTATTTTTCAGACTTGTTTCTTGGGTCCGCCCACAATTCGTCCAACCGAGCTTCATTTCACCTGGCCGCCCCTGCTAAATCCATCCTACTGCATCGTGTGTTTTTGATAACAAGGTAAGAGTCACTTGTACCTTGATGTGTCATTTTCTGTTTGAATTACTTTTTATATATATTTATAAAGTCTGGAGGTCTACTTGCATTAAAAAAATGTTCACAGCACTGAAAAAAGGTTGAGAACCACTGCCTTAGGACAGTGGTTCTCAACCTTTTTTCAGTGATGTACCCCTGTGAACATTTTTTTAATTCAAGTACCCCCTAATCAGAGCAAAGCATTTTTGGTTGAAAAAAAAGAGATAAAGAAGTAAAATACAGCACTATGTCATCAGTTTCTGATTTATTAAATTGTATAACAGTGCAAAATATTGCTCATTTGTTGTGGTCTTTCTTGAACTATTTGGAAAAAAAGAATTACAAATAACTAAAAGCTTGTTGAAAAATAAACAAGTGATTCAATTATAAATAAAGATTTTTACACATAGAAGTAATCAACTTAAAGTGCCCTCTTTGGGGATTGTAATACAGATCCATCTGGATTCATGAACTTCATTCTCAATATTTCTTCACAAAAAAAGAAATCTTTAACATCAATATTTATGGAACATGTCCACATGTCTCAGCTGCATTACTGCTACGCTTTAACCACGCCTCCATTGTTTTCTACATGGATAGTTGATTGACAGTTGGTGCCGTGTGGCACCGCCAGGTAGGGTCAAACCATCATGGCATGGGGGAAACTCTGGCTTTATGGTAATGAATGGAATAGCCTACTTGATTAGATGTTCAGTTTATGAACTTACATTCATATTTTGTCGAAGTATTATTCAATAAATATATTTATAAAGGGTTTTTGAATTGTTGCTATTTTTAGAATATTTTTTTTTAAAATCTCACGTACCCCTTGGCATACCTTCAAGTACCCCCAGGAGTATGCGTACCCCCATTTGAGAACCACTGCCTTAGGAGACTAGATGTAAACAGAGTAAAGAGAGAGCGAGTGAGGTGGCCATTCCAAATACTTTTAAAATGCTATCCATATTGGATACTGTTTAGGAACATAAACTGCATTTCTTGACTGTACCAGTTGCTGGTGACAAAGTCACAATAAAACGTTGGATGATCAGCATGGAAGGTGATGTCATCTGCAAAGGCGTCCAACCTAGCTTCATCTCAGGGCTTGCTGCCCTTCTTGCTTGGTGCTCGGACATTGGAATTTGTTCAAAGGTAAATCCTCTCGATACTGTTAAATACTGTTAGGATATTTTATTTTATATTTCTCACCTCTGTTCAGGAATTTGACTTGTCATTTCCCCAATTCTGTGCCTTAAATCAATGACTCTTCTGTTCCGTTGTGGACCTTCTTATTAGGGACCGAAGCACCAGTTTGACTCTAGGATACAGAGAAGGTAGGTAATGTGCAGGTAAAGATATGTTGACTGGGTCAAAGAAGGAAGCACCTGTTTGACCCCAGGATGCAGAGAAGGTAGGTAATGTGCGGGTGAAGATATGTTGAATGGGTAAAGGCAGGAAGCACCAGTGTGACCCCACTATGCAGAGAAGGTAGGTAATGTGCGGGTGAAGGTATGTTGAATGGGTGAAAGAAGGAAGCGCAGGTGTGGTCGACGCAATGCAGACAAGGTAGGTATGTGCAGGTGAAGATATGTTGTATGGTGAAAGAAAGAAGCACCAGTGTGACCCCAGGATGCAGGGAAGATAGGTAACAAGCAGGTAAAGATATGTTGAATGGGTAAAGGCAGGAAACACCAGCTAGACGCCAGGATACAGAGAAGGTAGGTAATGTGCAGGTAAAGATATGTTGAATGGGTAAAGGTAGAAAGCACCAACATGACCACACTATGCAGAGAAGGTAGGTGATGTGCAGGTAGAGATATGTTGAATGGGTAAAGGCAAGAAGCACCAGTGTGACCACAGGATGCAGAGAAGATAGGTAATGAGCAGGTAACGATATGTTAAATGGGTGAAAGCAGGAAACATCAGCGTAAATACACGGTCCCGTAGATGGAGAGAAAACATAAATAGAGAGAGGGATTGGGGAGGCTTTAGCATTGTCTTCCTCTCTGAATTTGTCTTAATGGGTTTTAGAGCATTCACTCATCTACAGCTGTGGTTATGGTATGGCTCACATACATCCTAAAATTGATATTAATATTTGTGCAGTGCATATTCCTAAATAACAATGTGAGGGGAGTTCTGCATCGACTGCAAGTAATCTTCAATCACAACAGAATATATAATATGCTTTTTCTCTTTTTTAGGCGATTCATTGGCGTTAACCCCGAGAGGGGAACAAAGGCTAGCCAGGGAAAGGTGGTGTCCAAGAAGACCGGGAAGCTGGTTCAGAAAAAGGCAGCAACTGTAAATCCTCACGTAGCCACCCTTATAAAACATCTCACAGACTTTGAGTGGGGCTTTATGTAGCCGACAACTAAACACTGGACTCGTGTTCAGTGTTTTGTCTCCAGTTTGAAATTAAGTTGACATTTTATAAATGTTAAAATGCTTTACTGAAAATAAGACGAATGCACTAAATGTACATTGAATGTATTTGATGCACTTTAAAATAATTGGTTAATAAAAGCATACCGGTAACTTGCAAGGCCATTTCTCAAGTCATTTTTATGCCAGCAGATTGCAGGGGTTTTGATTTTGAAAATTTAAAAGTTCAATTCATTAACTTCTAGTGGCATTATACTGTAAAGCTCAGTCTATAGTGCTCACAATTATTTTACTGTAATTAACTGTTAATGGATATTACAGTAGATACACTAAAATAACAGTGTAATGCCGCTAAACAGATGACAGTATTATGCTGTGAAGCGTATATTTGATACAGCACAGTACTGTGATACTTTTTACAGTAATAAACTGTAGTGATAAATCACAGTATGTGTGCTGTAGAAAAACAGTTTTATACTGGAACCATTAGGTGCCAGTAGGTTACTGTAATTAAACGGTGACAATTCTTACAGTAAGGGAGAGACCCGCCACCCAGTGGAGAAAACTCATTTTGGCCGCTTGTACCCGTGATCTTGTCCTTTCGGTCTTACCCCAAAGCTCATGACCATAGGTGAGGATGGGAACGTAAATCGACCGGTAAATTGGGAGCTTTTCCTTCTGGCTCAGCTCCTTCTTACCACAACGAATCGATATAGCGTCCTCATTACTGAAGACGCCGCACCGATCAGCCTGTGCATATCACGATCCACTCTTCCCTCACTCATGAACAAGACTCCAGGTACTTGAACTCATCCACAAGATCTCCTGCCCAACCTCGAGATGGCACTCCACCCTTTCCTGGGCGAGAACCTCGGACTTGGAGGTGCTGATTCTCATCCCAGTCGCTTCACACTCGGCTGCGAACCGATCCAATGAGAGCTGAAGATCCTGGCAAGTTGAAGCCATAAGGACCACATCATCTGCAAAAAGCAGAGACCTAATCCTGCAGCCACCAAACCGGATCCCCTCAACGCCATGACTGCGCCTAGAAATTCTGTCCATAAAAGTTATGAACAGAATCGGTGACAAAGGGCAGCCTTGGCGGAGTCCAACCCTCACTGGAAAGGGGTCCGACTTACTGCCGGCAATGCAGACCAAGCTCTGACACTGATCATACAGGGAGCGACCCGCCACAATCAGACATGCCGATACCCCATACTCTCTGAGCACTCCCCACAGGACTTCCCGGGGTGGCCACGGTCGACTGTCTTCTCCAAGTCCACAAAGCACATGTAGACTGGTTGGGCAAACTCCCATGCACACTCAAGGACCCTGCCGAGAGTATAGAGCTGGTCTACCGTTCCACGACCAGGACGAAAACCACACTGTTCGTCCTGGATCCGAGGTTCCTCCTCTCCAGTACACATGAATAGACTTTACCGGGAAGGCTGAGGAGTGTGATCTACGATAGTTGGAACACACCCTCCGGTTCCCCTTCTTAAAGAGAAGAACCACCACCCCGGTCTGCCAATCCAGAGGTACCGCCCTAGATGTCCACGCGATGTTGCAGAGTCTTGTCAACTAAAACAGCCCCACAGCCTCCAGAGCCTTAAGGAACTCCGGACGGAGCTCATCCACCGAGGAGGTTTTTAACTACCTTGGCAACCTCAGCCCCAGAGATGTCATACTATATATTAAAGTTTTATAAACATAACTCCAAAACCAAACATGCATTATGTCCAAAATTGCCTGTAATATTGTATAGATGTGAGTTTTACTAGAATCAGGTTTGCAAATACAAAAATTGGGTTTTATGACAGTATACTGTCACACTCAATATGACAGTATAACTGTCATACTAAATCCATCCATTTTCTTCCGCTTATCAGAGGTCGGGTTGCGGGGGCAGCAGCCTAAGCAGAGAGCCCAGACTTCCATCTCCACAGCCACTTCGTCCAGCTCTTCTCGGGGGATCCCGAGGCGTTCCCAGGCCAGCCGGGAGACATTGTCTTTCCAATGTGTCCTAGGTCTTCCCCATGGCCTCCTGCCGTTCGGACTTGCCCTAAACACCTCCGTAGGGAGGCGTTCGGGTGGCATCCTGAGCAGATGCCCGAACCACCTCATCTGGCTCCTCTCAATGTGGAGGAGCAGCGGCTTTACACTGAGTTCCTCACGGATGACAGAGCTTCTCACCCTATCTCTAAGGGAGAGACCCACCACCCGGCGGAGGAAACTCATTTCGGCCGCTTGTACCCGTGACCTTGTCCTTTCGGTCATAACCCAAAGCTCATGACCATAGGTGAGGATGGGAATGTTGATAGACCGGTAAATTGAAAGCTTTTCCTTCTGGCTCAGCTCCTTCTTCACCACAACGGATCGATATAGCGTCCTCGTTACTGAAGACGCCGCACCGATCCGCCTGTAGATCTCATGATCCACTCTATCCTCACTCGTGAACAAGACTCCTAGGTACTTGAACGCCTTCACTTGGGGCAAGATCTCTTTCCCAACCTGGAGATGGTAATCCACCCTTTCCCGGGCAAGAACAATGGACTCGGACTTGGAGGTGCTGATTCTCATCCCAGTCGCTTCACTGCGAACCGATCCAATGAACTCTGAAGATCCTGGCCAGTTGAAGCCACCAGGACCACATCATCTGCAAAAGCAGAGACCTAATCCTGCAGCCACCAAACCAGAGGCAGTCAAAGCCTTGACTTATGTAGACTGGTTGGCGTAGTCCAACCCTCACTGGAAAGGGGTCCGACATACTGCCGGCAATGCGGACCAAGCTCTGACACTGATCATACAGGGAGACACCCGCCACAATATGCCGATACTCCATACTCTCTGAGCACTACCCACAAGACTTACCGGGGGCCAAGGTCGAATGTCTTCTCCAAGTCCACAAAACTTATGTAGACTGGTTGGGCAAACTCCCATGCACATTCAAGGACCCTGACGAGAGTATAGAGCTGATCAACCGTTCCACGACCAGGACGAATACCACACTGTTTGTCCTGGATCTGAGGTTCCTCCTCTCCAGTACGTATGAATAGACCTTACCGGGAAGGCTGAGGAGTGTGATCTACGATAGTTGGAACACACCCTCCGGTTCCCCTTCTTAAAGAGAGGAACAACCACCCCGGTCTGCCAATCCAGAGGTACCGCCCCCAATGTAGACGCAATGTTGCAGAGTCTTGTCAACCAAGACTGCCCCACAGCATCCAGAGCCTTAAGGAACTCCGGACGGAGCTCATACCCCCGGGGCCTTGCCACCGAGGAGCTTTTTAACTACCTTGTCAACCTCAGCCCCAAAAATAGGAGAGCCCACCACAGACTTCCCAGGCACTGTTTCCTCATAGGAAGACGTGTGGTGGGGTTGAGGAGGTCTCGCTTGGCCTGTCGGTATGCCCACTGCCTCTGGAGTCCCATGAGCCAAAAGGACCCGATGGCTCTTTCTTCAGCTTGACAGCATCCCTCACTGCTGGTGGATTACCGCCACGACAGGCACAAAACACCTTGTGGCCACAGCTTCAATCAGCTGGCTCAACAAGAGAGGAACGGAACATGGTCCACTCGGACTCAATGTCCAGCACCTCCCTCGTGACATGTTCAAAGTTCTTCCGGACATGTTCAAAGTTCTTCAGGAGACTCTTGCTAGGCGTTCCCAGCAGACCCTTACAATGCGTTTGGGCCTGCCAGGCCTACAGGCATCCTCCCTACCATCGGAGCCAGCTCACCACCAGGTGGTGGTTGGTAGAAAGCTCTGCCCTTCTCTTCACAGAGTGTCCAAAACATGAGGCCGCAAATCCCATGACACAACTACAAAGTCAATCATGCGGCCGAGGGTGTCCTTGTGCCAAGTGCACTTATGGACACCCTTATGTTTGAACATTGTGTTTGTTATGGACAATCCGTGACAAGCACAAAAGTCCAATAACAAAGCACCACTTGGGTTCAGATCCGGGTGGCCATTTTTCCCAATCACGACTCTCCAGGTTTCACTGTCGTTGCCAACATGAGCGTTGAAGTCCACCAGCAGAACAAGGGAATCACTCACGGGAGCACTCTCCAGTACTCCCTGAAGGGAATCCAAAAAGAGTGGGTTCTCTGAGCTGCTGTTTGGTGTGTAAACAAACAACAGTCAGGATCCATCACCCAACCCGAAGGCTGAGGGAAGCTACCATCTCGTCTATTGGGTTAAAGTCCAACGTGCAGGCTTTGGGCCGGGGGGCAACAAGAATTGCCACCCCAGCCTCTCATTAGTTGCAACGCCAGTGTGGAATCTCTTCCACTCTGGCGTTGCAAGTAATGAAAGTTCAGCTCAGTCCAGCCCCTCTTGAGAGAACAGGTTCCAGAGCCCTTGCTGTGAGTCCAACTATATCTAGCCGGGAACGTCTCCACCTCATGCACCAGCTCAGGCTCCTTCCCTCCCAGCGAGGTGATGTTCCATGTCCCAAGAGCGAGCTTATGTAGCCGATAATCGGACCACCAAGTGCCCTGCCTTCGGCTGCCGCCCAGCTCTTACTGCACCCTCTATGACCCAATCCCATGAGTGGTGAGCCCTGGAGGGGGGATCCACGTTGCCTCTTCGAGCTGAGCACGGCTGGGCCCCATGGGGACAGGCCCGTCAATCGCCATCGTGCCCCACCTCAGGGCCTGGCTCCACAGGGGAGCCACGGTGACCTGCGTCCGGGCGAGAAAACATCTAGGTCCTCAATTGTACTTTTAATAAAGGTCTTTGAGCTGCTCTTTGTCTGATCCCTCACCTAGGACCTGTTTGTCTTGGGGGACCCTACCAGGGGTTATAGAAACCCCCGGACAACATTTTCTTGGATCAGTAGGACACGCAAACCACAAAGGTGGCGGCTCAGAAAGCAGGTTATATAAATATAACTCCAAAACCAAACATGCAATATGTCTAAACATGCCTGTAATATTGTATTAATGTGAGTTTTACTAGAATCGGTTGTTTTTGTAAGGTTTGCAAATACAAAAATTAGGTTTTACTCACAATGACAAAATCACACTCAATATGACAGTTATTTAAACATAACTCATGAACTACACATAAAAATGGCTAGTAATGCCTGAAATAATGAATCCTTGGGAGTTTTACTGAGTTTTACATTTTGCAAACACAAAAAGTAGTTTTTTACTCAATATGACTGTAATGTTCTTAGAACCCTGAGATAATGGGAAAAAAGCAATAAAAATGTATTTAAACCTTACTCTTAAACAACACATGCAAAATGGCTAATAATGCCTAGGGAGACATGTAAGGTTGTTAGTTTAAAAACATTATCTTTTGTAAAGATATCAAAGACACAAGCTAGTTTTTTTTTATTCAATAAGACAATATTGAATAAAAAGTCATACTAAATATGAAAGTTACATAAACATAACTCCAAAACCAAACATGTGTCATGTCTAAAACTGCCTGTAATAATGTATTTATGTGAGTTTGTAAGGTTTGCAAAAACAAAAAGTAGTTTTTTACTCAATATGAAAGTAATGTTCTAAGAATCCTGAGATAATGCAAAAAAAGCAATAAAAATGTATTCAAACACAAATTTTAAACCAAACATGTAAAATGTCTAAAAATGCCTGTAATATTGAATCTATGTAAGTTTTACTAGAATCAATTGTTTTTGTAAGGTTTGCAAATACAAAAATTAGGTTTTACACATAATGACATTATAACTGTAACACTCAATATGACAATTATTTATTTATAACTCCTAACCACACATGAAACATGTCTAATAATGCGTGAAAAAATGTATCTTTGTGAGTGTTACTAGAAACCTTTTCTTTTGTAAGGTTTGCAAAGACACAGGTTAGTTTTTTTTACTCAATATGACAGTATAACGGCCACACTCAATATGACAGTTATTTAAACATAACTCTTAAACTACACATGAAAAATGACTAACAATGCCTGAAATAATGCATTCTTGTAAGTTTTAATCGAAACATATGCTTTTTTAAGGCTTGCAAACACAACAACTATTTTTTTACTCAATATGACAGTAATGTTCTAAAATTCTGAGATAATACGAAAAAATTTATAAAAATGATTCCAACATAATTCCTAAACAAAACATGCAAAATGTCTAAAAATGTCGTAGTATTGAATCCATGTGAGTTTTACTAGTTTTAGTTGATTTTGTAAGGTTTGCAAATACATAAATTAGGTTTTACTCACAATGACAGTATACTGTCACACTCAATATGACAGTTATTTAAACATAACTCAAACCACACACGAAAAATGGCTAATAATGCCTGAAATAATGCATCGTTGGCAGTTTTACTCGAAACACATGCTTTTTTAAATCTTGCAAACACAAAAAGTATTTTTTTTACTCAATAAGACTGTAATGTTGTTAAAATTCTGAGATAATGCGAAAAAAGCAATACAAATGTATTTAAACATTACTCCTAAACAACACATGCAAGATTGCTAATAATGCCTGGAAACATGTATCTTTGTTAGTTTTACTAGAAAGATGGTATTTTGTAAAGTTTGCAAAAGCAAAAAGTAGTTTTTTACTCAATATGAAAGTAATGATCTTAGAATCCTGAGATAATGCGAAAAAAGCAATAAAAATGTATTTAAACATAAAATCCTAAACAACACATGCAAAATGGCTAATAATGCCTGGAGACATGTATCTTTGTTAGGTTTACTAGAAAAATGATCTTTTGTAAAGTTTGCAAAGACACTAGCTAGTTATTTTAAATTCAATATGACAGTATAACAGTCATACTAAATATGAAAGTTATCAAAACATAACTCCAAAACCAAACATGTGTCATGTCTAAAAATGCCTGTAATAATGTATTTATGTGAGTTTGTAAGGTTTGCAAAAACAAAAAGTATTTTTTTTTACTAAATATGAAAGTAATGATCTTAGAATCCTGAGATAATGCGAAAAAAGCAATAAAAATGTATTCAAACATAATTCCTAAACAACCCATGCAAAATGGGTAATAATGCCTGGAGACATGTATCTTTGTTAGTTTTACTAGAAAAATGATCGTTTGTAAAGTTTGCAAAGACACAAGCTAGTTTTTTTTAATTCAATATGACAGTATAACAGTCATACTAAATATGAAAGTTATCTAAACATAACTCCAAAACCAAACATGTGCCATGTCTAAAAATGCCTGTAATAATGTATTTATGTGAGTTTGTAAGGTTTGCAAAAACAAAAAGTAGTTTTTTACTCAATATGAAAGTAATGATCTTAGAATCCTGAGATAATGCGAAAAAAGCAATAAAAATGTATTTAAACATAATTCCTAAACAACCCATGCAAAATGGGTAATAATGCCTGGAGACATGTATCTTTGTTAGTTTTACTAGAAAAATGATCTTTTGTAAAGTTTGCAAAGACACAAGCTAGTTTTTTTTTAATTCAATATGACAGTATAACAGTCATACTAAATATAAAAGTTATATAAACATAACTCCAAAACCAAACACGTGTCATGTCTAAAAATGTCTGTAAAAATGTATTTATGCAAGTTTGTAAGGTATGCAAAAACAAAAAGTACTTTTTTACTCACTATGAAACTAATGCTTTTAGAATCCTGAGATAATGCGAAAAAAGCAATAAAAATGTATTTAAACATAATTCCTAAACAACCCATGCAAAATGGGTAATAATGCCTGGAGACATGTATTTGTTAGTTTTACTAGAAAAATGATCTTTTGTAAAGTTTGCAAAGACACACGCTAGTTTTTTTTTAATTCAATATGACAGTATAACAGTCATACTAAATATGAAAGTTATCTAAACATAACTCCAAAACCAAACATGTGTCATGTCTAAAACTGCCTGTAATAATGTATTTATGTGAGTTTGTAAGGTTTGCAAAAACAAAAAGTAGTTTTTACTCAATATGAAAGTAATGATCCTATTAGAATCCTGAGATAATGCGAAAAAAGCAATAAAAATGTAATCAAACACAACTTTTAGACCAAACATGTAAAATGTCTGAAAATGCCTGTAATATTGAACTATGTAAGTTTTACTAGAATCAATTGTTTTTGTATGGTTTGCAAATACAAAAATTAGGTTTTAGACATAATGACATTATTAATTTAACACTCAATATGAAAGTTATTTAATTATAACTCCTAAATACACATGAAACATGTCAAATAGCGTGAAAAAAATTATCTTTGTGAGTGTTGCTAGAAACATTTTCTTTTGTAAGGTTTGCAAAGACACAAGTTAGTTTTTTTTTAACTCAATATGACAGTATAACGCCACACTCAATATGACAGTTATTTAAACATAACTCCTAAACCACACCTGAAAAATGGCTAATAATGCCTGAAATAATGCATCTTTGGGAGTTTTACTGGAAACATATGCTTTTTTAAGGCTTGCAAACACAACAATTATTTTTTTACTCAATATGACAGTAATGTTCTAAAAATCCTGAGATAATGCGAAAAAAGCAATACACATGTATTCCAACATAATTCCTAAACCAAACATGCAAAATGTCTGAAAATGCCTGTAATATTGAATCCATGTGAGTTTTATTTGAATCAGTTGTATGGTTTGCAAATACAAAAATTGGGTTTTATGACAAACACAAGTTAGTTTTTTTTACTCAATATAACAGTTTAGCTGTCATACTATATATGAAAGTTATATAAACATAACTCCAAAACCAAACATGCATTATGTCCAAAACTGCCTGTAATATTGTATATATGTGAGTTTTACTAGAATCAGGGTTGCAAATACAAAAATTGGGTTTTATGACAGTATAATGTCACACTCAATATGACAGTTATTTAAACATAACTCAAACAACACATGCAAAATGGCTAATAATGCCTGGAGACATGTTATTACGACATTAGTTTTACTAGAAAAATGGTCTTTTGTAAGGTTTGCAAAGACACAAGTTAGTTTTTTTTTAATTCAATATGACAGTATAACTGTCATAATAAATATGAAAGTTATCATCAATTTACAAATTATAGACCTGTTTCTTTACTTCCACAATTTTCTAAAATCATTGAAAAACTGTTTAATAACAGATTAGAGAGTTTCATAAATAAAAATAGAATACTCGAAGAGAACCAATATGGATACAGAGCTAATGTCTCAACTTCAATGGCTTTAATTGAAATTACAGAAGAAATTACCAATGCAATAGACAGTAAAAAATGTGCAGCAGCAGTTTTTATGGATCTAACTAAAGCATTTGACACAATTAATCACAATATTTTAATCAAAAAACTAGAACGATATGGCATCAGAGGGTTAGTCTTAAACTGGATAAGAAGTTATCTAACGAACAGGAAACAATACGTGAAGCTAGGCGAACACATGTCTACAACGCTAAATATATCCTGTGGTGTACCTCAGGGATCAATATTAGGACCTAAATTATTCAATCTCTATATAAATGACATTTGTAAAGTTACAAAAGATTTAAAGTTAGTATTATTTGCGGATGATACAACAGCGTTTTGTTCAGGAGAGAACACACAGGAGATAATACAAATAATAGCAGAAGAAATTAACAAATTAAAAAGATGGTTTGACAAAAACAGACTATCGTTGAATCTTAGTAAAACTAAAATAATGCTATTTGGTAATAGTAGAAGAGAAAGTCAAACACAAATACAAATAGACGGAATAGAAATTGAAAGAGTAAATGAAACCAAATTTCTAGGTATAATGATTGATGATAAATTGAACTGGAAATCTCACGTAAAAAATATACAACATAAAGTAGCAAGAAACACGTCAATAATGAATAAAGCAAAACATGTTCTAGACAAAAAATCACTTCATAGTCTATACTGCTCACTAGTGTTACCATATCTGAGTTACTGTGTAGAAATATGGGGAAATAATTACAAAAGTACACTTCATTCATTAACGGTGTTACAAAAAAGATCAGTTAGAATAATACATAATGTTGGATATAGAGAACATACAAATCCTTTATTTATTGAATCAAAGATACTGAAATTCCACGACATAGTGAATTTGCAAACAGCTAAAATTATGCACAAAGCAAACTATAACCTGCTACCCAAGAATATACAACAATTCTTCTCAACAAAAGAGGAGAAATATAATCTTAGAGAAAAATGTAATTTAAAACATTTGTACGCACGTACAACACTTAAGACCTTCAGTATATCAGTATGTGGAATTAAATTATGGAATGGATTAAGCAAAGCAATCAAACAATGTACTAATACGATCCACTTCAAGAAACTCTTCAAACTTAAAGTGTTTACAAAGTACAAAGAAGAAGAACCATGACAAACATTTTCAATTTATTTCATCCATTCATTCATTCATTTTTAAAGTAATCTTACTTATCTCATCATATGAAATATGACTTTCTTCACCAATTATTATTATTAAATTCTTACTATTATTATTATTATTATTTTTTTTATTGTGATTACATATGGAGTTTATTGTGAAAAAATTGAGAACAGGAAGTGAATAAAAAAAGTTTCAGCAACTGTTATGTAAAGAAAAGGGGTAGGATTAAATAAGCTCTGCTTCTTCCTACTCCTTTTCGAACATGTTGAAAAGAGAAACTGGAAATTGTGATGTATCATGTTGTATGCTTGCATGTTCGAAATAAACTCAAACTCAAACTCAAACTATATATGCATAACTCTAAAACCAAACATGCATTATGTCTAAAAATGCCTGTAATATTGTATCTGTGTGAGTTTAACTAGATTTAGTTGTTTTTGTAAGGTTTGCAAATACAACATATGGGTTTTACTCACTATGACAGTATACTGTCACACTCAATCTGACAGTTATTTAAACATAACTCCTAAACCACACATGCAAAATGGCTAATAATGCCTGGATATATGTATCTTTGTGAGTTTTACTAGAAACAATATATTGTGTAAGGTTTAGTTAGTTTTTGTACTCAATTTGACAGTATAACTGTCATTCTAAATCCATCCATTTTCTTCCGCTTATCCGAGGTCGGGTTGCCTGAGCAGAAAATCCCAGACTTCCCTCTCCCCAGCCACTTCGTCCAGCTCTTCTCGGGGTATTCCGAGGCGTTCCCAGGCCAGCCGGGAGACATAGTCTTTCCAATGTGTCCTAGGTCTTCCCCGTGGCCTCCTGCCGGTCGGACTTGCCCTAAACACCTCCCTAGAGGCGTTCGGGTGGCATCCTGAGCAGATGCCCGAACCACCTCATTGGCTCCTCTCAATGCGGAGGAGCAGCTGCTTTACTCTGAGTTCCTCCCGGATGACAGAGCTTCTCACCCTATCTCTAAGGGAGAGACCCACCACCCGGCAGAGGAAACGCATTTCGGCCGCTTGTACCCGTGACCTTGTCCTTTCGGTCATAACCCAAAGCTGGGAACGTAGATCGACGGTAAATTGAGAGCTTTTCCTTCTGGCTCAGCTCCTTCTTCACCACAACGGATCGATATAGCGTCCTCAATACTGAAAACGCCGCACCAAAATCCGCCTGTGGATCTCTCGATCCACTCTATCTTCACTCGTGAACAAGACTCCTAGGTACTTGAACTCCTCCACTTGGGGCAAGATCTCCTCCCCAACCTGTAGATGGCACTCGACCCTTTCCTGCGCGAGAACCATGGACTTGGACTTGGAGGTGCTGATTCTCATCCCAGTCGCTTCACACTCAAGGACCTTGCCGAGAGTATAGACCTGGTCTACCGTTCCACGACCAGGACGAAAACCACACTGTTCGTCCTGGATCCGAGTTTCCTCCTCTCCAGTACACATGAATAGACCTTACTGGGAAGGCTGAGGAGTGTGTTTCACGATAGTTGGAACACACCCTCCGGTTCCCCTTCTTAAAGAGAGGAACCACCACCCCGGTCTGCCAATCCAGAGGTACCGCCCCCAATGTCCACGTGATATTGCAGAGTCTTGTCAACCAAGACAGCCCCACAGTATCCAGAGCCTTAAGGAACTCCGGACGGAACTCATCAACACCTGGGGCCTTGCCACCGAGGAGCTTTTTAACTACCTAGGCAACCTAAGCCCCAGAAATTGGAGAGCCCACCACAGATTCCCCAGGCACTGCTTGGCCTTTCGGAATGCCCGCTGCCTCTGGAGTCCCATGAGCCAAAAGGACCCGATAGGCTCTTTCTTCAGCTTGACGGCATCTCTCACTGCTGGTAGGATTACCGCCACGACAGGCACCAAACACCTTGCGGCCACAGCTCTAATCAGCCGGCTCGACAAGAGAGGCACGGAACATGGTCCACTCAGACTCAATGTCCAGCACCTCCCTCGTGACATGTTCATAGTTCTTCCGGAGGTGGTAATTGAAACTCTCTCTGACAGGAGACTCTGCTAGCCGTTCCCAGCAGACCCTCACAATGCGTTTGGGCCTGCGAGGTCTAACGCATCCTCCACCACCATCGGAGCCAGCTCACCACCAGGTGATGATCGGCAGAAAGCTATGCCCCTCTCTTCACCCAAGTGTCCAAAACATGAGGCCACAAATCCCATGACACAACTACAAAGACAATCATGGAACTGCGGCCGAGGGTGTCCTGGTGCCAAGTACACATATAGACACCCTTATGTTTGAACATTGTGTTTGTTATGGACAATCCGTGACGAGCACAAAAGTCCAATAACAAAGCACCACTTAGGTTCAGATCCGGGTGGCCATTTTTCCCAATCACGACTCTCCAGGTTTCACTGTCCTTGCCAACATGAGCATTGAAGTCCCCCAACAGAACAAGGGAATCACCCGAGGGAGCACTCTCCAGTTATCCCTCAAGGGAATCCAAAAAGCATGGGTACTCTGAGCTGCTGTTTGGTGCGTAAACACAAACAACAGTCAGGACCCGTCACCCAACCCAAAGGCGGAGGGAAGCTACCATCTCGTCTACTGGGTTAAAGTCCAATGTGCAGGCTTTGAGCAACAACAATTGCCACCCCAGCCTCTCATTGCTTGCAACGCCAGAGTGGAAGAGAGTCCAGCCCCTCTTGAGAGAACAGGTTCCAGAGCCCTTGCTGTGCGTCGAAGTGAGTCCAACTATATCTAGCCGGAACTTCTTCACCTCGCGCACCAGCTCAGGCTCCTTCCCTCCCAGCGAGGTGAAGTTCCACATCCCAAGAGCGAGCTTATGTAGCCGATAATCGGACCGCCAAGTGTCCTGCCTTCGGCTGCCGCCCAGTTCACACTGCATCCGACCTCTATGACCTCACTGGGCCCATGAGTGGTGAGCCCATTGGAGGGTTGACCCACGTTGCCTCTTCGAGCTCCCCATGGAGACAGGCGCCCACCAGTCGCTCGCCATCGTTCCCCACCTCTGCGCCTGGCTCCACAGGGGAGCCACGGTGACCCGTGCCTGGGCGAGAAAAAAATCTAGGTCCTCGATTTGTACTTTTCATAAAGGTGTTTGAGCTGCTCTTTGTCTGATCCCTCACCTAGGACCTGTTCGTCTTGAGGGACCCTACCAGGGGGCATAGAATCCTCGGACAACATAGCTCCTAGGATCAGTGGGACACGCAAACCACAAAGGTGGCGGCTCAGAAAGGGGGTTATATAAACATAACTCCAAAACCAAACATGCAATATGTCTAAACATGCCTGTAATATTGTATTAATGTGAGTTTTACTAGAATCAGTTGTTTTTGTAAGGTTTGCAAATACAAAAATTGGGTTTTATGATGGACACAAGTTAGTTTTTTTACAAATTTTGACAGTATAACTGTCATACTAAATATGAAAGTTATATAAACATAACTCCAAAACCAAACATGCATTATGTCTAAAAATGCCTGTAATATTGTATTTGTAGTTTATCTAGATTTAGTTGTTTTTGTAAGGTTTGCAAATACAAAATATGGGTTTTACTCACTATGACAGTATACTGTCACACTCAATCTGACAGTTATTTAAACATAACTCCTAAACCACACATGCAAAATGGCTAATAATGCCTAGATATATGTATCTTTGTGAATTTTACTGGGAACAACATGTTGTGTAAGGTTTAGTTAGTTTTTGTACTCAATATGACAGTATAACTGTCATACTAAATCCATCCATTTTCTTCCGCTTATGGTCGGGTTATGGTCGGGTTGTGGGGGCCGCAGCCTAAGCAGAGAAGCCCAAACTTCCCTTTCTCCAGCCACTTCGTCCAGCTTTTCTCGGGGGATCCCGAGGCGTTCCCAGGCCAGCCGGGAGACATAGTGTTCCCAATGTGTCCTGGGTCTTCCCCGTGGCCTCCTGCCGGTCGGACTTGCCCTAAACACCTCCCTAGGGAGGCGTTCGGGTGGCATCCTGAGCAGATGCCCGAACCACCTCATCTGGCTCCTCTCAATGTGGAGGAGCAGCGGCTTTACTGTGAGTTCTTCCAGGATGACAGAGCTTCACCTTCACCAGGGGTGTCAAACTCAAATACAGAGTGGGCCAAAGTTTGAAACTGAACAAAGCAGCGGGCCAAGGTTGAACAAATTAACCTTTTAATAGGGACCCAAACAAGTTTTGCATTGAATATTGAACAAGCAAGGATTATATAACTTTATAGTGACATGCAAAATCAAGTTTCAAATAATAATAATACTAATTAAAATATATCAATTGCATATCAAATACAATTTAAATAAAAATTGAATGCCTCTTTTCTATTTGCAGCCTTCTGAGGTAAATATCAACATTAACTTTTTCCACAGGCTAATAAATTTAAAAATAAAATAACAATGAATAAAACAACCATTCAGGACTTTATGCTGCTCAGTTTGCAACACACTGATCTAATTTGATGTGCCCAAGCCAGATACCTGGCATCTTTTTTTGGATACTAGTTCTTTAATGTTGGGGCTCAGGCTTTGAGCCGAGGCAACTTTCATTATCGAACGAAGCCATATCTCATACACCCAATTCTAACATCGTTCAGACCAGTCACAAGATATGTGCAGTTTCAGCACTCATACACAAATGAATGCAAAGCATACTTCATCAACAGCGATACAGGTTACACTGAGGGTGCCAGTATAAAAAACGTTAACACTGTTAGAAATATACGCCACACTGTGAACCCACACCAAACAAGAATAAAAAACACTTTTCGGGAGAACATCCGCACCGTAACACAACATAAACACAAAAGAACAAATACCCAGAATCCTTTGCAGCACTAACTCTTTCGGGATGCTACAAAATACACCCCCGCTACCACCAAACCACCCCCACCCACACACACACACACCTTGCAGCGTCCCGGAAGATTTAGTTCTTAGGGCAGTGGTTCAAAACCTTTTTTCAGTGATGTACCCCTGTGAACATTTTTTTAAATCAAGTACCCCCTAATAGAGCAAAGCATTTTTGGTTGAAAAAAAAGAGATAAAGAAGTAAAATACAGCACTATGTCATCAGTTTCTGGTTTATTAAATTGTATAACAGTGCAAAATATTGCTCATTTGTTGTGGTCTTTCTTGGACTATTTGGAAAAAAAGAATTAAAAATAACTAAAAACTTGTTGAAAAATAAACAAGTGATTCAATTATAAATAAAGATTTTTACACATAGAAGTAATCAACTTAAAGGCCTACTGAAAGCCACTACTACCGACCACGCAGTCTGATAGTTTATATATCAATGATGAAATCTTAACATTGGAACACATGCCAATACGGCCGGGTTAACTTATAAAGTGACATTTTAAAATTCCCGGGAAATATCCGGCTGAAACAACGCGGTATGATGACGTGTGCGCGTGACGAAGTCCGAGTAACGGAAGTTATGGTACCCCGTAGAATCCTATACAAAAAGCTCTGTTTTCATTTCATAATTCCACAGTATTCTGGACATCTTTTGCAATTTTTTTAATGAACAATGAAGGCTGCAAAGAAGACAGTTGTAGGTGGGATCAGTGTATTAGCAGCGGACTACAGCAACACAACCAGGAGGACTTTGTTGGAGCGCTAGCCGCGCTAGCCGCCGACTTCACCTTGACTTCCTACGTCTCCGGGCCGCCAAACGCATCGGGTGAAGTCCTTCGTCCTTCTGCAGATCGCTGGAACGCAGGTGAGCACAGGTGTTGATGAGAAAATGAGGGCTGGCTGGCGTAGGTGGAGAGCTAATGTTTTTAGCATAGCTCTGTGCAGTCCGGTTGCTAAGTTAGCTTCAATGGCGTCGTTAGCATAGCATTGTTAACCTTCGCCAGCCTGGAAAGCATTAACCATGTATTTACATGTCCACGGTTTAATAGTATTGTTGATTTTCTATCTATACTTCCAGTCAGGGGTTTATTTCTTTTGTTTCTATATGCAGTTAAAGCAAGATGCTATCACGTTAGCTCGTAGCTAAAGCATTTCGCCGATGTATTGTCGTGGAGATAAAAGGCACTGAATGTCCATTTCGCGTTCTCGACTCTCATTTTCAAGAGGATATAGTATCCGAGCTGGTTTAAAATACAAATCTGTGATCTACAATAGAAAAAGGAGAGTGTGGAATCCAATGAGCCAGCTTGTACCTAAGTTACGGTCAGAGCGAAAAAAGATACGTCCATCGCTGCCTCTCAAGTCATTCACTGTAACGTTCCTCATCTACGAATCTTTCATCCTCGCTCAAATTAATGGGGTAATCATCACTTTCTCGGTCCGAATCTCTCTCGCTCCATTGTAAACAACGGGGAATTGTGAGGAATCCTAGCTCCTGTGACGTCACGCTACTTCCGGTACAGGCAAGGCTTTTTTTTATCAGCGAGCAAGAGTTGCGAACTTTATCGTCGATTTTCTCTACTAAATCCTTTCAGCAAAAATATGGCAATATCGCGAAATGATCAAGTATGACACATAGAATGGATCTGCTATTCCCGTTTAAATAAAAAAAAATCATTTCAGTAGGCCTTTAAAGTGCCCTCTTTGGGGATTGTAATAGAGATCCATCTGGATTCATGAACTTCATTCTCAACATTTCTTCACAAAAAAAGAAATCTTTAACATCAATATTTATGGAACATGTCCACATGTCTCAGCTGCATTACTGCTACGCTTTAACCACGCCTCCATTGTTTTCTACATGGATAGTTGATTGACAGTTGGTGCCGTGTGGCACCGCCAGGTAGGGTCAAACCATCATGGCATGGGGGAAACTCTGGCTTTATGGTAATGAATGGAATAGCCTACTTGATTAGATGTTCAGTTTATGAACTTACATTCATATTTTGTCGAAGTATTATTCAATAAATATATTTATAAAGGGTTTTTGAATTGTTGCTATTTTTAGAATATTTTTTAAAAATCTCACGTACCCCTTGGCATACCTTCAAGTACTCCCAGGAGTACGCATACCCCCATTTGAGAACCACTGCCTTAGGAGACTAGATGTAAACAGAGTAAAGAGAGAGCGAGTGAGGTGGCCATTCCAAATACTTTTAAAATGCTACCCATATTGGATACTGTTTAGGAACATAAACTGCATTTCTTGACTGTACCAGTTCCTGGTGACAAAGTCACAATAAAACGTTGGATGATCAGCATGGAAGGTGATGTCATCTGCAAAGGCGTCCAACCTAGCTTCATCTCAGGGCTTGCTGCCCTTCTTGCTTGGTGCTCGGACATTGGAATTTGTTCAAAGGTAAATCCTCTCGATACTGTTAAATACTGTTAGGATATTTTATTTTATATTTCTCACCTCTGTTCAGGAATTTGACTTGTCATTTCCCCAATTCTGTGCCTTAAATCAATGACTCTTCTGTTCCTTTGTGGACCTTCTTATTAGGGACCGAAGCACCAGTTTGACGCTAGGATACAGAGAAGGTAGGTAATGTGCAGGTAAAGATATGTTGACTGGGTCAAAGAAGGAAGCACCTGTTTGACCCCAGGATGCAGAGAAGGTAGGTAATGTGCGGGTGAAGATATGTTGAATGGGTAAAGGCAGGAAGCACCAGTGTGACCCCACTATGCAGAGAAGGTAGGTAATGTGCGGGTGAAGGTATGTTGAATGGGTGAAAGAAGGAAGCGCAGGTGTGGTCGACGCAATGCAGACAAGGTAGGTATGTGCAGGTGAAGATATGTTGTATGGTGAAAGAAAGAAGCACCAGTGTGACCCCAGGATGCAGGGAAGGTAGGTAATGTGCAGGTAAAGATATGTTGAATGGGTAAAGGCAGGAAACACCAGCTAGACGCCAGGATACAGAGAAGGTAGGTAATGTACAGGTAAAGATATGTTGAATGGGTAAAGGTAGAAAGCACCATCGTGACCACACTATGCAGAGAAGGTAGGTGATGTGCAGGTAAAGATATGTTGAATGGGTAAAGGCAAGAAGCACCAGTGTGACCCCAGGATGCAGAGAAGATAGGTAATGAGCAGGTAACGATATGTTAAATGGGTGAAAGCAGGAAACATCAGCGTAAATACACGGTCCTGTAGATGGAGAGAAAACATAAATAGAGAGAGGGATTGGGGAGGCTTTAGCATTGTCTTCCTCTCTGAATTTGTCTTAATGGGTTTTAGAGCATTCACTCATCTACAGCTGTGGTTATGGTATAGGCTCACATATATCCTAAAATTGATATTAATATTTGTGCAGTGCATATTCCTAAATAACAATGTGAGTGGAGTTCTGTATCGACTGCAAGTAATCTTCAATCACAACAGAATATCTAATATGCTTTCTCTCTTTTTTAGGCGATTCATTGGCGTTAACCCCGAGAGGGGAACAAAGGAGAGAAGAACCACCACCCCGGTCTGCCAATCCAGAGGTACCGCCCTAGATGTCCACGCGATGTTGCAGAGTCTTGTCAACTAAAACAGCCCCACAGCATCCAGAGCCTTAAGGAACTCCGGACGGAGCTCATCCACCGAGGAGGTTTTTAACTACCTTGGCAACCTCAGCCCCAGAAATAGGAGAGCCTACCACAGATTCCCCAGACACTGCCTCCTCATAAGAAGACGTGTTGGTGGGATTGAGGAGGTTTCGCTTGGCCTGTCGGTATGCCCGCTGCTTCTGGAGTCCCATGAGCCAAAAGGACCAGATAAGCTCTTTCTTCAGCTTGACGGCATCCCGCACTGCTGGTGGCCACCAGCGGGTTCTAGGATTACCGCCACGACAGGCACCAAACACCTTGCGGCCACAGCTCCAATCAGCTGGCTCGACAAGAGAGGCACGGAACATGATCCATTCCGACTCAATGTCCAGCACCTCCTTTGTGACATGTTCAAAGTTCTTCCGGAGGTGGAAAAAGAAACTCTCTCTGACAGGAGACTCTGCTAGGCGTTCCCAAAAGACTCTCACAATGCGTTTGGGCCTGCCAGGTCTGTCCGGCATCCTTCCCCACCATCGGAGTCAGCTCACCAGGTGGTGATCGGTAGAAAGCTCGCCCCTCTCTTCACCCGAGTGTCCAAAACATGAGGCCGCAAATCCCATGACACAACTACAAAGTCAATCATGGAACTGCGGCCGAGGGTGTCCTGGTGCCAAGTGCACATATGGACACCCTTATGTTTGAACATTGTGTTTGTTATGGACAATCCGTGACGAGCACAAAAGTCCAATAACAAAGCACCACTTGGGTTCAGATTCGGGTGGCCATTTTTCCCAATCACGACTCTCCAGGTTTCACTGTCGTTGCCAACATGAGCGTTGAAGACCCCCAGCAGAACAAGGGAATCACCAGAGGGAGCACTCTCAAGGGAATCCAAAAAGAGTGGGTACTCTGAGCTGCTGTTTGGTGCGTAAACACCAACAGTCAGGACCCGTCACCCAACCAGAAAGCGGAGGGAAGCTACCATCTCGTCTACTGGGTTAAGTCCAATGTGCAGGCTTTGAGCCGCGGGGCAACAAGAATTGACAACCCAGCCTCTCATTACTTGCAACGCCAGAGTGGGAGAGAGTCCAACCCCTCTTGAGAGAACAGGTTCCAGAGCCCTTGCTGTGCGTCGAAGTGAGTCCAACTTTATCTAGCCGGGAACTTCTCCACCTCGCGCACCAGCTCAGGCTCCTTCCATCCCTGCGAGGTGACGTTCCACGTCCCAAGAGCGAGCTTATGTAGCCGATAATCGGACTGCCAAGTGCCCTGCCTTCGGCTGCCGCCCAGCTCACACTGCACCCGGCCTCTATGACCCAGCCCATGAGTGGTGAGCCTATTGCAGGGGGGACCCACGTTGCCTCTTCGAGCTGGGCCCCATGGGCACCAGTCGCTCGCCATCGTGCCCCACCTCTGGGCCTGGCTCCACAGGGGAGCCATGGTGACCCGCGTCCGGGCAAGAAAAAAATCTAGGTCCTCGATTTGTACTTTTCATAAAGGTCTTTGAGCTGCTCTTTGTCTGATTCCTCACCTAGGACCTGTTTTTCTTGGGGGACCCTACCAGGGGGAAAAGAAGCCCCTGGACAACATAGCTCCTAGGATCAGTGGGACACGCAAACCACAAAGGTGGCGGTTCAGAAAGCAGGTTATAGAAACATAACTCCAAAACCAAACATGCAAGATGTCTAAACATGCCTGTAATATTGTATCAATGTGGCATCCTGAGCAGATGCCCGAACCACCTCATCTGGCTCCTCTCAATGTGGAGGAGCAGCGGCTTTACACTGAGTTCCTCACGGATGACAGAGCTTCTCACCCTATCTCTAAGGGAGAGACCCACCACCCGGCGGAGGAAACTCATTTCGGCCGCTTGTACCCGTGACCTTGTCCTTTTGGTCATAACTCAAAGCTCATGACCATAGGTGAGGATGGGAACGTTGATCGACCGGTCAATTGAAAGCTTTTCCTTCTGGCTCAGCTCCTTCTTCACCACAACGGATCGATATAGCGTCCTCATTACTGAAGACGCCGCACCGATCCGCCTGTAGATCTCACGATCCACTCTATCCTCACTCGTGAACAAGACTCCTAGGTACTTGAACGCTTTCACTTGGGGCAAGATCTCTTTCCCAACCTGGAGATGGCACTCCACCCTTTCCCGGGCGAGAACAATGGACTCGGACTTGGAGGTGCTGATTCTCATCCCAGTCGCTTCACTGCGAACCGATCCAATGAAAGCTGAAGATCCTGGCCAGTTGAAGCCATCAGGACCACATCATCTGCAAAAAGCAGAGACCTAATCCTGCAGCCACCAAACCAGGCGCAGTCAAAGCCATGACTGCGCCTAGATATTCTGTCCATTAAAGTTATGAACAGAATCGGTGACAAAGGGCAGCCTTGGCGGAGTCCAACCCTCACTGGAAAGGGGTCCGACATACTGCCGGCAATGCGGACCAAGCTCTGACACTGATCATACAGGGAGACACCCGCCACAATCAGACATGCCGATACTCCATACTCTCTGAGCACTACCCTCAGGATTTACCGGGGGCCAAGGCCGAATGTCTTCTCCAAGTCCACAAAAATTATGTAGACTTGTTGGGCAAACTCCCATGCACACTCAAGGACCCTGCCGAGAGTTTAGAGCTGGTCTACCGTTCCACGACCAGGAAAAACCACACTGATTGTCCTGGATCCGAGGTTCCTCCTCTCCAGTACGCATGAATAGACCTTACCGGGAAGGCTGAGGAGTGTGATCTACGATAGTTGGAACACACCCTCCGGTTCCCCTTCTGACAACCCAGCCTCTCATTACTTGCAACGCCAGGGTAATGTAGTATTTTGTGGCTGATGACAGCCACAAAATACTGAAGGTTGTCATCGGCAGGTGTACCAAAGCAGTTAGGACTCATAGCAGACCGGATTGGCAGACCGGGTCTGCCAATCCGGTCTGCCAATCCAGAGGTACCTCCCCCGATGTAGACGCAATGTTGCAGAGACTTGTAAACCAATACTGCCCCACAGCATCCAGAGCCTTAAGGAACTCCGGACGGAGCTCATACCCCCGGGGCCTTGCCACCGAGGAGCTTTTTAACTACCTTGTCAACCTCAGCCCCAGAAATAGGAGAGCCCACCACAGACTTCCCAGGCACTGTTTCCTCATAGGAAGACGTGTTGGTGGGATTGAGGAGGTCTCGCTTGGCCTGTCGGTATGCCCACTGCCTCTGGAGTCCCATGAGCCAAAAGGACCCGATGGCTCTTTCTTCAGCTTGACAGCATCCCTCACTGCTGGTGGGTTACCGCCACGACAGGCACCAAACACCTTGCGGTCACAGCTTCAATCAGCTGGCTCAACAAGAGAGGAACGGAACATGGTCCACTCGGACTCAATGTCCAGCACCTCCCTCGTGACATGTTCAAAGTTCTTCCGGACATGTTCAAAGTTCTTCAGGAGACTCTTGCTAGGCGTTCCCAGCAGACCCTTACAATGCGTTTGGGCCTGCCAGGCCTACCGGCATCCTCCCTACCATCGGAGCCAGCTCACCACCAGGTGGTGGTTGGTAGAAAGCTCTGCCCCTCTCTTCACAGAGTGTCCAAAACATGAGGCCGCAAATCCCATGACACAACTACAAAGTCAATCATGCGGCCGAGGGTGTCCTTGTGCCAAGTGCACATATGGACACCCTTATGTTTGAACATTGTGTTTGTTATGGACAATCCGTGACAAGCACAAAAGTCCAATAACAAAACACCACTTGGGTTCAGATCCGGGTGGCCATTTTTCCCAATCACGACTCTCCAGGTTTCACTGTCGTTGCCCACATGAGCATTGAAGTCCACCAGCAGAACAAGGGAATCACCCGAGGGAGCACTCTCCAGTACTCCCTCAAGGGAATCCAAAAAGAGTGGGTACTCTGAGCTGCTGTTTGGTGTGTAAACACAAACAACAGTCAGGACCCGTCACCCAACCCGAAGGCTGAGGGAAGCTACTATCTTGTCTATTGGGTTAAAGTCCAACGTGCAGGCTTTGAGCCGGGGGGCAACAAGAATTGCCACCTCTCATTAGTTGCAACGCCAGTGTGGAATCTCTTCCACTCTGACAGTATAACAGTTATACTACATATGAAAGTTATATAAACATAACTCCAAAACCAAACGTGTGTCATGTCTAAAATTGCCTTTAATAATGTATGTATGTGAGTTTGAAAGGTTTGCAACAACAAAAAGTAGTTTTTTACTCAATATGAAAGTAATGATCTTAGAATCCTGAGATAATGCGAAAAAAGCAATAAAAATGTATTCAAACTTAATTCCTATACAACCCATGCAAAATGGGTAATAATGCCTGGAGACGTGTATCTTTGTTAGTTTTACGAGAAAAATGATCTTTTGTAAAGTTTGCAAAGACACAAGCTAGTTTTTTTTATTCAATATGACAGTATAACAGTCATACTAAATATGAAAGTTATATAAACATAACTCCAAAACCAAACGTGTGTCATGTCTAAAATTGCCTATAATAATGTATGTATGTGAGTTTGAAAGGTTTGCAAAAACAAAAAGTAGTTTTTTACTCAATATGAAAGTAATGATTTTAGAATCCTGAGATGATGCGAAAAAAGCAATAAAAATGTATTAAAACATAACTCCTAAAAAACACATGCAAAATGGCTAATAATGCCCGAAGACATTTATCTTTGTTAGTTTTACTAGAAAAATTATCTTTTGTAAAGTTTGCAAAGACACAAGCTAGGTTTTTTAAATTCAATATGACAGTATAACTGTCATACTAAATATGAAAGTTATCTAAACATAACTCCAAAACCAAACATGTGTCATGTCTAAAAATGCCTGTAATAATGTATTTATGCAAGTTTGTAAGGTTTGCAAGAACAAAAAGTACTATTTTACTCAATATGAAAGTAATGATCTTAGAATCCTGAGATAATGCGAAAAAAGCAATAAAAATGTATTTAAACATAATTCCTAAACAACACATGCAAAATGGATAATAATGCCTGGAGACATGTATCTTTGTTAGTTTTACTAGAAAAAGTATCTTTTGTAAAGTTTGCAAAGACACTAGCTAGGTTTTTTAAATTCAATATGACAGTATAACAGTCATACTACATATGAAAGTTATATAAACATAACTCCAAAACCAAACGTGTGTCATGTCTAAAATTGCCTTTAATAATGCATGTATGTGAGTTTGAAAGGTTTGCAACAACAAAAAGTCGTTTTTTACTCAATATGAAAGTAATGATTTTAGAATCCTGAGATAATGCGAAAAAAGCAATAAAAATGTATTTAAACATAATTCCTAAACAACCCATGCAAAATGGATAATAATGCCTGGAGACGTGTATCTTTGTTAGTTTTACTAGAAAAATTATATTTTGTAAAGCTAGTTTTTTTTATTCAATATGACAGTACAACAGTCATACTAAATATGAAAGTTATCTAAACATAACTCCAAAACCAAAATGTGTCAGGTCTAAAAATGCCTGTAATATTGCAAACTTTTCAAACTCACATACATACATTATTATAGGCAATTTTAGACATGACACACGTTTGGTTTTGGAGTTATGTTTATATAACTTTTATATTTAGTATGACTGTTGTACTGTCATATTGAATAAAAAAAACTAGCTTTACAAAATATAATTTTTCTAGTAAAACTAACAAAGATACACGTCTCCAGGCATTATTACCCATTTTGCATGGGTTGTTTAGGAATTATGTTTAAATACATTTTTATTGCTTTTTTCGCATTATCTCAGGATTCTAAGATCATTACTTTCATATTGTAAAAACTACTTTTTGTTTTAGCAAACCTTACAAACTCACATAAATACATTATTACAGGCATTTTTAGACATGACACATGTTTGGTTTTGGAGTTATGTTTAGATAACTTTCATATTTAGTATGACTCTTATACTGTCATATTGAATTTAAAAAAAACTAGCTTGTGTCTTGGCAAACTTTCCAAAAGATCATTTTTCTAGTAAAACTAACAAAGATACATGTCATCAGGCATTATTACCCATTTTGCATGAGTTATTTAGGAATTATGTTTAAATACATTTTTATTGCTTTTTTCGCATTATCTCAGGATTCTAAGATCATTACTTTCATATTGAGTAAAAAACTAAATTTTGTTTTTGCAAACCTTACAAACTCACATAAATACATTATAACAGGCATTTTTAGACATGATGCATGTTTGGTTTTGGAGTTATGTTTATATAACTTTCATATTTAGTATGACTGTTATACTGTCTGAGCTTGTATCAATGCAAACTTTACAAAATACAATTTTTCTAGGAAAACTAACAAAGATACATGTTTCCAGACATTATTGGCCATTTTGCTTGTGTTGTTTAGGAGTAATGTTTAAATACATTTTTAATTTTTTGTCGCATTATCTCAGGATTTTAAGAACAATACAGTCATCTTGAGTAAAAAAAAACCTACTTTTTGTGTTTGCAAGATTTAAAAAAGCATGTGTTTCAAGTAAAAACTGCCAACGATGCATTATTTCAGGCATTATTAGCCACTTTTCATGTGTGGTTGGAGTTATGTTTAAATAACTGTAATATTGAGTGTGACAGTATACTGTCATAGTGAGTAAAATCTAATTTATGTATTGCAAACCTTACAAAATCATATACATCTAGTAAAACTCACATGGATTCAATATTACAGACAGTTTTAGACATTTCGCATGTTTGGTTTAGGAATTATGTTGGAATCATTTTTATTAATTTTTTCGTATAATCTCAGAATTTTAGAACATTACTGTCATATTGAGTAAAAAAATAATTTTTGTGTTTGCAAGCCTTAAAAAAGCATATGTTTCGAGTAAAACCTACAAGAATGCATTATTTCAGGCATTGTCAGTCATTTTTCATATGTAGTTTAAGAGTTGTGTTTAAATAACTGTCATATTGAGTGTGGCAGTTATACTGTCATATTGAGTAAAAAAAACTAACCTGTGTCTTTGCAAACCTTACAAAAGAAAATGTTTCTAGTAACACTCACAAAGATACATTTTTTCACGCATTATTAGACATGTTTCATGTGTGGTTAGGAGTTATAAATAAATAATTGTCATATTGAGTGTTACAGTTATAATGTCATTATGTGTAAAACCTAATTTTTGTATTTGCAAACCTTACAAAAACAATTGATTCTAGTAAAACTTACATAGATTCAATATTACAGGCATTTTTAGACATTTTACATGTTTGGTTTAAAATTTGTGTTTGAATACATTTTTATTGCTTTTTTCGCATTATCTCGGGATTCTAAGAACATTACTTTCATATTGAGTAAAAAACTACTTTTTGTTTTTGCAAACCTTACAAACTCACATAAATACATTACTACAGGCATTTTTAGACATGACACATGTTTGGTTTTGGAGTTATGTTTATATATCTTTCATATTTAGTATGACTGTTCTGCTGTCATATTGAATTAAAAAACTAACTTGTGTCTTTGATATCTTTACAAAAGATCATTTTTTTAAACTAACAACGTTACATGTCTCCCTTGGCATTATTAGCCATTTTGCATGTGTTGTTTAGGACTTAGGTTTAAATACATTTTTATTGCTTTTTTCCCATTATCTCAGGGTTCTAAAAACATTACAGTCATATTGAGTAAAAAACTACTTTTTGTGATAGCAAAATGTAAAACTCAGTAAAACTCCCAAGGATTCATTATTTCAGGCATTATTAGCCATTTTTATGTGTAGTTTATGAGTTATGTTTAAAAAACTGTCATATTGAGTGTGACTTTGTCATTGTGAGTAAAACCTAATTTTTGTATTTGCAAACCTTACAAAAACAACTGATTCTAGTAAAACTCACATTTAAACAATATTACAGGCATGTTTAGACATATTGCATGTTTGGTTTTGGAGTTATGTTTGTATAACCGGCTTTCTGAGCCGCCACCTTTGTGTCCTACTGATCCAGGAAAATGTTGTTCGGGGGCTTCTATGCCCCCTGGTAGGGTCCTCCAAGACAAACAGGTCCTAGGTGAGGGATCAGACAAAGAGCAGCTCAAAGACCTTTATTAAAAGTACAATTGAGGACCTAGATTTTTTCTCGCCCGGACGCAGGTCACCGTGGCTCCCCTGTGGAGCCAGGCCCAGAGGTGGGGCACGATGGCGATTGACGGGCCTCGAAGAGGCAACGTGGATCCCCCCTCCAGGGCTCACCACTCATGGGCTTGGGTCATAAAGGGTGCAGTGTGAGCTGGGCGGCAGCTGAAGGCAGGGCACCTGGTGGTCCGATTATCGGCTACATATGCTAGCTCTTGGGACATGGAACATCACCTCGCTGGGAGGGAAGGAGCCTGAGCTGGTGCATGAGGTGGAACGTTCCCGGCTAGATATAGTTGGACTCACAGCAAGGGCTCTGGAACCTGTTCACTCAAGAGGGGCTGGACTGAGCTGAACTTTCATTACTTGCAACGCCAGAGTGGAAGAGATTCCACACTGGCGTTGCAACTAATGAGAGGCTGGGGTGGCAATTCTTGTTGCCCCCCGGCTCAAAGCCTGCACGTTGGACTTTAACCCAATAGACGAGATAGTAGCTTCCCTCAGCCTTCGGGTTGGGTGACGGGTCCTGACTGTTGTTTGTGTTTACACACCAAACAGCAGCTCAGAGTACCCACTCTTTTTGGATTCCCTTGAGGGAGTACTGGAGAGTGCTCCCTCGGGTGATTCCCTTGTTCTGCTGGTGGAGTTCAATGCTCATGTGGGCAACGACAGTGAAACCTGGAGAGTCGTGATTGGGAAAAATGGCCACCCGGATCTGAACCCAAGTGGTGCTTTGTTATTGGACTTTTGTGCTTGTCACGGATTGTCCATAACAAACACAATGTTCAAACATAAGGGTGTCCATATGTGCACTTGGCACAAGGACACCCTCGGCCGCATGATTGACTTTGTAGTTGTGTCATGGGATTTGCGGCCTCACTCTGTGAAGAGAGGGGCAGAGCTTTCTATCAACCACCACCTGGTGGTGAGCTGGCTCCGATGGTAGGGAGGATGCCGGCCAGACCTGTTAGGCCCAAACGCATTGTAAGGGTCTGCTGGGAACGCCTAGCAGAGTCTCCTGAAGAACTTTGAACATGTCCGGAAGAACTTTGAACATGTCAGGAGGGAGGTGCTGGACATTGAGTCTGAGTGGACCATGTTCCGTTCCTCTCTTGTTGAGCCAGCTGATTGAAGCTGTGGCCGCAAGGTGTTTGGTGCCTGTCGTGGCGGTAATCCACCAGCAGTGAGGGATGCTGTCAAGCTGAAGAAAGAGCCATCGGGTCCTTTTGGCTCATGGCACTCCAGAGGCAGTGGGCATACCGACAGGCCAAGCGAGACCTCCTCAATCCCACCAACACGTCTTCCTATGAGGAAACAGTGCCTGGGAAGTCTGTGGTGGGCTCTCCTATTTATGGGGCTGAGGTTGACAAGGTAATTAAAAAGCTCCTTGGTGGCAAGGCCCCGGGGGTATGAGCTCCGTCCGGAGTTCCTTAAGGCTCTGGATGCTGTGGGGCAGTATTGGTTTACAAGACTCTGCAACATTGCGTCTACATCGGGGGCGGTACCTCTGGATTGGCAGACCGGATTGGCAGACCGGGTCTGCCAATCCGGTCTGCTATGAGTCCTAACTGCTTTGGTACACCTGCCGATGACAACCTTCAGTATTTTGTGGCTGTCATCAGCCACAAAATACTACATTACCCTGGCGTTGCAAGTAATGAGAGGCTGGGTTGTCAGAAGGGGAACCGGAGGGTGTGTTCCAACTATCGTAGATCACACTCCTCAGCCTTCCCGGTAAGGTCTATTCATGCGTACTGGAGAGGAGGAACCTCGGATCCAGGACAATCAGTGTGGTTTTTCCTGGTCGTGGAACGGTAGACCAGCTCTAAACTCTCGGCAGGGTCCTTGAGTGTGCATGGGAGTTTGCCCAACCAGTCTACATAATTTTTGTGGACTTGGAGAAGACATTCGGCCTTGAGGGTAGTGCTCAGAGAGTATGGAGTATCGGCATGTCTGATTGTGGCGGGTGTCTCCCTGTATGATCAGTGTCAGAGCTTGGTCCGCATTGCCGGCAGTATGTCGGACCCCTTTCCAGTGAGGGTTGGACTCCGCCAAGGCTGCCCTTTGTCACCGATTCTGTTCATAACTTTAATGGATAGAATATCTAGGCGCAGTCATGGCTTTGACTGCGCCTGGTTTGGTGGCTGCAGGATTAGGTCTCTGCTTTTTGCAGATGATGTGGTCCTGATGGCTTCAACTGGCCAGGATCTTCAGCTTTCATTGGATCGGTTCGCAGTGAAGCGACTGGGATGAGAATCAGCACCTCCAAGTCCGAGTCCATTGTTCTCGCCCTGGAAAGGGTGGAGTGCCATCTCCAGGTTGGGAAAGAGATCTTGCCCCAAGTGAAAGCGTTCAAGTACCTAGGAGTCTTGTTCACGAGTGAGGATAGAGTGGATCGTGAGATCTACAGGCGGATCGGTGCGGCGTCTTCAGTAATGAGGACGCTATATCGATCCGTTGTGGTGAAGAAGGAGCTGAGCCAGAAGGAAAAGCTTTCAATTTACCGGTCGATCAACGTTCCCATCCTCACCTATGGTCATGAGCTTTAAGTTATGACCAAAAGGACAAGGTCACGGGTACAAGCGGCCGAAATGAGTTTCCTCCGCCGGGTGGTGGGTCTCTCCCTTAGAGATAGGGTGAGAAGCTCTGTCATCCGTGAGGAACTCAGTGTAAAGCCGCTGCTCCTCCACATTGAGAGGAGCCAGATGAGGTGGTTCGGGCATCTGCTCAGGATGCCACATTGATACAATATTACAGGCATGTTTAGACATCTTGCATGTTTGGTTTTGGAGTTATGTTTCTATAACCTGCTTTCTGAACCGCCACCTTTGTGGTTTGCGTGTCCCACTGATCCTAGGAGCTATGTTGTCCAGGGGCTTCTTTTCCCCCTGGTAGGGTCCCCCAAGAAAAACAGGTCCTAGGTGAGGAATCAGACAAAGAGCAGCTCAAAGACCTTTATGAAAAGTACAAATCGAGGACCTAGATTTTTTTCTTGCCCGGACGCGGGTCACCATGGCTCCCCTGTGGTGGGGCACGATGGCGAGCGACTGGTGCCCATGGGGCCCAGCTCGAAGAGGCAACGTGGGTCCCCCCTGCAATAGGCTCACCACTCATGGGCTGGGTCATAGAGGTCGGGTGCAGTGTGAGCTGCAAGGCAGGGCACTTGGCAGTCCGATTATCAGCTACATAAGCTCGCTCTTGGGACGTGGAACGTCACCTCGCAGGGATGGAAGGAGCCTGAGCTGGTGCGCGAGGTGGAGAAGTTCCCGGCTAGATAAAGTTGGACTCACTTCGACGCACAGCAAGGGCTCTGGAACCTGTTCTCTCAAGAGGGGTTGGACTCTCTTCCACTCTGGCGTTGCAAGTAATGAGAGGCTGGGTTGGCAATTCTTGTTGCCCCCCGGCTCAAAGCCTGCACATTGGACTTAACCCAGTAGACGAGATGGTAGCTTCCCTCCGCTTTCTGGTTGGGTGACGGGTCCTGACTGTTGGTGTTTACGCACCAAACAGCAGCTCAGAGTACCCACTCTTTTTGGATTCTTTTGAGAGTGCTCCCTCGGGTGATTCCCTTGTTCTGCTGGGGGTCTACAACGCTCATGTTGGCAACGACAGTGAAACCTGGAGAGTCGTGATTGGGAAAAATGGCCACCCGCATCTGAACCCAAGTGGTGCTTTGTTATTGGACTTTTGTGCTCGTCATGGATTGTCCATAACAAACACAATGTTCAAACATAAGGGTGTCCATATGTGCACTTGGCACCAGGACACCCTCGGCCGCAGTTCCATGATTGACTTTGTAGTTGTGTCATGGGATTTGCGGCCTCATGTTTTGGACACTCGGGTAAAGAGAGGGGCGAGCTTTCTACCGATCACCACCTGGTGAGCTGGCTCCGATGGTCGGGAAGGATGCCGGACAGACCTGGCAGGCCCAAACGCATTGTGAGAGTCTTTTGGGAACTCCTAGCAGAGTCTCCTGTCAGAGAGAGTTTCTTTTTCCACCTCCGGAAGAACTTTGAACATGTCACAAAGGAGGTGCTGGACATTGAGTCGGAATGGATCATGTTCCGTGCCTCTCTTGTCGAGCCAGCTGATTGGAGCTGTGGCCGCAAGGTGTTTGGTGCCTGTCGTGGCGGTAATCCTAGAACCCGCTGGTGGCCACCAGCAGTGCGGGATGCCGTCAAGCTGAAGAAAGAGCTTATCTGGTCCTTTTGGCTCATGGGACTCCAGAGGCAGCGGGCATACCGACAGGCCAAGCGAAACCTCCTCAATCCCACCAACACGAGAAGAACCACCACCCCGGTCTGCCAATCCAGAGGTACCGCCCCAGATGTCCACGCGATGCCCCACAGCATCCAGAGCCTTAAGGAACTCCGGACGGAGCTCATCTACCCCCGGGGCCTTGCCACCGAGGAGGTTTTTAACTACCTTGGCAACCTCAGCCCCAGAAATAGGAGAGCCCACCACAAATGCACCAGACACTGTTTCCTCCTAGGAAGACGTGTTGGTGGGATTGAGGAGGTTTCGCTTGGCCTGTCGGTATGCCCGCTGCCTCTGGAGTCCCATGAGCCAAAAGGACCAGATAAGCTCTTTCTTCAGCTTGACGGCATCCCGCACTGCTGGTGGCCACCAGCGGGTTCTAGGATTACCGCCACGACAGGCACCAAACACCTTGCGGCCACAGCTCCAATCAGCTGGCTCGACAAGAGAGGCACGGAACATGATCCATTCCGACTCAATGTCCAGCACCTCCTTTGTGACATGTTCAAAGTTCTTCCGGAGGTGGAAAAAGAAACTCTCTCTGACAGGAGACTCTGCTAGGCGTTCCCAAAAGACTCTCACAATGCGTTTGGGCCTGCCAGGTCTGTCCGGCATCCTTCCCCACCATCGGAGCCAGCTCACCAGGTGGTGATCGGTAGAAAGCTCGCCCCTCTCTTCACCCGAGTGTCCAAAACATGAGGCCGCAAATCCCATGACACAACTACAAAGTCAATCATGGAACTGCGGCCGAGGGTGTCCTGGTGCCAAGTGCACATATGGACACCCTTATGTTTGAACATTGTGTTTGTTATGGACAATCCATGATGAGCACAAAAGTCCAATAACAAAGCACCACTTGGGTTCAGATCCGGGTGGCCATTTTTCCCAATCACGACTCTCCAGGTTTCACTGTCGTTGCCAACATGAGCGTTGAAGACCCCCAGCAGAACAAGGGAATCACCCGAGGGAGCACTCTCAAGGGAATCCAAAAAGAGTGGGTACTCTGAGCTGCTGTTTGGTGCGTAAACACCAACAGTCAGGACCCGTCACCCAACCAGAAAGCGGAGGGAAGCTACCACCTCGTCTACTGGGTTAAGTCCAATGTGCAGGCTTTGAGCCGGGGGGAAACAAGAATTGCCAACCCAGCCTCTCATTACTTCCAACGCCAGAGTGGAAGAGAGTCCAACCCCTCTTGAGAGAACAGGTTCCAGAGCCCTTGCTGTGCGTCGAAGTGAGTCCAACTTTATCTAGCCGGGAACTTCTCCACCTCGCGCACCAGCTCAGGCTCCTTCCATCCCTGCGAGGTGACGTTCCACGTCCCAAGAGCGAGCTTATGTAGCCGATAATCGGACTGCAAGTGCCCTGCCTTCGGCTGCCGCCCAGCTCACACTACACCCGACCTCTATGACCCAGCCCATGAGTGGTGAGCCTATTGCAGGGGGGACCCACGTTGCCTCTTCGAGCTGGGCCCCATGGGCACCAGTCGCTCGCCATCGTGCCCCACCTCTGGGCCTGGCTCCACAGGGTAGCCATGGTGACCCGCGTCTGGGCAAGAAAAAAATCTAGGTCCTCGATTTGTACTTTTCATAAAGGTCTTTGAGCTGCTCTTTGTCTGATTCCTCACCTAGGACCTGTTTTTCTTGGGGGACCCTACCAGGGGGCAAAGAAGCCCCTGGACAACATAGCTCCTAGGATCAGTGGGACACGCAAACCACAAAGGTGGCGGTTCAGAAAGCAGGTTATATAAACATAACTCCAAAACCAAACATGCAAGATGTCTAAACATGCCTGTAATATTGTATCAATGTGAGTTTTACTACAATCGGTTGTTTTTGTAAGGTTTGCAAATACAAAAGTTAGGTTTTACTCACTATGACAGTGTCACACTCAATATGACAGTTATTGAAACATAACTCCTAAACTACACATAAAAATGGCTAATAATGCCTGAAATAACTCGAAACATTGCTTTTTTAAGGCTTGCAAACACAGAAAGTTTTTTTTACTCAATATGACAGGAAGTTTTTAAAATGCTGAGATAATGTGAAAAAAGCAATACAAATGTATTCCAACATAATTCTTAAACCAAACATGTAAAATGTCTAAAAATGCCTGTAATATTGACTCCATGTGAGTTTTACTAGAATCATTTGTTTTTGTAAGGTTTGCAAATATAAAAATTGGGTTTTATGACAGACACAAGTTAGTTTTTTTACTCAATATAACAGTATAGATGTCATACTATATATTAAAGTTTTATAAACATAACTCCAAAACCAAACATGCATTATGTCCAAAATTGCCTGTAATATTGTATTACTAGAATCAGGTTTGCAAATACAAAAATTGGGTTTTATGACAGTATACTGTCACACTCAATATGACAGTATAACTGTCATACTAAATCCATCCATTTTCTTCCGCTTATCCGAGGTTGGGTTGCGGGGGCAGCAGCCTAAGCAGAGAGCCCAGACTTCCATCTCCACAGCCACTTCGTCCAGCTCTTCTCGGGGGATCCCGAGGCGTTCCCAGGCCAGCCGGGAGACATTGTCTTTCCAATGTGTCCTAGGTCTTCCCCATGGCCTCCTGCCGTTCGGACTTGCCCTAAACACCTCCCTAGGGAGGCGTTCGGGTGGCATCCTGAGCAGATGCCCGAACCACCTCATCTGGCTCCTCTCAATGTGGAGGAGCAGCGGCTTTACACTGAGTTCCTCACGGATGACAGAGCTTCTCACCCTATCCCTAAGGGAGAGACCCACCACCCGGCGGAGGAAACTCATTTCGGCCGCTTGTACCCGTGACCTTGTCCTTTTGGTCATAACCCAAAGCTCATGACCATAGGTGAGGATGGGAACGTTGATCGACCGGTAAATTGAAAGCTTTTCCTTCTGGCTCAGCTCCTTCTTCACCACAACGGATCGATATAACGTCCTCATTACTGAAGACGCCGCACCGATCCGCCTGTAGATCTCACGATCCACTCTATCCTCACTCGTGAACAAGACTCCTAGGTACTTGAACGCCTTCACTTGGGGCAAGATCTCTTTCCCAACCTGGAGATGGCACTCCACCCTTTCCCGGGCGAGAACAATGGACTCGGACTTGGAGGTGCTGATTCTCATCCCAGTCGCTTCACTGCGAACCGATCCAATGAACGCTGAAGATCCTGGCCAGTTGAAGCCATCAGGACCACATCATCTGCAAAAAGCAGAGACCTAATCCTGCAGCCACCAAACCAGGCGCAGTCAAAGCCTTGAATTATGTAGACTGGTTGGCGTAGTCCAACCCTCACTGGAAAGGGGTCCGACATACTGCCGGCAATGACAATGACAATGACAATGCCAAGCTCTGACACTGATCATACAGGGAGACACCCGCCACAATCAGACATGCCGATACTCCATACTCTCTGAGCACTACCCACGAGACTTACCGGGGGCCAAGGTCGAATGTCTTCTCCAAGTCCACAAAACTTATGTAGACTGGTTGGGCAAACTCCCATGCACATTCAAGGACCCTGCCGAGAGTATAGAGCTGGTCTACCGTTCCACGACCAGGACGAATACCACACTGTTTGTCCTGGATCCGAGGTTCCTCCTCTCCAGTACGCATGAATAGACCTTACCGGGAAGGCTGAGGAGTGTGATCTACGATAGTTGGAACACACCCTCCGGTTCCCCTTCTTAAAGAGAGGAACAACCACCCCGGTCTGCCAATCCAGAGGTACCGCCCCCGATGTAGACGCAATGTTGCAGAGTCTTGTCAACCAAGACTGCCCCACAGCATCCAGAGCCTTAAGGAACTCCGGACGGAGCTCATACCCCCGGGGCCTTGCCACCGAGGAGCTTTTTAACTACCTTGTCAACCTCAGCCCCAGAAATAGGAGAGCCCACCACAGACTTCCCAGGCACTGTTTCCTCATAGGAAGACGTGTTGATGGGATTGAGGAGGTCTCGCTTGGCCTGTCGGCATGCCCACTGCCTCTGGAGTCCCATGAGCCAAAAGGACCCGATGGCTCTTTCTTCAGCTTGACAGCATCCCTCACTGCTGGTGGTTTACCGCCACGACAGGCACCAAACACCTTGTGGCCACAGCTTCAATCAGCTGGCTCAACAAGAGAGGAACGGAACATGGTCCACTCGGACTCAATGTCCAGCACCTCCCTTGTGACATGTTCAAAGTTCTTCCGGACATGTTCAAAGTTCTTCAGGAGACTCTTGCTAGGCGTTCCCAGCAGACCCTTACAATGCGTTTGGGCCTCCAGGCCTACCGGCATCCTCCCTACCATCGGAGCCAGCTCACCACCAGGTGGTTGGTAGAAAGCTCTGCCCTTCTCTTCACAGAGTGTCCAAAACATGAGGCCGCAAATCCCATGACACAACTACAAAGTCAATCATGCGGCCGAGGGTGTCCTTGTGCCAAGTGCACATATGGACACCCTTATGTTTGAACATTGTGTTTGTTATGGACAATCCGTGACAAGCACAAAAGTCCAATAACAAAGCACCACTTGGGTTCAGATCCGGGTGGCCATTTTTCCCAATCACGACTCTCCAGGTTTCACTGTCGTTGCCAACATGAGCGTTGAAGTCCACCAGCAGAACAAGGGAATCACTCGCGGGAGCACTCTCCAGTACTCCCTGAAGGGAATCCAAAAAGAGTGGGTTCTCTGAGCTGCAGTTTGGTGTGTAAACAAACAACAGTCAGGATCCATCACCCAACCCGAAGGCTGAGGGAAGCTACCATCTCGTCTATTGGGTTAAAGTCCAACGTGCAGGCTTTGAGCCGGCGGGCAACAAGAATTGCCACCCCAGCCTCTCATTAGTTGCAACGCCAGTGTGGAATCTCTTCCACTCTGGCGTTGCAAGTAATGAAAGTTCAGCTCAGTCCAGCCCCTGTTGAGAGAACAGGTTCCAGAGCCCTAGCTGTGAGTCCAACTATATCTAGCCGGGAACGTCTCCACCTCATGCACCAGCTCAGGCTCCTTCCCTCCCAGCGAGGTGATGTTCCATGTCCCAAGAGCGAGCTTATGTAGCCGATAATCGGACCACCAAGTGCCCTGCCTTCGGCTGCCGCCCAGCTCTTACTGCACCCTCTATGACCCAAGCCCATGAGTGGTGAGCCCTGGAGGGGGGATCCACGTTGCCTCTTCGAGCTGAGCACGGCTGGGCCCCATGGGGACAGGCCCGTCAATCGCCATCGTGCCCCACCTCTGGGCGGGCTCCACAGGGGAGCCACGGTGACCTGCGTCCGGGCGAGAAAACATCTAGGTCCTCAATTGTACTTTTAATAAAGGTCTTTGAGCTGCTCTTTGTCTGATCCCTCACCTAGGACCTGTTTGTCTTGGGGGACCCTACCAGGGGTTATAGAAGCCCCCGGACAACATTTTCCTGGATCAGAAAAAAAACCACAAAGGTGGCGGCTCAGAAAGCAGGTTATATAAATATAACTCCAAAACCAAACATGCAATATGTCTAAACATGCCTGTAATATTGTATTAATGTGAGTTTTACTAGAATCGGTTGTTTTTGTAAGGTTTGCAAATACAAAAATTAGGTTTTACTCACAATGACAAAATCACACTCAATATGACAGTTATTTAAACATAACTCATGAACTACACATAAAAATGGCTAATAATGCCTGAAATAATGAATCCTTGGGAGTTTTACTGAGTTTTACATTTTGCAAACACAAAAAGTAGTTTTTTACTCAATATGACTGTAATGTTCTTAGAACCCTGAGATAATGGGAAAAAAGCAATACAAATGTATTTAAACCTAACTCTTAAACAACACATGCAAAATGGCTAATAATGCCTAGGGAGACATGTAAGGTTGTTAGTTTAAAAACATTATCTTTTGTAAAGATATCAAAGACACAAGCTAGTTTTTTTAATTCAATAAGACAATATTGAATAAAAAGTCATACTAAATATGAAAGTTACATAAACATAACTCCAAAACCAAACATGTGTCATGTCTAAAAATGCCTGTAATAATGTATTTATGTGAGTTTGTAAGGTTTGCAAAAACAAAAAGTAGTTTTTTACTCAATATGAAAGTAATGTTTTGAGAATCCTGAGATAATGCAAAAAAAGCAATAAAAATGTATTCAAACACAAATTTTAAACCAAACATGTAAAATGTCTAAAAATGCCTGTAATATTGAATCTATGTAAGTTTTACTAGAATCAATTGTTTTTGTAAGGTTTGCAAATACAAAAATGTATCTTTGTGAGTGTTACTAGAAACATTTTCTTTTGTAAGGTTTGCAAAGACACAGGTTAGTTTTTTTTACTCAATATGACAGTATAACTGCCACACTCAATATGACAGTTATTTAAACATAACTCTTAAACTACACATGAAAAATGACTAACAATGCCTGAAATAATGCATTCTTGTAAGTTTTAATCGAAACATATGCTTTTTTAAGGCTTGCAAACACAACAATTATTTTTTACTCAATATGACAGTAATGTTCTAAAATTCTGAGATAATACGAAAAAATTAATAAAAATGATTCCAACATAATTCCTAAACCAAACATGCAAAATGTCTAAAAATGTCGTAGTATTGAATCCATGTGAGTTTTACTAGTTTTAGTTGATTTTGTAAGGTTTGCAAATACATAAATTAGGTTTTACTCACAATGACAGTATACTGTCACACTCAATATGACAGTTATTTAAACATAACTCAAACCACACACGAAAAATGGCTAATAATGCCTGAAATAATGCATCGTTGGCAGTTTTACTCGAAACACATGCTTTTTTAAATCTTGCAAACACAAAAAGTAATTTTTTTACTCAATAAGACTGTAATGTTGTTAAAATCCTGAGATAATGCAAAAAAAGCAATACACATGTATTTAAACATTACTCCTAAACAACACATGCAAAATTGCTAATAATGACTGGAAACATGCATCTTTGTTAGTTTTACTAGAAAGATGGTATTTTGTAAAGTTTGCAAAAGCAAAAAGTAGTTTTTTACTCAATATGAAAGTATTGATCTTAGAATCCTGAGATAATGCGAAAAAAGCAATAAAAATGTATTTAAACATAAAATCCTAAACAACACATGCAAAACGGCTAATAATACCTGGAGACATGTATCTTTGTTAGGTTTACTAGAAAAATGATCTTTTGTAAAGTTTGCAAAGACACTAGCCAGTTATTTTAAATTCAATATGACAGTATAACAGTCATACTAAATATGAAAGTTATCAAAACATAACTCCAAAACCAAACATGTGTCATGTCTAAAAATGCCTGTAATAATGTATTTATGTGAGTTTGTAAGGTTTGCAAAAACAAAAAGTAGTTTTTTACTAAATATGAAAGTAATGATCTTAGAATCCTGAGATAATGCGAAAAAAGCAATAAAAATGTATTTAATCATAATTCTAAACAACCCATGCAAAATGGGTAATAATGCCTGGAGACATGTATCTTTGTTAGTTTTACTAGAAAAATGATCTTTTGTAAAGTTTGCAAAGACACAAGCTAGTTTTTTTTATTCAATATGACAGTATAACAGTCATGCTAAATATGAAAGTTATCTAAACATAACTCCAAAACCAAACATGTGCCATGTCTAAAAATGCCTGTAATAATGTATTTATGTGAGTTTGTAAGGTTTGCAAGAACAAAAAGTAGTTTTTTACTCAATATGAAAGTAATGATCTTAGAATCCTGAGATAATGCGAAAAAAGCAATAAAAATGTATTTAAACATAATTCCTAAACAACCCATGCAAAATGGGTAATAATGCCGGGAGACATGTATCTTTGTAAGTTTTACTAGAAAAAGTATCTTTTGTAAAGTTTGCAAAGACACAAGCTAGTTTTTTTTTAATTCAATATGACAGTATAACAGTCATACTAAATATAAAAGTTATATAAACATAACTCCAAAATCAAACACGTGTCATATCTAAAAATGTCTGTAAAAATGTATTTATGCAAGTTTGTAAGGTTTGCAAAAACAAAAAGGACTTTTTTACTCACTATGAAAGTAATGATTTTAGAATCCTGAGACAATGCGAAAAAAGCAATAAAAATGTATTTAAACATAATTGCTAAACAACCCATGCAAAATGGGTAATAATGCCTGGAGACATGTATCTTTGTTAGTTTTACTAGAAAAATTATCTTTTGTAAAGTTTGCAAAGACACAAGCTAGTTTTTTTTTTATTCAATATGACAGTATAACAGTCATACTAAATATGAAAGTTATCTAAACATAACTCCAAAACCAAACATGTGTCATGTCTAAAACTGCCTGTAATAATGTATTTATGTGAGTTTGTAAGGTTTGCAAAAACAAAAAGTAGTTTTTATTCAATATGAAAGTAATGATCTTAGAATCCTGAGATAATGCGAAAAAAGCAATACAAATGTAACCAAACACAACTTTTAAACCAAACATGTAAAATGTCTGAAATGCCTGTAATATTGAACTATGTAAGTTTTACTAGAATCAATTGTTTTTGTATGGTTTGCAAATACAAAAATTAGGTTTTACACATAATGACATTATTAATTTAACACTCAATATGAAAGTTATTTAATTATAACTCCTAAATACACATGAAACATGTCAAATAGCGTGAAAAAAAATTATCTTTGTGAGTGTTGCTAGAAACATTTTCTTTTGTAAAGTTTGCAAAGACACAAGTTGTTTTTTTTTTAACTCAATATGACAGTATAACGCCACACTCAATATGACAGTTATTTAAACATAACTCCTAAACCACACCTGAAAAATGGCTAATAATGCCTGAAATAATGCATCTTTGGGAGTTTTACTGGAAACATATGCTTTTTTAAGGCTTGCAAACACAACAATTATTTTTTTACTCAATATGACAGTAATGTTCTAAAAATCCTGAGATAATGCGAAAAAAGCAATGCACATGTATTCCAACATAATTCCTAAACCAAACATGCAAAATGTCTGAAAATGCCTGTAATATTGAATCCATGTGAGTTTTATTTGAATCAGTTGTATGGTTTGCAAATACAAAAATTGGATTTTATAACAAACACAAGTTAGTTTTTTTTACTCAATATAACAGTTTAGCTGTCATACTATATATATGAAAGTTATATAAACATAACTCCAAAACCAAACATGCATTATGTCCAAAACTGCCTGTAATATTGTATATATGTGAGTTTTACTAGAATCAGGGTTGCAAATACAAAAATTGGGTTTTATGACAGTATACTGTCACACTCAATATGACAGTTATTCAAACATAACTCAAACAACACATGCAAAATGGCTAACAATGCCTGGAGACATGTTATTACGACATTAGTTTTACTAGAAAAATGGTCTTTTGTAAGGTTTGCAAAGACACAAGTTAGTTTTTTTTTTATTGAATATGACAGTATAACTGTCATAATAAATATGAAAGTTATATAAACATAACTCTAAAACCAAACATGCATTATGTCTAAAAATGCCTGTAATATTGTATCTGTGTGAGTTTAACTAGATTTAGTTGTTTTTGTAAGGTTTGCAAATACAACATATGGGTTTTACTCACTATGACAGTATAATGTCAAACTCAATCTGACAGTTATTTAAACATAACTCCTAAACCACACATGCAAAATGGCTAATAATGCCTGGAGATATGTATCTTTGTGAATTTTACTAGGAACAACATATTGTGTAAGGTTTAGTTAGTTTTTGTACTCAATATGACAGTATAACTGTCATACTAAATCCATCCATTTTCTTCCGCTTATGGTCGGGTTATGGTCGGGTTGCGGGGGCCGCAGCCTAAGCAGAGAAGCCCAAACTTCCATTTCTCCAGCCACTTCGTCCAGCTTTTCTCGGGGGATCCCGAGGCGTTCCCAGGCCAGCCGGGAGACATAGTGTTCCGAATGTGTCCTGGGTCTTCCCCGTGGCCTCCTGCCGGTCGGACTTGCCCTAAACACCTCCCTAGGGAGGCGTTCGGGTGGCTCCTGAGCAGATGCCCCAACCACCTCATCCGGCTCCTCTCCATGTGGAGGAGCAGCGGCTTTACTGTGAGTTCCTCCAGGATGACAGAGCTTCACCTTCACCAGGGGTGTCAAACTCAAATACAGAGTGGGCCAAAGTTTAAAACTGAACCAAGGTTCAACAAATTAACCTTTTAATAGGGACCCAAACAAGTTTTGCTTTGAATATTGAACAAGCAAGGATTATATTACTTTATAGTGACATGCAAAATCGAGATTCAAATAATAATAATAATAATTAAAAAATATCAATTGCATATCAAATACAATTTAAATAAAAATTGAATGCCTCTTTTCTATTTGCAGCCTTCTGAGGTAAATATCAAGATTAACTTTTTCCACAGGTTAATAAATTTGAAAATAAAATAACAATGAATAAGACAACCATTCAGGACATTAAACTGCTCAGTTTGCAACACACTGATCTAATTTGATGTGCCCAAGCCAGATACCTGGCATCTTTTTTTGGATGCTAGTTCTTTAATGTCGGGGCTCAGGCTTTGAGCCGAGGCGACTTTCATTATCGAACGAAGGTGTTCAACAGTCATATCTCGTACAACCAATTCTAACATCGTCCAGACCCAGTCACAAGATATGTGCAGTTTCAGCACCCATACACAAATGAATGCAAAGCATACTTCATCAACAGCGATACGGGTTACACTGAGGGTGCCAGTATAAAAAACTTTAACACTGTTAGAAATATACACCACACTGTGAACCCACACCAAACAAGAATAAAAAACAATTTTCGGGAGAACATCCGCACCGTAACACAACATAAACACAAAAGAACAAATACCCAGAATCCTTTGCAGCACTAACTCTTTCGGGATGCTACAAAATACACCCCCGCTACCACCAAACCACCCCCACCCACACACACACAAACCTTGCAGCGTCCCGGAAGATTTAGTGCTACAAAGGGTTCTGGGTATTTGTTCTGTTGTGTTTATGTTGTGTTACGGTGCGGATCTTCTCCCGAAATGTGTTTGTCATTCTTGTTTGGTGTGGATTCACAGTGTGGCGTATATTCCTAAAAGTGTTAAAGTTTTTTTATTTGGCTACCGTCAGTGTAACCTGTATCGCTGTTGATGAAGTATGCGTTGCATTCAATTGTGTGTGGGTGCAGAAGCTGCACTGACATGAAACTGGGCCAGCACTCGTTTGACTAGCTGAAAAAAAAAAAAAAATTTCGGGAGGAGTGCTGGAGTCAAACCCGGGAGGGTTGGCAAGTATTAGAAGTAGCGGTGTTACTGCGGCACTGCCGCAATGTATAATCCACGGTCCAGCTTTAGTGTTAATTTGATATTGCCTCGATGGCCCACGGGCCAGAGTTTGACACCCATGACCTTCACTGTAAAAAATTACTGTAAAAATAAAAAATAAAATTACAGTTATATACTCCATCCATCCATCCATTTTCTACCGCTTATTCCCTTCGGGGTCGCGGGGGGCGCTGGAGCCTATCTCAGCTACAATCGGGCGGGAGGCGGGGTACACCCTGGACAAGTCACCACCTCATCGCAGGGCCAACACAGATAGACAGACAACATTCACACTCACATTCACACACTAGGGCCAATTTAGTGTTGCCAATCAACCTATCCTGTTCTTCTTAAATGCAGTTAAGTACTGTAAATTGTGTTGCATTTTTCAAAAAATATCGACCAGCAGTAAGTTACTGTAAAACCTACAGTATAATTCAGTATTTTTCAGACTTGTTTCTTGGGTCCGCCCACAATTCGTCCAACCGAGCTTCATTTCACCTGGCCGCCCCTGCTAAATCCATCCTACTGCATCGTGTGTTTTTGATAACAAGGTAAGAGTCACTTGTACCTTGATGTGTCATTTTCTGTTTGAATTACTTTTTATATATATTTATAAAGTCTGGAGGTCTACTTGCATTAAAAAAATGTTCACAGCACTGAGAAAAGGTTGAGAACCACTGCCTTAGGACAGTGGTTCTCAACCTTTTTTCAGTGATGTACCCCTGTGAACATTTTTTTAATTCAAGTACCCCCTAATCAGAGCAAAGCATTTTTGGTTGAAAAAAAAGAGATAAAGAAGTAAAATACAGCACTATGTCATCAGTTTCTGATTTATTAAATTGTATAACAGTGCAAAATATTGCTCATTTGTTGTGGTCTTTCTTGAACTATTTGGAAAAAAAGAATGACAAATAACTAAAAACTTGTTGAAAAATAAACAAGTGATTCAATTATAAATAAAGATTTTTACACATAGAAGTATTCAACTTAAAGTGCCCTCTTTGGGGATTGTAATAGAGATCCATCTGGATTCATGAACTTCATTCTCAACATTTCTTCACAAAAAAAGAAATCTTTAACATCAATATTTATGGAACATGTCCACATGTCTCAGCTGCATTACTGCTACGCTTTAACCACGCCTCCATTGTTTTCTACATGGATAGTTGATTGACAGTTGGTGCCGTGTGGCACCGCCAGGTAGGGTCAAACCATCATGGCATGGGGGAAACTCTGGCTTTATGGTAATGAATGGAATAGCCTACTTGATTAGATGTTCAGTTTATGAACTTACATTCATATTTTGTCGAAGTATTATTCAATAAATATATTTATAAAGGGTTTTTGAATTGTTGCTATTTTTAGAATATTTTTTTAAAAAATCTCACGTACCCCTTGGCATACCTTCAAGTACCCCCAGGAGTATGCGTACCCCCATTTGAGAACCACTGCCATAGGAGACTAGATGTAAACAGAGTAAAGAGAGAGCGAGTGAGGTGGCCATTCCAAATACTTTTAAAATGCTACCCATATTGGATACTGTTTAGGAACATAAACTGCATTTCTTGACTGTACCAGTTGCTGGTGACAAAGTCACAATAAAACGTTGGATGATCAGCATGGAAGGTGATGTCATCTGCAAAGGCGTCCAACCTAGCTTCATCTCAGGGCTTGCTGCCCTTCTTGCTTGGTGCTCGGACATTGGAATTTGTTCAAAGGTAAATCCTCTCGATACTGTTAAATACTGTTAGGATATTTTATTTTATATTTCTCACCTCTGTTCAGGAATTTGACTTGTCATTTCCCCAATTCTGTGCCTTAAATCAATGACTCTTCTGTTCCTTTGTGGACCTTCTTATTAGGGACCGAAGCACCAGTTTGACTCTAAGATACAGAGAAGGTAGGTAATGTGCAGGTAAAGATATGTTGACTGGGTCAAAGAAGGAAGCACCTGTTTGACCCCAGGATGCAGAAAAAGTAGGTAAATTGCAGGTATGTTGACTGGGTGATGGCAGGAAGCACCAGCGGGACCCGAGGATGCAGAGCAAATAGGTAATGTGCGGGTGAAGATATGTTGAATGGGTAAAGGCAGGAAGCACCAGTGTGACCCCACTATGCAGAGAAGGTAGGTAATGTGCGGGTGAAGGTATGTTGAATGGGTGAAAGAAGGAAGCGCAGGTGTGGTTGAGGCAATGCAGACAAGGTAGGTATGTGCAGGTGAAGATATGTTGTATGGTGAAAGAAAGAAGCACCAGTGTGACCCCAGGATGCAGGGAAGGTAGGTAACAAGCAGGTAAAGATATGTTGAATGGGTAAAGGCAGGAAACACCAGCTAGACGCCAGGATACAGAGAAGGTAGGTAATGTGCAGGTAAAGATATGTTGAATGGGTAAAGGTAGAAAGCACCAACATGACCACACTATGCAGAGAAGGTAGGTGATGTGCAGGTAGAGATATGTTGAATGGGTAAAGGCAAGAAGCACCAGTGTGACCACAGGATGCAGAGAAGATAGGTAATGAGCAGGTAACGATATGTTAAATGGGTGAAAGCAGGAAACATCAGCGTAAATACACGGTCCCGTAGATGGAGAGAAAACATAAATAGAGAGAGGGATTGGGGAGGCTTTAGCATTGTCTTCCTCTCTGAATTTGTCTTAATGGGTTTTAGAGTATTCACTCATCTACAGCTGTGGTTATGGTATGGCTCACATACATCCTAAAATTGATATTAATATTTGTGCAGTGCATATTCCTAAATAACAATGTGAGGGGAGTTCTGCATCGACTGCAAGTAATCTTCAATCACAACAGAATATATAATATGCTTTTTCTCTTTTTTAGGCGATTCATTGGCGTTAACCCCGAGAGGGGAACAAAGGCTAGCCAGGGAAAGGTGGTGTCCAAGAAGACCGGGAAGCTGGTTCAGAAAAAGGCAGCAACTGTAAATCCTCACGTAGCCACCCTTATAAAACATCTCACAGACTTTGAGTGGGGCTTTATGTAGCCGACAACTAAACACTGGACTCGTGTTCAGTGTTTTGTCTCCAGTTTGAAATTAAGTTGACATGTTATAAATGTTAAAATGCTTTACTGAAAATAAGACGAATGCACTAAATGTACATTGAATGTATTTGATGCACTTTAAAATAATTGGTTAATAAAAGCATACCGGTAACTTGCAAGGCCATTTCTCAAGTCATTTTTATGCCAGCAGATTGCAGGGGTTTTGATTTTGAAAATGTAAAAGTTCAATTCATTAACTTCTAGCTGCATTATACTGTAAAGCTCAGTCTATAGTGCTCACAATTATTTTACTGTAATTAACTGTTAATGGATATTACAGTAGATACACTAAAATAACAGTGTAATGCCGCTAAACAGATGACAGTATTATGCTGTGAAGCGTATATTTGATACAGCACAGTACTGTGATACTTTTTACAGTAATAAACTGTAGTGATAAATCACAGTATGTGTGCTGTAGAAAAACAGTTTTATACTGGAACCATTAGGTGCCAGTAGGTTACTGTAATTAAACGGTGACAATTCTTACAGTAAGGGAGAGACCCGCCACCCAGTGGAGAAAACTCATTTTGGCCGCTTGTACCCGTGATCTTGTCCTTTCGGTCTTACCCCAAAGCTCATGACCATAGGTGAGGATGGGAACGTAAATCGACCGGTAAATTGGGAGCTTTTCCTTCTGGCTCGGCTCCTTCTTACCACAACGAATCGATATAGCGTCCTCATTACTGAAGACGCCGCACCGATCAGCCTGTGCATATCACGATCCACTCTTCCCTCACTCATGAACAAGACTCCAGGTACTTGAACTCATCCACAAGATCTCCTGCCCAACCTCGAGATGGCACTCCACCCTTTCCCGGGCGAGAACCTCGGATTTGGAGGTGCTGATTCTCATCCCAGTCGCTTCACACTCGGCTGCGAACCGATCCAATGAGAGCTGAAGATCCTGGCAAGTTGAAGCCATAAGGACCACATCATCTGCAAAAAGCAGAGACCTAATCCTGCAGCCACCAAACCGGATCCCCTCAACGCCATGACTGCGCCTAGAAATTCTGTCCATAAAAGTTATGAACAGAATCGGTGACAAAGGGCAGCCTTGGCGGAGTCCAACCCTCACTGGAAAGGGGTCCGACTTACTGCCGGCAATGCAGACCAAGCTCTGACACTGATCATACAGGGAGCGACCCGCCACAATCAGACATGCCGATACCCCATACTCTCTGAGCACTCCCCACAGGACTTCCCGGGGTGGCCACGGTCGACTGTCTTCTCCAAGTCCACAAAGCACATGTAGACTGGTTGGGCAAACTCCCATGCACACTCAAGGACCCTGCCGAGAGTATAGAGCTGGTCTACCGTTCCACGACCAGGACGAAAACCACACTGTTCGTCCTGGATCCGAGGTTCCTCCTCTCCAGTACACATGAATAGACCTTACCGGGAAGGCTGAGGAGTGTGATCTACGATAGTTGGAACACACCCTCCGGTTCCCCTTCTTAAAGAGAAGAACCACCACCCCGGTCTGCCAATCCAGAGGTACCGCCCTAGATGTCCACGCGATGTTGCAGAGTCTTGTCAACTAAAACAGCCCCACAGCATCCAGAGCCTTAAGGAACTCCGGACGGAGCTCATCCACCGAGGAGGTTTTTAACTACCTTGGCAACCTCAGCCCCAGAGATGTCATACTATATATTAAAGTTTTATAAACATAACTCCAAAACCAAACATGCATTATGTCCAAAATTGCCTGTAATATTGTATAGATGTGAGTTTTACTAGAATCAGGTTTGCAAATACAAAAATTGGGTTTTATGACAGTATACTGTCACACTCAATATGACAGTATAACTGTCATACTAAATCCATCCATTTTCTTCCGCTTATCAGAGGTCGGGTTGCGGGGGCAGCAGCCTAAGCAGAGAGCCCAGACTTCCATCTCCACAGCCACTTCGTCCAGCTCTTCTCGGGGGATCCCGAGGCGTTCCCAGGCCAGCCGGGAGACATTGTCTTTCCAATGTGTCCTAGGTCTTCCCCATGGCCTCCTGCCGTTCGGACTTGCCCTAAACACCTCCGTAGGGAGGCGTTCGGGTGGCATCCTGAGCAGATGCCCGAACCACCTCATCTGGCTCCTCTCAATGTGGAGGAGCAGCGGCTTTACACTGAGTTCCTCACGGATGACAGAGCTTCTCACCCTATCTCTAAGGGAGAGACCCACCACCCGGCGGAGGAAACTCATTTCGGCCGCTTGTACCCGTGACCTTGTCCTTTCGGTCATAACCCAAAGCTCATGACCATAGGTGAGGATGGGAACGTTGATAGACCGGTAAATTGAAAGCTTTTCCTTCTGGCTCAGCTCCTTCTTCACCACAACGGATCGATATAGCGTCCTCGTTACTGAAGACGCCGCACCGATCCGCCTGTAGATCTCATGATCCACTCTATCCTCACTCGTGAACAAGACTCCTAGGTACTTGAACGCCTTCACTTGGGGCAAGATCTCTTTCCCAACCTGGAGATGGTAATCCACCCTTTCCCGGGCAAAAACAATGGACTCGGACTTGGAGGTGCTGATTCTCATCCCAGTCGCTTCACTGCGAACCGATCCAATGAACTCTGAAGATCCTGGCCAGTTGAAGCCACCAGGACCACATCATCTGCAAAAAGCAGAGACCTAATCCTGCAGCCACCAAACCAGAGGCAGTCAAAGCCTTGACTTATGTAGACTGGTTGGCGTAGTCCAACCCTCACTGGAAAGGGGTCCGACATACTGCCGGCAATGCGGACCAAGCTCTGACACTGATCATACAGGGAGACACCCGCCACAATATGCCGATACTCCATACTCTCTGAGCACTACCCACAAGACTTACCGGGGGCCAAGGTCGAATGTCTTCTCCAAGTCCACAAAACTTATGTAGACTGGTTGGGCAAACTCCCATGCACATTCAAGGACCCTGCCGAGAGTATAGAGCTGGTCTACCGTTCCACGACCAGGACGAATACCACACTGTTTGTCCTGGATCCGAGGTTCCTCCTCTCCAGTACGCATGAATAGACCTTACCGGGAAGGCTGAGGAGTGTGATCTAGGATAGTTGGAACACACCCTCCGGTTCCCCTTCTTAAAGAGAGGAACAACCACCCCGGTCTGCCAATCCAGAGGTACCACCCCCGATGTAGACGCAATGTTGCAGAGTCTTGTCAACCAAGACTGCCCCACAGCATCCAGAGCCTAAAGGAACTCCGGACGGAGCTCATACCCCCGGGCCTTGCCACCGAGGAGCTTTTTAACTACCTTGTCAACCTCAGGCCCAGAAATAGGAGAGCCCACCACAGACTTCCCAGGCACTGTTTCCTCATAGGAAGACGTGTTGATGGGATTGAGGAGGTCTAGCTTGGCCTGTCGGTATGCCCACTGCCTCTGGAGTCCCATGAGCCAAAAGGACCCGATGGCTCTTTCTTCAGCTTGACAGCATCCCTCACTGCTGGTGGTTTACCGCCACGACAGGCACCAAACACCTTGTGGCCACAGCTTCAATCAGCTGGCTCAACAAGAGAGGAACGGAACATGGTCCACTCGGACTCAATGTCCAGCACCTCCCTCGTGACATGTTCAAAGTTCTTCTGGACATGTTCAAAGTTCTTCAGGAGACTCTTGCTATGCGTTCCCAGCAGACCCTTACAATGCGTTTGGGCCTGCCAGGCCTACCGGCATCCTCCCTACCATCGGAGCCAGCTCACCACCAGGTGGTGGTTGGTAGAAAGCTCTGCCCTTCTCTTCACAGAGTGTCCAAAACATGAGGCCGCAAATCCCATGACACAACTACAAAGTCAATCATGCGGCCGAGGGTGTCCTTGTGCCAAGTGCACATATGGACACCCTTATGTTTGAACATTGTGTTTGTTATGGACAATCCGTGACAAGCACAAAAGTCCAATAACAAAGCACCACTTGGGTTCAGATCCGGGTGGCCATTTTTCCCAATCACGACTCTCCAGGTTTCACTGTCGTTGCCAACATGAGTGTTGAAGTCCACCAGCAGAACAAGGGAATCACACGCGGGAGCACTCTCCAGTACTCTCTGAAGGGAATCCAAAAAGAGTGGGTTCTCTGAGCTGCTGTTTGGTGTGTAAACAAACAACAGTCAGGATCCATCACCCAACCCGAAGGCTGAGGGAAGCTACCATCTCGTCTATTGGGTTTAAGTCCAACGTGCAGGCTTTGAGCCGGGGGGCAACAAGAATTTCCACCCCAGCCTCTCATTAGTTGCAACGCCAGTGTGGAATCTCTTCCACTCTGGCGTTGCAAGTAATGAAAGTTCAGCTCAGTCCAGCCCCTCTTGAGAGAACAGGTTCCAGAGCCCTTGCTGTGAGTCCAACTATATCTAGCCGGGAACGTCTCCACCTCATGCACCAGCTCAGGCTCCTTCCCTCCCAGCGAGGTGATGTTCCATGTCCCAAGAGCGAGCTTATGTAGCCGATAATCGGACCACCAAGAGCCCTGCCTTCGGCTTCCGCCCAGCTCTTACTGCACCCTCTATGACCCAAGCCCATGAGTGGTGAGCCCTGGAGGGGGGATCCACATTGCCTCTTCGAGCTGAGCACGGCTGGGCCCCATGGGGGCAGGCCCGTCAATCGCCATCGTGCCCCACCTCTGGGCCTGGCTCCACAGGGGAGCCACGGTGACCTGCGTCCGGGCGAGAAAACATCTAGGTCCTCAATTGTACTTTTAATAAAGGTCTTTGAGCTGCTCTTTGTCTGATCCCTCACCTAGGACCTGTTTGTCTTGGGGGACCCTACCAGGGGTTATAGAAGCCCCCGGACAACATTTTCCTGGATCAGTAGGACACGCAAACCACAAAGGTGGCGGCTCAGAAAGCAGGTTATATAAATATAACTCCAAAACCAAACATGCAATATGTCTAAACATGCCTGTAATATTGTATCTATGTGAGTTTTACTAGAATCGGTTGTTTTTGTAAGGTTTGCAAATACAAAAATTAGGTTTTACTCACAATGACAAAATCACACTCAATATGACAGTTATTTAAACATACCTCATAAACTACACATAAAAATTCAGTCAAAGCCTTGACTGCGCCTAGATATTCTGTCCATTAAAGTTACAAACAGAATCGGTGACAAAGGGCAGCCTTGGCGTAGTCCAACCCTCACTGGAAAGGGGTCCGACATTCTGCCGGCAATGCGGACCAAGCTCTGACACTGATCATACAGGGAGACACCCGCCACAATCAGACATGCCGATACTCCATACTCTCTGAGCACTACCCACAAGACTTACCGGGGGCCAAGGTCGAATGTCTTCTCCAAGTCCACAAAACTTATGTAGACTGGTTGGGCAAACTCCCATGCACATTCAAGGACCCTGACGAGAGTATAGAGCTGATCTACCGTTCCACGACCAGGACGAATACCACACTGTTTGTCCTGGATCTGAGGTTCCTCCTCTCCAGTACGTATGAATAGACCTTACCGGGAAGGCTGAGGAGTGTGATCTACGATAGTTGGAACACACCCTCCGGTTCCCCTTCTTAAAGAGAGGAACAACCACCCCGGTCTGCCAATCCAGAGGTACCGCCCCCAATGTAGACGCAATGTTGCAGAGTCTTGTCAACCAAGACTGCCCCACAGCATCCAGAGCCTTAAGGAACTCCGGACGGAGCTCATACCCCCGGGGCCTTGCCACCGAGGAGCTTTTTAACTACCTTGTCAACCTCAGCCCCAGAAATAGGAGAGCCCACCACAGACTTCCCAGGCACTGTTTCCTCATAGGAAGACGTGTGGTGGGGTTGAGGAGGTCTCGCTTGGCCTGTCGGTATGCCCACTGCCTCTGGAGTCCCATGAGCCAAAAGGACCCGATGGCTCTTTCTTCAGCTTGACAGCATCCCTCACTGCTGGTGGATTACCGCCACGACAGGCACAAAACACATTGTGGCCACAGCTTCAATCAGCTGGCTCAACAAGAGAGGAACGGAACATGGTCCACTCGGACTCAATGTCCAGCACCTCCCTCGTGACATGTTCAAAGTTCTTCCGGACATGTTCAAAGTTCTTCAGGAGACTCTTGCTAGGCGTTCCCAGCAGACCCTTACAATGCGTTTGGGCCTGCCAGGCCTACAGGCATCCTCCCTACCATCGGAGCCAGCTCACCACCAGGTGGTGGTTGGTAGAAAGCTCTGCCCTTCTCTTCACAGAGTGTCCAAAACATGAGGCCGCAAATCCCATGACACAACTACAAAGTCAATCATGCGGCCGAGGGTGTCCTTGTGCCAAGTGCACTTATGGACACCCTTATGTTTGAACATTGTGTTTGTTATGGACAATCCGTGACAAGCACAAAAGTCCAATAACAAAGCACCACTTGGGTTCAGATCCGGGTGGCCATTTTTCCCAATCACGACTCTCCAGGTTTCACTGTCGTTGCCAACATGAGCGTTGAAGTCCACCAGCAGAACAAGGGAATCACTCACGGGAGCACTCTCCAGTACTCCCTGAAGGGAATCCAAAAAGAGTGGGTTCTCTGAGCTGCTGTTTGGTGTGTAAACAAACAACAGTCAGGATCCATCACCCAACCCGAAGGCTGAGGGAAGCTACCATCTCGTCTATTGGGTTAAAGTCCAACGTGCAGGCTTTGGGCCGGGGGGCAACAAGAATTGCCACCCCAGCCTCTCATTAGTTGCAACGCCAGTGTGGAATCTCTTCCACTCTGGCGTTGCAAGTAATGAAAGTTCAGCTCAGTCCAGCCCCTCTTGAGAGAACAGGTTCCAGAGCCCTTGCTGTGAGTCCAACTATATCCAGCCGGGAACGTCTCCACCTCATGCACCAGCTCAGGCTCCTTCCCTCCCAGCGAGGTGATGTTCCATGTCCCAAGAGCGAGCTTATGTAGCCGATAATCGGACCACCAAGTGCCGCCCAGCTCTTACTGCACCCTCTATGACCCAATCCCATGAGTGGTGAGCCCTGGAGGGGGGATCCACGTTGCCTCTTCGAGCTGAGCACGGCTGGGCCCAGTGGGGACAGGCCCGTCAATCAGGAACTGGCTCCACAGGGGAGCCACGGTGACCTGCGTCCGGGCGAGAAAACATCTAGGTCCTCAATTGTACTTTTAATAAAGGTCTTTGAGCTGCTCTTTGTCTGATCCCTCACCTAGGACCTGTTTGTCTTGGGGGACCCTACCAGGGGTTATAGAAACCCCCGGACAACATTTTCCTGGATCAGTAGGACACGCAAACCACAAAGGTGGCGGCTCAGAAAGCAGGTTATATAAATATAACTCCAAAACCAAACATGCAATATGTCTAAACATGCCTGTAATATTGTATTAATGTGAGTTTTACTAGAATCGGTTGTTTTTGTAAGGTTTGCAAATACAAAAATTAGGTTTTACTCACAATGACAAAATCACACTCAATATGACAGTTATTTAAACATAACTCATGAACTACACATAAAAATGGCTAGTAATGCCTGAAATAATGAATCCTTGGGAGTTTTACTGAGTTTTACATTTTGCAAACACAAAAAGTAGTTTTTTACTCAATATGACTGTAATGTTCTTAGAACCCTGAGATAATGGGAAAAAAGCAATAAAAATGTATTTAAACCTAACTCTTAAACAACACATGCAAAATGGCTAATAATGCCTAGGGAGACATGTAAGGTTGTTAGTTTAAAAAAATTATCTTTTGTAAAGATATCAAAGACACAAGCTAGTTTTTTTTAATTCAATAAGACAATATTGAATAAAAAGTCATACTAAATATGAAAGTTACATAAACATAACTCCAAAACCAAACATGTGTCATGTCTAAAAATGCCTGTAATAATGTATTTATGTGAGTTTGTAAGGTTTGCAAAAACAAAAAGTAGTTTTTTACTCAATATGAAAGTAATGTTCTGAGAATCCTGAGATAATGCAAAAAAAGCAATAAAAATGTATTCAAACACAAATTTTAAACCAAACATGTAAAATGTCTAAAAATGCCTGTAATATTGAATCTATGTAAGTTTTACTAGAATCAATTGTTTTTGTAAGGTTTGCAAATACAAAAATTAGGTTTTACACATAATGACATTATAACTGTAACACTCAATATGACAATTATTTATTTATAACTCCTAACCACACATGAAACATGTCTAATAATGCGTGAAAAAATGTATCTTTGTGAGTGTTACTAGAAACATTTTCTTTTGTAAGGTTTGCAAAGACACAGGTTAGTTTTTTTTACTCAATATGACAGTATAACGGCCACACTCAATATGACAGTTATTTAAACATAACTCTTAAACTACACATGAAAAATGACTAACAATGCCTGAAATAATGCATTCTTGTAAGTTTTAATCGAAACATATGCTTTTTTAAGGCTTGCAAACACAACAATTATTTTTTTTACTCAATATGACAGTAATGTTCTAAAATTCTGAGATAATACGAAAAAATTAATAAAAATGATTCCAACATAATTCCTAAACAAAACATGCAAAATGTCTAAAAATGTCGTAGTATTGAATCCATGTGAGTTTTACTAGTTTTAGTTGATTTTGTAAGGTTTGCAAATACATAAATTAGGTTTTACTCACAATGACAGTATACTGTCACACTCAATATGACAGTTATTTAAACATAACTCAAACCACACACGAAAAATGGCTAATAATGCCTGAAATAATGCATCGTTGGCAGTTTTACTCGAAACGCATGCTTTTTTAAATCTTGCAAACACAAAAAGTAATTTTTTTACTCAATAAGACTGTAATGTTGTTAAAATTCTGAGATAATGCGAAAAAAGCAATAAAAATGTATTTAAACATTACTCCTAAACAACACATGCAACATTGCTAATAATGCCTGGAAACATGTATCTTTGTTAGTTTTACTAGAAAGATGGTATTTTGTAAAGTTTGCAAAAGCAAAAAGTAGTTTTTTACTCAATATGAAAGTAATGATCTTAGAATCCTGAGATAATGCGAAAAAAGCAATAAAAATGTATTTAAACATAAAATCCTAAACAACACATGCAAAATGGCTAATAATGCCTGCAGACATGTATCTTTGTTAGGTTTACTAGAAAAATGATCTTTTGTAAAGTTTGCAAAGACACTAGCTAGTTATTTTAAATTCAATATGACAGTATAACAGTCATACTAAATATGAAAGTTATCAAAACATAACTCCAAAACCAAACATGTGTCATGTCTAAAAATGCCTGTAATAATGTATTTATGTGAGTTTGTAAGGTTTGCAAAAACAAAAAGTAATTTTTTTTACTAAATATGAAAGTAATGATCTTAGAATCCTGAGATAATGCGAAAAAAGCAATACAAATTTATTTAAACATAACTCCTAAAAAACACATGCAAAATGGCTAATAATTTCTGGGGATATGTATCTTTGTTAGTTTTACTAGAAAAATGATCTTTTGTAAAGTTTGCAAAGACACAAGCTAGTTTTTTTTATTCAATATGACAGTATAACAGTCATACTAAATATGAAAGTTATATAAACATAACTCGAAAACCAAACATGTGTCATGTCTAAAAATGTCTGTAATAATGTATTTATGCAAGTTTGTAAGGTTTGCAAAAACAAAAAGTAATTTTTTACTCAATATGAAAGTAATGATTTTAGAATCCTGAGATAATGCGAAAAAAGCAATAAAAATGTATTTAAACATAATTCCTAAACAACCCATGCAAAATGGGTAATAATGCCTGGATTTGTGTATCTTTGTTAGTTTTACTAGAAAAATTATATTTTGTAAAGTTTGCAAAGACACAAGCTAGTTTTTTTTATTCAATATGACAGTATAACAGTCATACTAAATATAAAAGTTATATAAACATAACTCCAAAACCAAACACGTGTCATGTCTAAAAATGTCTGTAATAATGTATTTATGTAAGTTTGTAAGGTTTGCAAAAACAAAATGTAGTTTTTTTTTTTCACTATGAAAGTAATGTAGAATCCTGAGATAATGCAAAAAAAGCAATAAAAATGTATTTAAACATAATTCCTAAACAACACATGCAAAATGGCTAATAATGCCTGGAGACATGTATCTTTGTTAGTTTTACTAGAAAAAGTATCTTTTGTAAAGTTTGCAAAGACACAAGCTAGTTTTTTTATTCAATATGACAGTATAACAGTCATACTAAATATGAAAGTTATATAAACATAACTTCAAAACCAAACGTGTGTCATGTCTAAAATTACCTGTAATAATGTATGTATGTGAGTTTGAAAGGTTTGCAACAACAAAAAGTAGTTTTTTACTCAATATGAAAGTAATGATTTTAGAATCCTGAGATAATGCGAAAAAAGCAATAAAAATGTATTTAAACATAACTCCTAAAAAACACATGCAAAATGGCTAATAATTTCTGGGGATATGTATCTTTGTTAGTTTTACTAGAAAAATGATCTTTTGTAAAGTTTGCAAAGACACAAGCTAGTTTTTTTTATTCAATATGACAGTATAACAGTCATACTACATATGAAAGTTATATAGACATAACTCCAAAACCAAACGTGTGTGATGTCTAAAATTTTCTTTAATAATGTATGTATGTGAGTTTGAAAGGTTTGCAACAACAAAAAGTAGTTTTTTACTCAATATGAAAGTAATGATTTTAGAATCCTGAGATAATGTGAAAAAAGCAATAAAAATGTATTTAAACATAACTCTTAAAAAACACATGCAAAATGGCTAATAATGCCTGGAGACATGTATCTTTGTTAGTTTTACTAGAAAAAGTATCTTTTGTAGAGTTTGCAAAGACACTAGCTAGGTTTTTTAAATTCAATATGACAGTATAACAGTCATACTACACATGAAAGTTATATAAACATAACTCCAAAACCAAACGTGTGTCATGTCTAAAATTGCCTTTAATAATGTATGTATGTGAGTTTGAAAGGTTTGCAACAACAAAAAGTAGTTTTTTACTCAATATGAAAGTAATGATCTTAGAATCCTGAGATAATGCGAAAAAAGCAATACAAATGTATTCAAACTTAATTCCTATACAACCCATGCAAAATGGGTAATAATGCCTGGAGACGTGTATCTTTGTTAGTTTTACGAGAAAAATGATCTTTTGTAAAGTTTGCAAAGACACAAGCTAGTTTTTTTTATTCAATATGACAGTATAACAGTCATACTAAATATGAAAGTTATATGAACATAACTCCAAAACCAAACGTGTGTTCTGTCTAAAATTGCCTATAATAATGTATGTATGTGAGTTTGAAAGGTTTGCAAAAACAAAAAGTAGTTTTTTACTCAATATGAAATTAATGATTTTAGAATCCTGAGATAATGCGAAAAAAGCAATACAAATGTATTTAAACATAACTCCTAAAAAACACATGCAAAATGGCTAATAATGCCTGGAGACATGTATCTTTGTTAGTTTTACTAGAAAAATTATCTTTGTAAAGTTTGCAAAGACACAAGCTAGTTTTTTTTTATTCAGTATGAGAGTATAACAGTCATACTAAATATGAAAGTTATATAAACATAACTCCAAAATCAAACATGTGTCATGTCTAAAAATGCCTGTAATAATGTATTTATGTGAGTTTGTAAGGTTTGCTAAATCAAAAAGTAGTTTTTACTCAATATGAAAGTAATGATCTTAGAATCCTGAGATAATGCGAAAAAAGCAATACAAATGTATTTAAACTTAATTCCTATACAACCCATGCAAAATGGGTAATAATGCCTGGAGACGTGTATCTTTGTTAGTTTTACGAGAAAAATGATCTTTTGTAAAGTTTGCAAAGACACAAGCTAGTTTTTTTTATTCAATATGACAGTATAACAGTCATACTAAATATGAAAGTTATATAAACATAACTCCAAAACCAAACGTGTGTCATGTCTAAAATTGCCTATAATAATGTATGTATGTGAGTTTGAAAGGTTTGCAAAAACAAAAAGTAGTTTTTTACTCAATATGAAAGTAATGATTTTAGAATCCTGAGATGATGCGAAAAAAGCAATAAAAATGTATTAAAACATAACTCCTAAAAAACACATGCAAAATGGCTAATAATGCCCGAAGACATTTATCTTTGTTAGTTTTACTAGAAAAATTATCTTTTGTAAAGTTTGCAAAGACAAAAGCTAGGTTTTTTAAATTCAATATGACAGTATAACTGTCATACTAAATATGAAAGTTATCTAAACATAACTCCAAAACCAAACATGTGTCATGTCTAAAAATGCCTGTAATAATGTATTTATGCAAGTTTGTAAGGTTTGCAAGAACAAAAAGTACTATTTTACTCAATATGAAAGTAATGATCTTAGAATCCTGAGATAATGCGAAAAAAGCAATAAAAATGTATTTAAACATAATTCCTAAACAACACATGCAAAATGGATAATAATGCCTGGAGACATGTATCTTTGTTAGTTTTACTAGAAAAAGTATCTTTTGTAAAGTTTGCAAAGACACTAGCTAGGTTTTTTAAATTCAATATGACAGTATAACAGTCATACTACATATGAAAGTTATATAAACATAACTCCAAAACCAAACGTGTGTCATGTCTAAAATTGCCTTTAATAATGTATGTATGTGAGTTTGAAAGGTTTGCAACAACAAAAAGTCGTTTTTTACTCAATATGAAAGTAATGATTTTAGAATCCTGAGATAATGCGAAAAAAGCAATAAAAATGTATTTAAACATAATTCCTAAACAACCCATGCAAAATGGATAATAATGCCTGGAGAAATGTATCTTTGTTAGTTTTACTAGAAAAATTATCTTTTGTAAAGTTTGCAAAGACACAAGCTAGGTTTTTTTAAATTCAATATGACAGTATAACAGTCATACTAAATATGAAAGTTATCTAAACATAACTCCAAAACCAAAATGTGTCAGGTCTAAAAATGCCTGTAATATTGCAAACTTTTCAAACTCACATACATACATTATTATAGGCAATTTTAGACATGACACACGTTTGGTTTTGGAGTTATGTTTATATAACTTTTATATTTAGTATGACTGTTATACTGTCATATTGAATAAAAAAAACTAGCTTTACAAAATATAATTTTTCTAGTAAAACTAACAAAGATACACGTCTCCAGGCATTATTACCCATTTTGCATGGGTTGTTTAGGAATTATGTTTAAATACATTTTTATTGCTTTTTTCGCATTATCTCAGGATTCTAAGATCATTACTTTCATATTGTAAAAACTACTTTTTGTTTTAGCAAACCTTACAAACTCACATAAATACATTATTACAGGCATTTTTAGACATGACACATATTTGGTTTTGGAGTTATGTTTAGATAACTTTCATATTTAGTATGACTCTTATACTGTCATATTGAATTAAAAAAAAACTAGCTTGTGTCTTGGCAAACTTTCCAAAAGATCATTTTTCTAGTAAAACTAACAAAGATACATGTCATCAGGCATTATTACCCATTTTGCATGAGTTATTTAGGAATTATGTTTAAATACATTTTTATTGCTTTTTTCGCATTATCTCAGGATTCTAAGATCATTACTTTCATATTGAGTAAAAAACTAAATTTTGTTTTTGCAAACCTTACAAACTCACATAAATACATTATAACAGGCATTTTTAGACATGATACATGTTTGGTTTTGGAGTTATGTTTATATAACTTTCATATTTAGTATGACTGTTATACTGTCTGAGCTTGTATCAATGCAAACTTTACAAAATACAATTTTTCTAGGAAAACTAACAAAGATACATGTTTCCAGACATTATTGGCCATTTTGCTTGTGTTGTTTAGGAGTAATGTTTAAATACATTTTTAATTTTTTGTAGCATTATCTCAGGATTTTAAGAACAATACAGTCATATTGAGTAAAAAAAACCCTACTTTTTGTGTTTGCAAGATTTAAAAAAGCATGTGTTTCAAGTAAAAACTGCCAACGATGCATTATTTCAGGCATTATTAGCCACTTTTCATGTGTGGTTGGAGTTATGTTTAAATAACTGTAATATTGAGTGTGACAGTATATTGTCATAGTGAGTAAAATCTAATTTATGTATTGCAAACCTTACAAAATCATATACATCTAGTAAAACTCACATGGATTCAATATTACAGACAGTTTTAGACATTTCGCATGTTTGGTTTAGGAATTATGTTGGAATCATTTTTATTAATTTTTTCGTATAATCTCAGAATTTTAGAACATTACTGTCATATTGAGTAAAAAAATATTTTTTGTGTTTGCAAGCCTTAAAAAAGCATATGTTTCGAGTAAAACCTACAAGAATGCATTATTTCAGGCATTGTCAGTCATTTTTCATATGTAGTTTAAGAGTTGTGTTTAAATAACTGTCATATTGAGTGTGGCAGTTATACTGTCATATTGAGTAAAAAAAACTAACCTGTGTCTTTGCAAACCTTACAAAAGAAAATGTTTCTAGTAACACTCACAAAGATACATTTTTTCACGCATTATTAGACATGTTTCATGTGTGGTTAGGAGTTATAAATAAATAATTGTCATATTGAGTGTTACAGTTATAATGTCATTATGTGTAAAACCTAATTTTTGTATTTGCAAACCTTACAAAAACAATTGATTCTAGTAAAACTTACATAGATTCAATATTACAGGCATTTTTAGACATTTTACATGTTTGGTTTAAAATTTGTGTTTGAATACATTTTTATTGCTTTTTTCGCATTATCTCGGGATTCTAAGAACATTACTTTCATATTGAGTAAAAAACTACTTTTTGTTTTTGCAAACCTTACAAACTCACATAAATACATTACTACAGGCATTTTTAGACATGACACATGTTTGGTTTTGGAGTTATGTTTATATATCTTTCATATTTAGTATGACTGTTCTGCTGTCATATTGAATTAAAAAACTAACTTGTGTCTTTGATATCTTTACAAAAGATCATTTTTTTAAACTAACAACGTTACATGTCTCCCTTGGCATTATTAGCCATTTTGCATGTGTTGTTTAGGACTTAGGTTTAAATACATTTTTATTGCTTTTTTCCCATTATCTCAGGGTTCTAAAAACATTACAGTCATATTGAGTAAAAAACTACTTTTTGTGTTTGCAAAATGTAAAACTCAGTAAAACTCCCAAGGATTCATTATTTCAGGCATTATTAGCCATTTTTATGTGTAGTTTATGAGTTATGTTTAAATAACTGTCATATTGAGTGTGACTTTGTCATTGTGAGTAAAACCTAATTTTTGTATTTGCAAACCTTACAAAAACAACTGATTCTAGTAAAACTCACATTTAAACAATATTACAGGCATGTTTAGACATATTGCATGTTTGGTTTTGGAGTTATGTTTGTATAACCGGCTTTCTGAGCCGCCACCTTTGTGTCCTACTGATCCAGGAAAATGTTGTTCGGGGGCTTCTATGCCCCCTGGTAGGGTCCTCCAAGACAAACAGGTCCTAGGTGAGGGATCAGACAAAGAGCAGCTCAAAGACCTTTATTAAAAGTACAATTGAGGACCTAGATTTTTTCTCGCCCGGACGCAGGTCACCGTGGCTCCCCTGTGGAGCCAGGCCCAGAGGTGGGGCACGATGGCGATTGACGGGCCTCGAAGAGGCAACGTGGATCCCCCCTCCAGGGCTCACCACTCATGGGCTTGGGTCATAAAGGGTGCAGTGTGAGCTGGGCGGCAGCTGAAGGCAGGGCACCTGGTGGTCCGATTATCGGCTACATATGTTAGCTCTTGGGACATGGAACATCACCTCGCTGGGAGGGAAGGAGCCTGAGCTGGTGCATGAGGTGGAACGTTCCCGGCTAGATATAGTTGGACTCACAGCAAGGGCTCTGGAACCTGTTCACTCAAGAGGGGCTGGACTGAGCTGAACTTTCATTACTTGCAACGCCAGAGTGGAAGAGATTCCACACTGGCGTTGCAACTAATGAGAGGTGGCAATTCTTGTTGCCCCCCGGCTCAAAGCCTGCACGTTGGACTTTAACCCAATAGACGAGATAGTAGCTTCCCTCAGCCTTCGGGTTGGGTGACGGGTCCTGACTGTTGTTTGTGTTTACACACCAAACAGCAGCTCAGAGTACCCACTCTTTTTGGATTCCCTTGAGCGAGTACTGGAGAGTGCTCCCTCGGGTGATTCCCTTGTTCTGCTGGTGGACTTCAATGCTCATGTGGGCAACGACAGTGAAACCTGGAGAGTCGTGATTGGGAAAAATGGCCACCCGGATCTGAACCCAAGTGGTGCTTTGTTATTGGACTTTTGTGCTTGTCACGGATTGTCCATAACAAACACAATGTTCAAACATAAGGGTGTCCATATGTGCACTTGGCACAAGGACACCCTCGGCCGCATGATTGACTTTGTAGTTGTGTCATGGGATTTGCGGCCTCATGTTTTGGACACTCTGTGAAGAGAGGGGCAGAGCTTTCTATCAACCACCACCTGGTGGTGAGCTGGCTCCGATGGTAGGGAGGATGCCGGTCAGACCTGTTAGGCCCAAACGCATTGTAAGGGTCTGCTGGGAACGCCTAGCAGAGTCTCCTGAAGAACTTTGAACATGTCCGGAAGAACTTTGAACATGTCAGGAGGGAGGTGCTGGACATTGAGTCTGAGTGGACCATGTTCCGTTCCTCTCTTGTTGAGCCAGCTGATTGAAGCTGTGGCCGCAAGGTGTTTGGTGCCTGTCGTGGCGGTAATCCACCAGCAGTGAGGGATGCTGTCAAGCTGAAGAAAGAGCCATCGGGTCCTTTTGGCTCATGGGACTCCAGAGGCAGTGGGCATACCGACAGGCCAAGCGAGACCTCCTCAATCCCACCAACACGTCTTCCTATGAGGAAACAGTGCCTGGGAAGTCTGTGGTGGGCTCTCCTATTTCTGGGGCTGAGGTTGACAAGGTAGTTAAAAAGCTCCTCGGTGGCAAGGCCCCGGGGGTATGAGCTCCGTCCGGAGTTCCTTAAGGCTCTGGATGCTGTGGGGCAGTATTGGTTTACAAGACTCTGCAACATTGCGTCTACATCGGGGGCGGTACCTCTGGATTGGCAGACCGGATTGGCAGACCGGGTCTGCCAATCCGGTCTGCTATGAGTCCTAACTGCTTTGGTACACCTGCCGATGACAACCTTCAGTATTTTGTGGCTGTCATCAGCCACAAAATACTACATTACCCTGGCGTTGCAAGTAATGAGAGGCTGGGTTGTCAGAAGGGGAACCGGAGGGTGTGTTCCAACTATCGTAGATCACACTCCTCAGCCTTCCCGGTAAGGTCTATTCATGTGTACTGGAGAGGAGGAACCTCGGATCCAGGACAATCAGTGTGGTTTTTCCTGGTCGTGGAACGGTAGACCAGCTCTAAACTCTCGGCAGGGTCCTTGAGTGTGCATGGGAGTTTGCCCAACCAGTCTACATAATTTTTGTGGACTTGGAGAAGACATTCGGCCTTGAGGGTAGTGCTCAGAGAGTATGGAGTATCGGCATGTCTGATTGTGGCGGGTGTCTCCCTGTATGATCAGTGTCAGAGCTTGGTCCGCATTGCCGGCAGTATGTCGGACCCCTTTCCAGTGAGGGTTGGACTCCGCCAAGGCTGCCCTTTGTCACCGATTCTGTTCATAACTTTAATGGACAGAATATCTAGGCGCAGTCATGGCTTTGACTGCGCCTGGTTTGGTGGCTGCAGGATTAGGTCTCTGCTTTTTGCAGATGATGTGGTCCTGATGGCTTCAACTGGCCAGGATCTTCAGCTTTCATTGGATCGGTTCGCAGTGAAGCGACTGGGATGAGAATCAGCACCTCCAAGTCCGAGTCCATTGTTCTCGCCCTGGAAAGGGTGGAGTGCCATCTCCAGGTTGGGAAAGAGATCTTGCCCCAAGTGAAAGCGTTCAAGTACCTAGGAGTCTTGTTCACGAGTGAGGATAGAGTGGATCGTGAGATCTACAGGCGGATCGGTGCGGCGTCTTCAGTAATGAGGACGCTATATCGATCCGTTGTGGTGAAGAAGGAGCTGAGCCAGAAGGAAAAGCTTTCAATTTACCGGTCGATCAACGTTCCCATCCTCACCTATGGTCATGAGCTTTAAGTTATGACCAAAAGGACAAGGTCACGGGTACAAGCGGCCGAAATGAGTTTCCTCCGCCGGGTGGTGGGTCTCTCCCTTAGAGATAGGGTGAGAAGCTCTGTCATCCGTGAGGAACTCAGTGTAAAGCCGCTGCTCCTCCACATTGAGAGGAGCCAGATGAGGTGGTTCGGGCATCTGCTCAGGATGCCACATTGATACAATATTACAGGCATGTTTAGACATCTTGCATGTTTGGTTTTGGAGTTATGTTTCTATAACCTGCTTTCTGAACCGCCACCTTTGTGGTTTGCGTGTCCCACTGATCCTAGGAGCTATGTTGTCCAGGGGCTTCTTTTCCCCCTGGTAGGGTCCCCCAAGAAAAACAGGTCCTAGGTGAGGAATCAGACAAAGAGCAGCTCAAAGACCTTTATGAAAAGTACAAATCGAGGACCTAGATTTTTTTCTTGCCCGGACGCGGGTCACCATGGCTCCCCTGTGGTGGGGCACGATGGCGAGCGACTGGTGCCCATGGGGCCCAGCTCGAAGAGGCAACGTGGGTCCCCCCTGCAATAGGCTCACCACTCATGGGCTGGGTCATAGAGGTCGGGTGCAGTGTGAGCTGGGCGGCAGCCGAAGGCAGGGCACTTGGCAGTCCGATTATCGGCTACATAAGCTCGCTCTTGGGACGTGGAACGTCACCTCGCAGGGATGGAAGGAGCCTGAGCTGGTGCGCGAGGTGGAGAAGTTCCCGGCTAGATAAAGTTGGACTCACTTCGACGCACAGCAAGGGCTCTGGAACCTGTTCTCTCAAGAGGGGTTGGACTCTCTCCCACTCTGGCGTTGCAAGTAATGAGAGGCTGGGTTGTCAATTCTTGTTGCCCCCCGGCTCAAAGCCTGCACATTGGACTTAACCCAGTAGACGAGATGGTAGCTTCCCTCCGCTTTCTGGTTGGGTGACGGGTCCTGACTGTTGGTGTTTACGCACCAAACAGCAGCTCAGAGTACCCACTCTTTTTGGATTCCCTTGAGAGTGCTCCCTCTGGTGATTCCCTTGTTCTGCTGGGGGTCTTCAACGCTCATGTTGGCAACGACAGTGAAACCTGGAGAGTCGTGATTGGGAAAAATGGCCACCCGGATCTGAACCCAAGTGGTGCTTTGTTATTGGACTTTTGTGCTCGTCACGGATTGTCCATAACAAACACAATGTTCAAACATAAGGGTGTCCATATGTGCACTTGGCACCAGGACACCCTCGGCCGCAGTTCCATGATTGACTTTGTAGTTGTGTCATGGGATTTGCGGCCTCATGTTTTGGACACTCGGGTGAAGAGAGGGGCGAGCTTTCTACCGATCACCACCTGGTGAGCTGGCTCCGATGGTGGGGAAGGATGCCGGACAGACCTGGCAGGCCCAAACGCATTGTGAGAGTCTTTTGGGAACGCCTAGCAGAGTCTCCTGTCAGAGAGAGTTTCTTTTTCCACCTCCGGAAGAACCTTGAACATGTCACAAAGGAGGTGCTGGACATTGAGTCGGAATGGATCATGTTCCGTGCCTCTCTTGTCGAGCCAGCTGATTGGAGCTGTGGCCGCAAGGTGTTTGGTGCCTGTCCTGGCGGTAATCCTAGAACCCGCTGGTGTCCACCAGCAGTGCGGGATGCCGTCAAGCTGAAGAAAGAGCTTATCTGGTCCTTTTGGCTCATGGGACTCCAGAAGCAGCGGGCATACCGACAGGCCAAGCGAAACCTCCTCAATCCCACCAACACGTCTTTTTATGAGGAGGCAGTGTCTGGGGAATCTGTGGTAGGCTCTCCTATTTCTGGGGCTGAGGTTGCCAAGGTAGTTAAAAACCTCCTCGGTGGATGAGCTCCGTCCGGAGTTCCTTAAGGCTCTGGATGCTGTGGGGCTGTTTTAGTTGACAAGACTCTGCAACATCGCGTGGACATCTAGGGCGGTACCTCTGGATTGGCAGACCGGGGTGGTGGTTCTTCTCTTTAAGAAGGGGAACCGGAGGGTGTGTTCCAACTATCGTAGATCACACTCCTCAGCCTTCCCGGTAAGGTCTATTCATGTGTACTGGAGAGGAGGAACCTCGGATCCAGGACGAACAGTGTGGTTTTCGTCCTGGTCGTGGAACGGTAGACCAGCTCTATACTCTCGGCAGGGTCCTTGAGTGTGCATGGGAGTTTGCCCAACCAGTCTACATGTGCTTTGTGGACTTGGAGAAGACATTCCACCATGGCCACCCCGGGAAGTCCTGTGGGGAGTGCTCAGAGAGTATGGGGTATCGGCATGTCTGATTGTGGCGGGTCGCTCCCTGTATGATCAGTGTCAGAGCTTGGTCTGCATTGCCGGCAGTAAGTCGGACCCCTTTCCAGTGAGGGTTGGACTCCGCCAAGGCTGCCCTTTGTCACCGATTCTGTTCATAACTTTTATGGACAGAATTTCTAGGCGCAGTCATGGCGTTGAGGGGATCCGGTTTGGTGGCTGCAGGATTAGGTCTCTGCTTTTTGCAGATGATGTGGTCCTTATGGCTTCAACTGGCCAGGATCTTCAGCTCTCATTGGATCGGTTCGCAGCCGAGTGTGAAGCGACTGGGATGAGAATCAGCACCTCCAAGTCCGAGGTTCTCGCCCGGGAAAGGGTGGAGTGCCATCTCGAGGTTGGGCAGGAGATCTTGTGGATGAGTTCAAGTACCTGGAGTCTTGTTCATGAGTGAGGGAAGAGTGGATCGTGATATGCACAGGCTGATCGGTGCGGCGTCTTCAGTAATGAGGACGCTATATCGATTCGTTGTGGTAAGAAGGAGCTGAGCCAGAAGGAAAAGCTCTCAATTTACCGGTCGATTTACGTTCCCATCCTCACCTATGGTCATGAGCTTTGGGGTAAGACCGAAAGGACAAGATCACGGGTACAAGCGGCCAAAATGAGTTTTCTCCACTGGGTGGCGGGTCTCTCCCTTACTGTAAGAATTTTCACCGTTTAATTACAGTAACCTACTGGCACCTATTGGTTCCAGTATAAAACTGTTTTTCTACAGCACACATACTGTGATTTATCACTACAGTTTATTACTGTAAAAAGTATCACAGTACTGTGCTGTATCAAATATACGCTTCACAGCATAATACTGTCATCTGTTTAGCGGCATTACACTGTTATTTTAGTGTATCCACTGTAATATCCATTAACAGTTAATTACAGTAAAATAATTGTAAGCACTATAGACTGAGCTTTACAGTATAATGCCACTAGAAGTTAATGAATTGAACTTTTAAATTTTCAAAATCAAAACCCCTGCAATCTGCTGGCATAAAAATGACTGGAGAAATGGCCTTGCAAGTTAATGCTTTTATTAACCAATTGTTTTAAAGTGCATCAAATACATTCAATGTACATTTAGTGCATTCTTCTTATTTTCAGTAAAGCATTTTAACATTTAGAACATGTCAACTTAATTTCAAACTGGAGACAAAACACTGAACACGAGTCCAGTGTTTAGTTGTCGGCTACATAAAGCCCCACTCAAAGTCTGTGAGATGTTTTATAAGGGTGGCTACGTGAGGATTTACAGTTGCTGCCTTTTTCTGAACCAGCTTCCCGCTCTTCTTGGACACCACCTTTCCCTGGCTAGCCTTTGTTCCCCTCTCGGGGTTAACGCCAATGAATCGCCTAAAAAAGAGAGAAAGCATATTAGATATTCTGTTGTGATTGAAGATTACTTGCAGTCGATACAGAACTCCACTCACATTGTTATTTAGGAATATGCACTGCACAAATATTAATATCAATTTTAGGATATATGTGAGCCTATACCATAACCACAGCTGTAGATGAGTGAATGCTCTAAAACCCATTAAGACAAATTCAGAGAGGAAGACAATGCTAAAGCCTCCCCAATCCCTCTCTCTATTTATGTTTTCTCTCCATCTACGGGACCGTGTATTTACGCTGATGTTTCCTGCTTTCACCCATTTAACATATCGTTACCTGCTCATTACCTGTCTTCTCTGCATCCTGGGGTCACACTGGTGCTTCTTGCCTTTACCCATTCAACATATCTTTACCTGCACATCACCTACCTTCTCTGCATAGTGTGGTCACGCTGGTGCTTTCTACCTTTACCCATTCAACATATCTTTACCTGCACATTACCTACCTTCTCTGTATCCTGGCGTCTAGCTGGTGTTTCCTGCCTTTACCCATTCAACATATCTTTACCTGCACATTATCTACCTTCCCTGCATCCTGGGGTCACACTGGTGCTTCTTTCTTTCACCATACAACATATCTTCACCTGCACATACCTACCTTGTCTGCATTGCGTCGACCACACCTGCGCTTCCTTCTTTCACCCATTCAACATACCTTCACCCGCACATTACCTACCTTCTCTGCATAGTGGGGTCACACTGGTGCTTCCTGCCTTTACCCATTCAACATATCTTCACCCGCACATTACCTACCTTCTCTGCATCCTGGGGTCAAACAGGTGCTTCCTTCTTTGACCCAGTCAACATATCTTTACCTGCACATTACCTACTTTCTCTGTATCCTAGAGTCAAACTGGTGCTTCGGTCCCTAATAAGAAGGTCCACAACGGAACAGAAGAGTCATTGATTTAAGGCACAGAATTGGGGAAATGACAAGTCAAATTCCTGAACAGAGGTGAGAAATATAAAATAAAATATCCTAACAGTATTTAACAGTATCGAGAGGATTTACCTTTGAACAAATTCCAATGTCCGAGCACCAAGCAAGAAGGGCAGCAAGCCCTGAGATGAAGCTAGGTTGGACGCCTTTGCAGATGACATCACCTTCCATGCTGATCATCCAACGTTTTATTGTGACTTTGTCACCAGCAACTGGTACAGTCAAGAAATGCAGTTTATGTTCCTAAACAGTATCCAATATGGGTAGCATTTTAAAAGTATTTGGAATGGCCACCTCACTCGCTCTCTCTTTACTCTGTTTACATCTAGTCTCCTAAGGCAGTGGTTCTCAAATGGGGGTACGCGTACTCCTGGGGGTACTTGAAGGTATGCCAAGGGGTACGTGAGATTTTTAAAAAAATATTCTAAAAATAGCAACAATTCAAAAACCCTTTATAAATATATTTATTGAATAATACTTCGACAAAATATGAATGTAAGTTCATAAACTGAACATCTAATCAAGTAGGCTATTCCATTCATTACCATAAAGCCAGAGTTTCCCCCATGCCATGATGGTTTGACCCTACCTGGCGGTGCCACACGGCACCAACTGTCAATCAACTATCCATGTAGAAAACAATGGAGGCGTGGTTAAAGCGTAGCAGTAATGCAGCTGAGACATGTGGACTTGTTCCATAAATATTGATGTTAAAGATTTCTTTTTTTGTGAAGAAATGTTGAGAATGAAGTTCATGAATCCAGATGGATCTGTATTACAATCCCCAAAGAGGGCACTTTAAGTTGATTACTTCTATGTGTAAAAATCTTTATTTATAATTGAATCACTTGTTTATTTTTCAACAAGCTTTTAGTTATTTGTAATTCTTTTTTTCCAAATAGTTCAAGAAAGACCACAACAAATGAGCAATATTTTGCACTGTTATACAATTTAATAAATCAGAAACTGATGACATAGTGCTGTATTTTACTTCTTTATCTCTTTTTTTTCAACCAAAAATGCTTTGCTCTGATTAGGGGGTACTTGAATTAAAAAAATGTTCACAGGGGTACATCACTGAAAAAAGGTTGAGAACCACTGTCCTAAGGCAGTGGTTCTCAACCTTTTTTCAGTGCTGTGAACATTTTTTTAATGCAAGTAGACCTCCAGACTTTATAAATATATATAAAAAGTAATTCAAACAGAAAATGGCACATCAAGGTACAAGTGACTCTTACCTTGTTATCAAAAACACACGATGCAGTAGGATGGATTTAGCAGGGGCGGCCAGGTGAAATGAAGCTCGGTTGGACGAATTGTGGGCGGACCCAAGAAACAAGTCTGAAAAATACTGAATTATACTGTAGGTTTTACAGTAACTTACTGCTGGTCGATATTTTTTGAAAAATGCAACACAATTTACAGTACTTAACTGCATTTAAGAAGAACAGGATAGGTTGATTGGCAACACTAAATTGGCCCTAGTGTGTGAATGTGAGTGTGAATGTTGTCTGTCTATCTGTGTTGGCCCTGCGATGACGTGGTGACTTGTCCAGGGTGTACCCCGCCTCCCGCCCGATTGTAGCTGAGATAGGCTCCAGCGCCCCCCGCGACCCCGAAGGGAATAAGCGGTAGAAAATGGATGGATGGATGGAGTATATAACTGTAATTTTATTTTTTATTTTTACAGTAATTTTTTACAGTGAAGGTCATGGGTGTCAAACTCTGGCCCGTGGGCCCTTGAGGCAATATCAAATTAACACTAAAGCCGAACCGTGGATTATACATTGCGGCAGTGCCGCAGTAACACCGCTACTTCTAATACTTGCCAACCCTCCCGGGTTTGACTCCAGCACTCCTCCCGAAATTTTTTTTTTTTTTTCAGCTAGTCAAACGAGTGCTGGCCCAGTTTCATGTCAGTGCAGCATCTGCACCCACACACAGTTGAATGCAACGCATACTTCATCAACAGCGATACAGGTTACACTGACGGTAGCCAAATAAAAACTTTAACACTTTTAGGAATATACGCCACACTGTGAATCCACACCAAACAAGAATGACAAACACATTTCGGGAGAACATCCGCACCGTAGCACAACATAAACACAACAGAACAAATACCCAGAACCCTTTGTAGCACTAAATCTTCCGGGACGCTGCAAGGTGTGTGTGTGTGTGGGTTGGGGTGGTTTGGTGGTAGCGGGGGTGTATTTTGTAGCATCCCGAAAGAGTTAGTGCTGCAAAGGATTCTGGGCATTTGTTCTTTTGTGTTTATGTTGTGTTACGGTGCGGATGTTCTCCCGAAAAGTGTTTTTTTATTCTTGTTCGGTGTGGGTTCACAGTGTGGCGTATATTTCTAACAGTGTTAAAGTTTTTTATACTGGCACCCTCAGTGTAACCTGTATCGCTGTTGATGAAGTATGCTTTGCATTCATTTGTGTATGCGTGCTGAAACTGCACATATCTTGTGACTGGGTCTGAACGATGTTAGAATTGGGTGTACGAGATATGACTGTTGAACACCTTCGTTCGATAACGAAAGTTGCCTCGGCTCAAAGCCTGAGCCCCGACATTAAAGAACTAGCATCCAATAAAAGATGCCAAGTATCTGGCTTGGGCACATCAAATTAGATCAGTGTGTTGCAAACTGAGCAGTTTAAAGTCCTGAATGGTTGTCTTATTCATTGTTATTTTATTTTCAAATTTATTAGCCTGTGGAAAAAGTTAATCTTGATATTTACCTCAGAAGGCTGCAAATAGAAAAGAGGCATTCCATTTTTATTTAAATTGTATTTGATATGCGATTGATATTTTTTAATTAATATTATTATTATTTGAAACTCGATTTTGCATGTCACTATAAAGTTATATAATCCTTGCTTGTTCAATATTCAAAGCAAAACTTGTTTGGGTCCCTATTAAAAGGTTAATTTGTTCAACCTTGGTTCAGTTTTAAACTTTGGCCCACTCTGTATTTGAGTTTGACACCCCTGGTGAAGGTGAAGCTCTGTCATCCTGGAGGAACTCACAGTAAAGCCGCTGCTCCTCCACATTGAGAGGAGCCAGATGAGGTGGTTCGGGCATCTGCTCAGGATGCCACCCGAACGCCTCCCTAGGGAGGTGTTTAGGGCAAGTCCGACCGGCAGGAGGCCACGGGGAAGACCCAGGACACATTGGGAACACTATGTCTCCCGGCTGGCCTGGGAACGCCTCGGGATCCCCCGAGAAAAGCTGGACGAAGTGGCTGGAGAAAGGGAAGTTTGGGCTTCTCTGCTTAGGCTGCGGCCCCCGCAACCCGACCATAACCCGACCATAAGCGGAAGAAAATGGATGGATTTAGTATGACAGTTATACTGTCATATTGAGTACAAAAACTAACTAAACCTTACACAATATGTTGTTCCTAGTAAAATTCACAAAGATACATATCTCCAGGCATTATTAGCCATTTTGCATGTGTGGTTTAGGAGTTATGTTTAAATAACTGTCAGATTGAGTTTGACATTATACTGTCATAGTGAGTAAAACCCATATTTTGTATTTGCAAACCTTACAAAAACAACTGATTCTAGTAAAACTCACATTAATACAATATTACAGGCATGTTTAGACATATTGCATGTTTGGTTTTGGAGTTATGTTTATATAACCCCCTTTCTGAGCCGCCACCTCTGTGGTTTGCGTGTACCACTGATCCTAAGAGCTATGTTGTCCGAGGACTTCTATGCCCCCTGGTAGGGTCCCTCAAGACAAACAGGTCCTAGGTGAGGGATCAGACAAAGAGCAGCTCAAAGACCTTTATGAAAAGTACAAATCGAGGACCTAGATTTTTTTCTCGCCCAGGCACGGGTCACCGTGGCTCTCCTGTGGAGCCAGGCGCAGAGGTGGGGCACGATGTCTCCATGGGGCCCTGCCGGGCTCAGCTCGAAGAGGCAACGTGGGTCAACCCTCCAATGGGCTCACCACTCATGGGCCCATTGAGGTCATAGAGGTCGGATGCAGTGTGAACTGGGCGGCAGCAGAAGGCAGGGCACTTGGCGGTCCGATTATCGGCTACATAATCTCGCTCTTGGGACGTGGAACGTCACCTCGCTGGGAGGGAAGGAGCCTGAGCTGGTGCGCGAGGTGAAGAAGTTCCGGCTAGATATAGTTGGACTCACTTCGACGCACAGCAAGGGCTCTGGAACCTGTTCTCTCAAGAGGGGCTGGACTCTCTTCCACTCTGGCGTTGCAAGCAATGAGAGGCTGGGGTGGCAATTGTTGTTGCTCAAAGCCTGCACGTTGGACTTTAACCCAGTAGACGAGATGGTAGCTTCCCTCCGCCTTCGGGTTGGGTGACGGGTCCTGACTGTTGTTTGTGTTTACGCACCAAACAGTAGCTCAGAGTACCCACTCTTTTTGGATTCCCTTGAAGGAGTACTGGAGAGTGCTCCCTCGGGTGATTCCTTTGTTCTGTTGGGGGACTTCAATGCTCATGTTGGCAAGGACAGTGAAACCTGGAGAGTCGTGATTGGGAAAAATGGCCACCCGGATCGAACCCATGTTGTGCTTTGTTATTGGACTTTTGTGCTCGTCACGGATTGTCCATAACAAACACAATGTTCAAACATAAGGGTGTCTATATGTGTACTTGGCACCAGGACACCCTCGGCCGCAGTTCCATGATTGACTTTGTAGTTGTGTCATGGGATTTGCGGCCTCATGTTTTGGACACTCGGGTGAAGAGAGGGGCAGAGCTTTCTACCGATCATCACCTGGCGCCGATGGTGGGGGGGGGATGCAGGACAGACCTGGCAGGCCCAAACGCATTGTGAGGGTCTGCTGGGAACGCCTAGCAGAGTCTCCTGTCAGAGAGAGTTTCTTTTTCCACCTCCGGAAGAACTTTGAACATGTCACGAGGGAGGTGCTGGACATTGAGTCTGAGTGGACCATGTTCCGTGCCTCTCTTGTGGAGCCGGCTGATTGGAGCTGTGGCCGCAAGGTGTTTGGTGCCTGTCATGGCGGTAATCCTAGAACTCACTGGTGGCCACCAGCAGTGAGGGATGCCGTCAAGCTGAAGAAAGAGCCTATCGGGTCCTTTTGGCTCATGGGACTCCAGAGGCAGCGGGCATACCGAAAGGCCAAGCAGTGCCTGGGGAATCTGTGGTGGGCTCTCCTATTTCTGGGGCTTAGGTTGCCTAGGTAGTTAAAAAGCTCCTCGGTGGCAAGGCCCCAGGGGTGGATGAGTTCCGTCCGGAGTTCCTTAAGGCTCTGAAAACTGTGGCGCTGTCTTGGTTGACAAGACTCTGCAACATCGCGTGGACATTGGGGGCGGTACCTCTGGATTGGCAGACCGGGGTGGTGGTTCCTCGCTTTATAAAGGGGAACCGGTGAAACACACTCCTCAGCCTTCCCGGTAAGGTCTATTCATGTGTACTGGAGAGGAAGAAACTCGGATCCAGGACGAACAGTGTGGTTTTCGTCCTGGTCGTGGAACTGTAGACCAGGTCTATACTCTCGGCAGGGTCCTTGAGTGTGAAGCGACTGGGATGAGAATCAGCACCTCCAAGTCCAAGTCCATGGTTCTCGCGCAGGAAAGGGTGCAATCTCCAGGTTGGGGAGGAGATCTTGCCCCAAGTGGAGGAGTTCAAGTACCTAGGAGTCTTGTTCACGAGTGAGGATAGAGTGGATCGGGTGATCCACAGGCGGATCGGTGCGGCGTCTTCAGTATTGAGGACGCTATATCGATCCGTTGTGGTGAAGAAGGAGCTGAGCCAGAAGAAAAAGCTCTCAATTTACCGTCGATCTATGTTCCCAGCTTTGGGTTATGACCGAAAGGACAAGGTCACGGGTACAAGCGGCCGAAATGCGTTTCCTCTGCCGGGTGGTGGGTCTCTCCCTTAGAGATAGGGTGAGAAGCTCTGTCATCCGGGAGGAACTCAGAGTAAAGCAGCTGCTCCTTCACATTGAGAGGAGCCAATGAGGTGGTTCGGGCATCTGCTCAGGATGCCACTCGAACGCCACTAGGGAGGTGTTTAGGGAAAGACCGACCGGCAGGAGGCCACGGGGAAGACCTAGGACACATTGGAAAGACTATGTCTCCCGGCTGGCCTGGGAACGCCTTGGAATACCCCGAGAAGAGCTGGACGAAGTGGCTGGGGAGAGGGAAGTCCGAGATTTTATGCTCAGGCAACCCGACCTCGGATAAGCGGAAGAAAATGGATGGATTTAGAATGACAGTTATACTGTCAGATTGAGTACAAAAACTAACTAAACCTCACACAATATATTGTTTCTAGTAAAACTCACAAAGATACATATCTCCAAGCATTATTAGCCATTTTGCATGTGTGGTTTAGGAGTTATGTTTAAATAACTGTCAGATTGAGTGTGACAGTATACTGTCATAGTGAGTAAAACCCATATTTTGTATTTGCAAACCTTACAAAAACAACTAAATCTAGTTAAACTCACACAGATACAATATTACAGGCATTTTTAGACATAATGCATGTTTGGTTTTAGAGTTATGTTTATATAACTTTCATATTTATTATGACAGTTATACTGTCATATTGAATAAAAAAAAACTAACTTGTGTCTTTGCAAACCTTACAAAAGACCATTTTTCTAGTAAAACTAATGTCGTAATAACATGTCTCCAGGCATTGTTAGCCATTTTGCATGTGTTGTTTGAGTTATGTTTAAATAACTGTCATATTGAGTGTGACAGTATACTGTCATAAAACCCAATTTTTGTATTTGCAACCCTGATTCTAGTAAAACTCACATATATACAATATTACAGGCAGTTTTGGACATAATGCATGTTTGGTTTTGGAGTTATGTTTATATAACTTTCATATATAGTATGACAGCTAAACTGTTATATTGAGTAAAAAAAACTAACTTGTGTTTGTCATAAAACCCAATTTTTGTATTTGCAAACCATACAACTGATTCAAATAAAACTCACATGGATACAATATTACAGGCATTTTCAGACATTTTGCATGTTTGGTTTAAAAGTTGTGTTTGATTACATTTGTATTGCTTTTTTCGCATTATCTCAGGATTCTAAGATCATTACTTTCATATTGAGTAAAAACTACTTTTTGTTTTTGCAATCATTACAAACTCACATAAATACATTATTACAGGCAGTTTTAGACATGACACATGTTTGGTTTTGGAGTTATGTTTAGATAACTTTCATATTTAGTATGACTGTTATACTGTCATATTGAATTTAAAAAAAGCTAGCTTGTGTCTTTGCAAACTTTACAAAAGATCATTTTTCTAGTAAAACTAACAAATACATGTCTCCAGGCATTATTACCCATTTTGCATGGGTTGTTTAGGAATTATGTTTAAATACATTTTTATTGCTTTTTTCGCATTATCTCAGGATTCTAAAATCATTACTTTCATAGTGAGTAAAAAAGTACTTTTTGTTTTTGCAAACCTTACAAACTTGCATAAATACATTTTTACAGACATTTTTAGACATGACACGTGTTTGGTTTTGGAGTTATGTTTATATAACTTTTATATTTAGTATGACTGTTATACTGTCATATTGAATAAAAAAAAAAACTAGCTTGTGTCTTTGCAAACTTTACAAAAGATAATTTTTCTAGTAAAACTAACAAAGATACATGTCTCCAGGCATTATTACCCATTTTGCATGGGTTGTTTAGGAATTATGTTTAAATACATTTTTATTGCTTTTTTCGCATTATCTCAGGATTCTAAGATCATTACTTTCATATTGAGTAAAAAACTACTTTTTGTTTTTGAAAACCTTACAAACTCACATAAATACATTAGTAGAGGCATTTTTAGACATGGCACATGTTTGGTTTTGGAGTTATGTTTTGATAACTTTCATATTTAGTATGACTGTTATACTGTCATATTGAATTTAAAATAACTAGCTAGTGTCTTTGCAAACTTTACAAAAGATCATTTTTCTAGTAAACCTAACAAAGATACATGTCTCCAGGCATTATTAGCCATTTTGCATGTGTTGTTTAGGAATTTATGTTTAAATACATTTTTATTGCTTTTTTCGCATTATCTCAGGATTCTAAGATCATTACTTTCATACTGAGTAAAAAACTACTTTTTGCTTTTGCAACCTTTACAAAATACCATATTTCTAGTAAAACTAACAAAGATACATGTTTCCAGGCATTATTAGCAATTTTGCATGTGTCGTTTAGGAGTAATGTTTAAATACATTTGTATTGCTTTTTTCGCATTATCTCAGGATTTTAACAACATTACAGTCTTATTGAGTAAAAAAATTACTTTTTGTGTTTGCAAGATTTAAAAAAGCATGTGTTTCGAGTAAAACTGCTCGTTATGCATTATTTCAGGCATTATTAGCCATTTTTCGTGTGTGGTTTGAGTTATGTTTAAATAACTGTCATATTGAGTGTGACAGTATACTGTCATTGTGAGTAAAACCTAATTTATGTATTTGCAAACCTTACAAAATCAACTAAAACTAGTAAAACTCACATGGATTTAATACTACGACATTTTTAGACATTTTGCATGTTTGGTTTAGGAATTATGTTGGAATCATTTTTATTAATTTTTTCGTATTATCTCAGAATTTTAGAACATTACTGTCATATTGAGTAAAAAAATAGTTGTTGTGTTTGCTAGCCTTAAAAAAGCATATGTTTCGATTAAAACTTACAAGAATGCATTATTTCAGGCATTGTTAGTCATTTTTCATGTGTAGTTTAAGAGTTATGTTTAAATAACTGTCATATTGAGCGTGGCAGTTATACTGTCATATTGAGTAAAAAAAACTAACCTGTGTCTTTGCAAACCTTACAAAAGAAAATGTTTCTAGTAACAATCACAAAGATACATTTTTTCACGCATTATTAGACATGTTTCATGTGTGGTTAGGAGTTATAAAGAAATAATTGTCATATTGAGTGTTACAGGTATAATGTCATTATGTGTAAAACCTAATTTTTGTATTTGCAAACCTTACAAAAACAATTGATTCTAGTAAAACTTACATAGATTCAATATTACAGGCATTTTTAGACATTTTACATGTTTGGTTTAAAATTTGTGTTTGAATACATTTTAATTGCTTTTTTTGCATTATCTCAGGATTCTCAGAACATTACTTTCATATTGAGTAAAAAACTACTTTTTGTTTTTGCAAACCTTACAAACTCACATAAATACATTATTACAGGCATTTTTAGACATGACACATGTTTGGTTTTGGAGTTATGTTTATGTAACTTTCATATTTAGTATGACTTTTTATTCAATATTGTCTTACTGAATTAAAAAAACTAGCTTGTGTCTTTGATATCTTTACAAAATATATTTTTTTTAAACTAACAACCTTACATGTCTCCTTAGGCATTATTAGCCATTTTGCATGTGTTGTTTAAGAGTTAGGTTTAAATACATTTGTATTGCTTTTTTCCCATTATCTCAGGGTTCTAAGAACATTACAGTCATATTGAGTAAAAAACTACTTTTTGTGTTTGCAAAATGTAAAACTCAGTAAAACTCCCAAGGAATTCATTATTTCAGGCATTATTAGCCATTTTTATGTGTAGTTTATGAGTTATGTTTAAATAACTGTCATATTGAGTGGGATTTTGTCATTGTGGGTAAAACCTAATTTTTGTATTTGCAAACCTTACAAAAACAACCGATTCTAGTAAAACTCACATTGATACAATATTACAGGCATGTTTAGACATATTGCATGTTTGGTTTTGGAGTTATATTTATATAACCTGCTTTCTGAGCCGCCACCTTTGTGGTTTGCGTGTCCTACTGATCCAGGAAAATATTGTCCGGGGGCTTCTATAACCCCTGGTAGGGTCCCCCAAGACAAACAGGTCCTAGGTGAGGGATCAGACAAAGAGCAGCTCAAAGACCTTTATTAAAAGTACAATTGGGGACCTAGATGTTTTCTTGCCCGGACGCAGGTCACCGTGGCTCCCCTGTGGAGCCAGGCCCAGAGGTGGGGCACGATGGCGATTGACGGGCCTGTCCCCATGGGGCCCAGCCGTGCTCAGCTCGAAGAGGCAACGTGGATCCCCCCTCCAGGGCTCACCACTCATGGGCTTGGGTCATAGAGGGTGCAGTAAGAGCTGGGCGGAAGCCGAAGGCAGGGCTCTTGGTGGTCCGATTATCGGCTACATAAGCTCGCTCTTGGGACATGGAACATCACCTCGCTGGGAGGGAAGGAGCCTGAGCTGGTGCATGAGGTGGAGACGTTCCCGGCTAGATATAGTTGGACTCACAGCAAGGGCTCTGGAACCTGTTCTCTCAAGAGGGGCTGGACTGAGCTGAACTTTCATTACTTGCAACGCCAGAGTGGAAGAGATTCCACACTGGCGTTGCAACTAATGAGAGGCTGGGGTGGCAATTCTTGTTGCCCCCCGGCTCAAAGCCTGCACGTTGGACTTTAACCCAATAGACGAGATAGTAGCTTCCCTCAGCCTTCGGGTTGGGTGATGGATCCTGACTGTTGTTTGTTTACACACCAAACAGCAGCTCAGAGAACCCACTCTTTTTGGATTCCCTTCAGGGAGTACTGGAGAGTGCTCCCGCGAGTGATTCCCTTGTTCTGCTGGTGGACTTCAACGCTCATGTTGGCAACGACAGTGAAACCTGGAGAGTCGTGATTGGGAAAAATGGCCACCCGGATCTGAACCCAAGTGGTGCTTTGTTATTGGACTTTTGTGCTTGTCACGGATTGTCCATAACAAACACAATGTTCAAACATAAGGGTGTCCATATGTGCACTTGGCACAAGGACACCCTCGGCCGCATGATTGACTTTGTAGTTGTGTCATGGGATTTGCGGCCTCATGTTTTGGACACTCTGTGAAGAGAAAGGCAGAGCTTTCTACCAACCACCACCTGGTGGTGAGCTGGCTCCGATGGTAGGGAGGATGCCTGTAGGCCTGGCAGGCCCAAACGCATTGTAAGGGTCTGCTGGGAACGCCTAGCAAGAGTCTCCTGAAGAACTTTGAACATGTCCGGAAGAACTTTGATCATGTCACGAGGGAGGTGCTGGACATTGAGTCCGAGTGGACCATGTTCCGTTCCTCTCTTGTTGAGCCAGCTGATTGAAGCTGTGGCCACAAGGTGTTTGGTGCCTGTCGTGGCGGTAAACCACCAGCAGTGAGGGATGCTGTCAAGCTGAAGAAAGAGCCATCGGGTGCTTTTGGCTCATGGGACTCCAGAGGCAGTGGGCATACCGACAGGCCAAGCGAGACCTCCTCAATCCCATCAACACGTCTTCCTATGAGGAAACAGTGCCTGGGAAGTCTGTGGTGGGCTCTTCTATTTCTGGGGCTGAGGTTGACAAGGTAGTTAAAAAGCTCCTCGTGGTAAGGTAAGAGCTCCGTCCGGAGTTCCTTAAGGCTCTGGATGCTGTGGGGCAGTCTTGGTTGACAAGACTCTGCAACATTGCGTCTACATCGGGGGCGGTACCTCTGGATTGGCAGACCGGGGTGGTTGTTCCTCTCTTTAAGAAGGGGAACCGGAGGGTGTGTTCCAACTATCTTAGATCACACTCCTCAGCCTTCCCGGTAAGGTCTATTCATGCGTACTGGAGAGGAGGAACCTCGGATCCAGGACAAACAGTGTGGTATTCGTCCTGGTCGTGGAACGGTAGACCAGCTCTATACTCTCGGCAGGGTCCTTGAATGTGCATGGGAGTTTGCCCAACCAGTCTACATAAGTTTTGTGGACTTGGAGAAGACATTCGTGAGGAACTCAGTGTAAAGCCGCTGCTCCTCCACATTGAGAGGAGCCAGATGAGGTGGTTCGGGCATCTGCTCAGGATGCCACCCGAACGCCTCCCTAGGGAGGTGTTTAGGGCAAGTCCGAACGGCAGGAGGCCATGGGGAAGACCTAGGACACATTGGAAAGACAATGTCTCCCGGCTGGCCTGGGAACGCCTCGGGATCCCCCGAGAAGAGCTGGACGAAGTGGCTGTGGAGATGGAAGTCTGGGCTCTCTGCTTAGGCTGCTGCCCCCGCAACCCGACCTCGGATAAGCGGAAGAAAATGGATGGATTTAGTATGACAGTTATACTGTCATATTGAGTGTGACAGTATACTGTCATAAAACCCAATTTTTGTATTTGCAAACCTGATTCTAGTAAAACTCACATCTATACAATATTACAGGCAATTTTGGACATAATGCATGTTTGGTTTTGGAGTTATGTTTATAAAACTTTAATATATAGTATGACATCTATACTGTTATATTGAGTAAAAAAACTAACTTGTGTCTGTCATAAAACCCAATTTTTGTATTTGCAAACCTTACAAAAACAAATGATTCTAGTAAAACTCACATGGAGTCAATATTACAGGCATTTTTAGACATTTTGCATGTTTGGTTTAAGAATTATGTTGGAATACATTTGTATTGCTTTTTTCACATTATCTCAGCATTTTAAGAACTTCCTGTCATATTGAGTAAAAAAAACTTTCTGTGTTTGCAAGCCTTAAAAAAGCAATGTTTCGAGTTATTTCAGGCATTATTAGCCATTTTTATGTGTAGTTTAGGAGTTATGTTTCAATAACTGTCATATTGAGTGTGACACTGTCATAGTGAGTAAAACCTAACTTTTGTATTTGCAAACCTTACAAAAACAACCGATTGTAGTAAAACTCACATTGATACAATATTACAGGCATGTTTAGACATCTTGCATGTTTGGTTTTGGAGTTATGTTTATATAACCTGCTTTCTGAACCGCCCAAAGGTGGCGGTTCAGAAAGCAGTTTGCGTGTCCCACTGATTCTAGGAGCTATGTTGTCCGGGGGCTTCTTTTCCCCCTGGTAGGGTCCCCCAAGAAAAACAGGTCCTAGGTGAGGAATCAGACAAAGAGCAGCTCAAAGACCTTTATGAAAAGTACAAATCGAGGACCTAGATTTTTTTCTTGCCCGGACGCGGGTCACCATGGCTCCCCTGTGGAGCCAGGCCCAGTGGTGGGGCACGATGGCGAGCGACTGGTGCCCATGGGGCCCAGCTCGAAGAGGCAACGTGGGTCCCCCCTGCAATAGGCTCACCACTCATGGGCTGGGTCATAGAGGTCGGGTGCAGTGTGAGCTGCAAGGCAGGGCACTTGGCAGTCCGATTATCGGCTACATAAGCTCGCTCTTGGGACGTGGAACGTCACCTCGCAGGGATGGAAGGAGCCTGAGCTGGTGCGCGAGGTGGAGAAGTTCCCGGCTAGATAAAGTTGGACTCACTTCGACGCACAGCAAGGGCTCTGGAACCTGTTCTCTCAAGAGGGGTTGGACTCTCTTCCACTCTGGCGTTGCAAGTAATGAGAGGCTGGGTTGGCAATTCTTGTTGCCCCCCGGCTCAAAGCCTGCACATTGGACTTAACCCAGTAGACGAGATGGTAGCTTCCCTCCGCTTTCTGGTTGGGTGACGGGTCCTGACTGTTGGTGTTTACGCACCAAACAGCAGCTCAGAGTACCCACTCTTTTTGGATTCTTTTGAGAGTGCTCCCTCGGGTGATTCCCTTGTTCTGCTGGGGGCCTACAACGCTCATGTTGGCAACGACAGTGAAACCTGGAGAGTCGTGATTGGGAAAAATGGCCACCCGCATCTGAACCCAAGTGGTGCTTTGTTATTGGACTTTTGTGCTCGTCATGGATTGTCCATAACAAACACAATGTTCAAACATAAGGGTGTCCATATGTGCACTTGGCACCAGGACACCCTCGGCCGCAGTTCCATGATTGACTTTGTAGTTGTGTCATGGGATTTGCGGCCTCATGTTTTGGACACTCGGGTAAAGAGAGGGGCGAGCTTTCTACCGATCACCACCTGGTGAGCTGGCTCCGATGGTCGGGAAGGATGCCGGACAGACCTGGCAGGCCCAAACGCATTGTGAGAGTCTTTTGGGAACGCCTAGCAGAGTCTCCTGTCAGAGAGAGTTTCTTTTTCCACCTCCGGAAGAACTTTGAACATGTCACAAAGGAGGTGCTGGACATTGAGTCGGAATGGATCATGTTCCGTGCCTCTCTTGTCGAGCCAGCTGATTGGAGCTGTGGCCGCAAGGTGTTTGGTGCCTGTCGTGGCGGTAATCCTAGAACCCGCTGGTGGCCACCAGCAGTGCGGGATGCCGTCAAGCTGAAGAAAGAGCTTATCTGGTCCTTTTGGCTCATGGGACTCCAGAGGCAGCGGGCATACCGACAGGCCAAGCGAAACCTCCTCAATCCCACCAACACGTCTTCCTATGAGGAAGCAGTGTCTGGTGAATTTGTGGTGGGCTCTCCTATTTCTGGGGCTGAGGTTGCCAAGGTAGTTAAAAACCTCCTCGGTGGCAAGGCCCCGGGGGTAGATGAGCTCCGTCCAGAGTTCCTTGCTGTGGGGCATCGCGTGGACATCTGGGGCGGTACCTCTGGATTGGCAGACCGGGGTGGTGGTTCTTCTCTTTAAGAAGGGGAACCGGAGGCTGTGTTCCAACTATCGTAGATCACACTCCTCAGCCTTCTCGGTAAGGTCTATTCATGTGTACTGGAGAGGAGGAACCTCGGATCCAGGACGAACAGTGTGGTTTTCGTCCTGGTCGTGGAACGGTAGACCAGCTCTATACTCTCGGCAGGGTCCTTGAGTGTGCATGGGAGTTTGCCCAACCAGTCTACATGTGCTTTGTGGACTTGGAGAAGACAGTCGACCGTGGCCACCCCGGGAAGTCCTGTGGGGAGTGCTCAGAGAGTATGGGGTATCGGCATGTCTGATTGTGGCGGGTCGCTCCCTGTATGATCAGTGTCAGAGCTTGGTCCGCATTGCCGGCAGTAAGTCGGACCCCTTTCCAGTGAGGGTTGGACTCCGCCAAGGCTGCCCTTTGTCACCGATTCTGTTCATAACTTTTGTGGACAGAATTTCTAGGCGCAGTCATGGCGTTGAGGGGATCCGGTTTGGTGGCTGCAGGATTAGGTCTCTGCTTTTTGCAGATGATGTGGTCCTTATGGCTTCAACTGGCCAGGATCTTCAGCTCTCATTGGATCGGTTCGCAGCCGAGTGTGAAGCGACTGGGATGAGAATCAGCACCTCCAAGTCCGAGGTTCTTGCCCGGGAAAGGGTGGAGCAGGAGATCTTGTGGATGAGTTCAAGTACCTGGAGTCTTGTTCATGAGTGAGGGAAGAGTGGATCGTGAGATGCACAGGCTGATCGGTGCGGCGTCTTCAGTAATGAGGACGCTATATCGATTCGTTGTGGTAAGAAGGAGCTGAGCCAGAAGGAAAAGCTCTCAATTTACCGGTCGATTTATGTTCCCATCCTCACCTATGGTCATGAGCTTTGGAGTAAGACCGAAAGGACAAGATCACGGGTACAAGCGGCCAAAATGAGTTTTCTCCGCTGGGTGGCGGGTCTTTCCCTTACTGTAAGAATTTTCACCGAAACCAAACATGTGTCATGTCTAAAACTGCCTGTAATAATGTATTTATGTGAGTTTGTAAGGTTTGCAAAAACAAAAAGTAGTTTTTACTCAATATGAAAGTAATGATCTTAGAATCCTGAGATAATGCGAAAAAAGCAATAAAAATGTAATCAAACACAACTTTTAAACCAAACATGTAAAATGTCTGAAATGCCTGTAATATTGAACTATGTAAGTTTTACTAGAATCAATTGTTTTTGTATGTTTTGCAAATACAAAAATTAGGTTTTACACATAATGACATTATTAATTTAACACTCAATATGAAAGTTATTTAATTATAACTCCTAAATACACATGAAACATGTCAAATAGCGTGAAAAAAATTATCTTTGTGAGTGTTGCTAGAAACTTTCATAGTGAAAAAAAAAAACTACTTTTTGTTTTTTGCAAACCTTACAAACTTACATAAATACATTATTACAGACATTTTTAGACATGACACATGTTTGGTTTTGGAGTTATGTTTATATAACTTTTATATTTAGTATGACTGTTATACTGTCATATTGAATAAAAAAAACTAGCTTGTGTCTTTGCAAACTATACAAAATATAATTTTTCTAGTAAAACTAACAAAGATACACGTCTCCAGGCATTATTACCCATTTTGCATGGGTTGTTTAGGAATTATGTTAAAATACATTTTATTGCTTTTTTCGCATTATCTCAGGATTCTAAGATCATTACTTTCATATTGAGTAAAAAACTAAATTTTGTTTTTGCAAACCTTACAAACTCACATAAATACATTATTACAGGCATTTTTAGACATGACACATGTTTGGTTTTGGAGTTATGTTTATATAACTTTCATATTTAGTATGACTGTTATACTGTCTGAGCTTGTGTCAATGCAAACTTTACAAAATACCATTTTCCTAGGAAAACTAACAAAGATACATGTTTCCAGACATTATTAGCCATTTTGTTTGTGTTGTTTAGGAGTAATGTTTAATAACATTTTTAATTTTTTGTCGCATTATCGGACGTGTGCTGTAGAAAAACAGTTTTATACTGGAACCATTAGCTGCCAGTAGGTTACTGTAATCAAACGGTGAAAATTCTTACAGTAAGGGAGAGACCCGCCACCCAGCGGAGAAAACTCATTTTGGCCGCTTGTACCCGTGATCTTGTCCTTTCGGTCTTACTCCAAAGCTCATGACCATAGGTGAGGATGGGAACGTAAATCGACCGGTAAATTGAGAGCTTTTCCTTCTGGCTCAGCTCCTTCTTACCACAACGAATCGATATAGCGTCCTCATTACTGAAGACGCCGCACCGATCAGCCTGTGCATCTCACGATCCACTCTTCCCTCACTCATGAACAAGACTCCAGGTACTTGAACTCATCCACAAGATCTCCTGCCCAACCTCGAGATGGCACTCCACCCTTTCCCGGGCAAGAACCTCGGACTTGGAGGTGCTGATTCTCATCCCAGTCGCTTCACACTCGGCTGCGAACCGATCCAATGAGAGCTGAAGATCCTGGCCAGTTGAAGCCATAAGGACCACATCATCTGCAAAAAGCAGAGACCTAATCCTGCAGCCACCAAACCGGATCCCCTCAACGCCATGACTGCGCCTAGAAATTCTGTCCACAAAAGTTATGAACAGAATCGGTGACAAAGGGCAGCCTTGGCGGAGTCCAACCCTCACTGGAAAGGGGTCCGACTTACTGCCGGCAATGCGGACCAAGCTCTGACACTGATCATACAGGGAGCGACCCGCCACAATCAGACATGCCGATACCCCATACTCTCTGAGCACTCCCCACAGGACTTCCCGGGGTGGCCACGGTCGAATGTCTTCTCCAAGTCCACAAAGCACATGTAGACTGGTTGGGCAAACTCCCATGCACACTCAAGGATCCTGCCGAGAGTATAGAGCTGGTCTACCGTTCCACGACCAGGACGGAAACCACACTGTTCGTCCTGGATCCGAGGTTCCTCCTCTCCAGTACACATGAATAGACCTTACCGGGAAGGCTGAGGAGTGTGATCTACGATAGTTGGAACACACCCTCCGGTTCCCCTTCTTAAAGAGAAGAACCACCACCCCGGTCTGCCAATCCAGAGGTACCGCCCCAGATGTCCACGCGATGCCCCACAGCATCCAGAGCCTTAAGGAACTCCGGACGGAGCTCATCTACCCCCGGGGCCTTGCCACCGAGGAGGTTTTTAACTACCTTGGCAACCTCAGCCCCAGAAATAGGAGAGCCCACCACAAATTCACCAGACACTGTTTCCTCATAGGAAGACGTGTTGGTGGGATTGAGGAGGTTTCGCTTGGCCTGTCGGTATGCCCGCTGCCTCTGGAGTCCCATGAGCCAAAAGGACCAGATAAGCTCTTTCTTCAGCTTGACGGCATCCCGCACTGCTGGTGGCCACCAGCGGGTTCTAGGATTACCGCCACGACAGGCACCAAACACCTTGCGGCCACAGCTCCAATCAGCTGGCTCGACAAGAGAGGCACGGAACATGATCCATTCCGACTCAATGTCCAGCACCTCCTTTGTGACATGTTCAAAGTTCTTCCGGAGGTGGAAAAAGAAACTCTCTCTGACAGGAGACTCTGCTAGGCGTTCCCAAAAGACTCTCACAATGCGTTTGGGCCTGCCAGGTCTGTCCGGCATCCTTCCCCACCATCGGAGCCAGCTCACCAGGTGGTGATCGGTAGAAAGCTCGCCCCTCTCTTCACCCGAGTGTCCAAAACATGAGGCCGCAAATCCCATGACACAACTAGAAAGTCAATCATGGAACTGCGGCCGAGGGTGTCCTGGTGCCAAGTGCACATATGGACACCCTTATGTTTGAACATTGTGTTTGTTATGGACAATCCATGACGAGCACAAAAGTCCAATAACAAAGCAACACTTGGGTTCAGATCCGGGTGGCCATTTTTCCCAATCACGACTCTCCAGGTTTCACTGTCGTTGCCAACATGAGCGTTGTAGACCCCCAGCAGAACAAGGGAATCACCCGAGGGAGCACTCTCAAAAGAATCCAAAAAGAGTGGGTACTCTGAGCTGCTGTTTGGTGCGTAAACACCAACAGTCAGGACCCGTCACCCAACCAGAAAGCGGAGGGAAGCTACCATCTCGTCTACTGGGTTAAGTCCAATGTGCAGGCTTTGAGCCGGGGGGCAACAAGAATTGCCAACCCAGCCTCTCATTACTTGCAACGCCAGAGTGGAAGAGAGTCCAACCCCTCTTGAGAGAACAGGTTCCAGAGCCCTTGCTGTGCGTCGAAGTGAGTCCAACTTTATCTAGCCGGGAACTTCTCCACCTCGCGCACCAGCTCAGGCTCCTTCCATCCCTGCGAGGTGACGTTCCACGTCCCAAGAGCGAGCTTATGTAGCCGATAATCGGACTGCAAGTGCCCTGCCTTCGGCTGCCGCCCAGCTCACACTACACCCGACCTCTATGACCCAGCCCATGAGTGGTGAGCCTATTGCAGGGGGGACCCACGTTGCCTCTTCGAGCTGGGCCCCATGGGCACCAGTCGCTCGCCATCGTGCCCCACCTCTGGGCCTGGCTCCACAGGGTAGCCATGGTGACCCGCGTCTGGGCAAGAAAAAAATCTAGGTCCTCGATTTGTACTTTTCATAAAGGTCTTTGAGCTGCTCTTTGTCTGATTCCTCACCTAGGACCTGTTTTTCTTGGGGGACCCTACCAGGGGGCAAAGAAGCCCCTGGACAACATAGCTCCTAGGATCAGTGGGACACGCAAACCACAAAGGTGGCGGTTCAGTAAGCAGGTTATATAAACATAACTCCAAAACCAAACATGCAAGATGTCTAAACATGCCTGTAATATTGTATCAATGTGAGTTTTACTACAATCGGTTGTTTTTGTAAGGTTTGCAAATACAAAAGTTAGGTTTTACTCACTATGACAGTGTCACACTCAATATGACAGTTATTGAAACATAACTCCTAAACTACACATAAAAATGGCTAATAATGCCTGAAATAACTCGAAACATTGCTTTTTTAAGGCTTGCAAACACAGAAAGTTTTTTTTACTCAATATGACAGGAAGTTTTTAAAATGCTGAGATAATGTGAAAAAAGCAATACAAATGTATTCCAACATAATTCTTAAACCAAACATGTAAAATGTCTAAAAATGCCTGTAATATTGACTCCATGTGAGTTTTACTAGAATCATTTGTTTTTGTAAGGTTTGCAAATATAAAAATTGGGTTTTATGACAGACACAAGTTAGTTTTTTTACTCAATATAACAGTATAGATGTCATACTATATATTAAAGTTTTATAAACATAACTCCAAAACCAAACATGCATTATGTCCAAAATTGCCTGTAATATTGTATTACTAGAATCAGGTTTGCAAATACAAAAATTGGGTTTTATGACAGTATACTGTCACACTCAATATGACAGTATAACTGTCATACTAAATCCATCCATTTTCTTCCGCTTATCCGAGGTTGGGTTGCGGGGGCAGCAGCCTAAGCAGAGAGCCCAGACTTCCATCTCCACAGCCACTTCGTCCAGCTCTTCTCGGGGGATCCCGAGGCGTTCCCAGGCCAGCCGGGAGACATTGTCTTTCCAATGTGTCCTAGGTCTTCCCCATGGCCTCCTGCCGTTCGGACTTGCCCTAAACACCTCCCTAGGGAGGCGTTCGGGTGGCATCCTGAGCAGATGCCCGGACCACCTCATCTGGCTCCTCTCAATGTGGAGGAGCAGCGGCTTTACACTGAGTTCCTCACGGATGACAGAGCTTCTCACCCTATCCCTAAGGGAGAGACCCACCACCCGGCGGAGGAAACTCATTTCGGCCGCTTGTACCCGTGACCTTGTCCTTTTGGTCATAACCCAAAGCTCATGACCATAGGTGAGGATGGGAACGTTGATCGACCGGTAAATTGAAAGCTTTTCCTTCTGGCTCAACTCCTTCTTCACCACAACGGATCGATATAGCGTCCTCATTACTGAAGACGCCGCACCGATCCGCCTGTAGATCTCACGATCCACTCTATCCTCACTCGTGAACAAGACTCCTAGGTACTTGAACGCCTTCACTTGGGGCAAGATCTCTTTCCCAACCTGGAGATGGCACTCCACCCTTTCCCGGGCGAGAACAATGGACTCGGACTTGGAGGTGCTGATTCTCATCCCAGTCGCTTAACTGCGAACCGATCCAATGAACGCTGAAGATCCTGGCCAGTTGAAGCCATCAGGACCACATCATCTGCAAAAAGCAGAGACCTAATCCTGCAGCCACCAAACCAGGCGCAGTCAAAGCCTTGAATTATGTAGACTGGTTGGCGTAGTCCAACCCTCACTGGAAAGGGGTCCGACATACTGCCGGCAATGCGGACCAAGCTCTGACACTGATCATACAGGGAGACACCCGCCACAATCAGACATGCCGATACTCCATACTCTCTGAGCACTACCCACGAGACTTACCGGGGGCCAAGGTCGAATGTCTTCTCCAAGTCCACAAAACTTATGTAGACTGGTTGGGCAAACTCCCATGCACATTCAAGGACCCTGCCGAGAGTATAGAGCTGGTCTACCGTTCCACGACCAGGACGAATACCACACTGTTTGTCCTGGATCCGAGGTTCCTCCTCTCCAGTACGCATGAATAGACCTTACCGGGAAGGCTGAGGAGTGTGATCTACGATAGATGGAACACACCCTCCGGTTCCCCTTCTTAAAGAGAGGAACAACCACCCCGGTCTGCCAATCCAGAGGTACCGCCCCCGATGTAGACGCAATGTTGCAGAGTCTTGTCAACCAAGACTGCCCCACAGCATCCAGAGCCTTAAGGAACTCCGGACGGAGCTCATACCCCCGGGGCCTTGCCACCGAGGAGCTTTTTAACTACCTTGTCAACCTCAGCCCCAGAAATAGGAGAGCCCACCACAGACTTCCCAGGCACTGTTTCCTCATAGGAAGACGTGTTGATGGGATTGAGGAGGTCTCGCTTGGCCTGTCGGCATGCCCACTGCCTCTGGAGTCCCATGAGCCAAAAGGACCCGATGGCTCTTTCTTCAGCTTGACAGCATCCCTCACTGCTGGTGGTTTACCGCCACGACAGGCACCAAACACCTTGTGGCCACAGCTTCAATCAGCTGGCTCAACAAGAGAGGAACGGAACATGGTCAATGTCCAGCACCTCCCTCGTGACATGTTCAAAGTTCTTCCGGACATGTTCAAAGTTCTTCAGGAGACTCTTGCTAGGCGTTCCCAGCAGACCCTTACAATGCGTTTGGGCCTGCCAGGCCTACCGGCATCCTCCCTACCATCGGAGCCAGCTCACCACCAGGTGGTTGGTAGAAAGCTCTGCCCTTCTCTTCACAGAGTGTCCAAAACATGAGGCCGCAAATCCCATGACACAACTACAAAGTCAATCATGCGGCCGAGGGTGTCCTTGTGCCAAGTGCACATATGGACACCCTTATGTTTGAACATTGTGTTTGTTATGGACAATCCGTGACAAGCACAAAAGTCCAATAACAAAGCACCACTTGGGTTCAGATCCGGGTGGCCATTTTTCCCAATCACGACTCTCCAGGTTTCACTGTCGTTGCCAACATGAGCGTTGAAGTCCACCAGCAGAACAAGGGAATCACTCGCGGGAGCACTCTCCAGTACTCCCTGAAGGGAATCCAAAAAGAGTGGGTTCTCTGAGCTGCAGTTTGGTGTGTAAACAAACAACAGTCAGGATCCATCACCCAACCCGAAGGCTGAGGGAAGCTACCATCTCGTCTATTGGGTTAAAGTCCAACGTGCAGGCTTTGAGCCGGGGGGCAACAAGAATTGCCACCCCAGCCTCTCATTAGTTGCAACGCCAGTGTGGAATCTCTTCCACTCTGGCGTTGCAAGTAATGAAAGTTCAGCTCAGTCCAGCCCCTGTTGAGAGAACAGGTTCCAGAGCCCTAGCTGTGAGTCCAACTATATCTAGCCGGGAACGTCTCCACCTCATGCACCAGCTCAGGCTCCTTCCCTCCCAGCGAGGTGATGTTCCATGTCCCAAGAGCAAGCTTATGTAGCCGATAATCGGACCACCAAGTGCCCTGCCTTCGGCTGCCGCCCAGCTCTTACTGCACCCTCTATGACCCAAGCCCATGAGTGGTGAGCCCTGGAGGGGGGATCCACGTTGCCTCTTCGAGCTGAGCACGGCTGGGCCCCATGGGGACAGGCCCGTCAATCGCCATCGTGCCCCACCTCTGGGCGGGCTCCACAGGGGAGCCACGGTGACCTGCGTCCGGGCGAGAAAACATCTAGGTCCTCAATTGTACTTTTAATAAAGGTCTTTGAGCTGCTCTTTGTCTGATCCCTCACCTAGGACCTGTTTGTCGGGGACCCTACCAGGGGTTATAGAAGCCCCCGGACAACATTTTCCTGGATCAGTAGGACACGCAAACCACAAAGGTGGCGGCTCAGAAAGCAGGTTATATAAATATAACTCCAAAACCAAACATGCAATATGTCTAAACATGCCTGTAATATTGTATTAATGTGAGTTTTACTAGAATCGGTTGTTTTTGTAAGGTTTGCAAATACAAAAATTAGGTTTTACTCACAATGACAAAATCACACTCAATATGACAGTTATTTAAACATAACTCATGAACTACACATAAAAATGGCTAATAATGCCTGAAATAATGAATCCTTGGGAGTTTAACTGAGTTTTACATTTTGCAAACACAAAAAGTAGTTTTTTACTCAATATGACTGTAATGTTCTTAGAACATTGGGAAAAAAGCAATACAAATGTATTTAAACCTAACTCTTAAACAACACATGCAAAATGGCTAATAATGCCTAGGGAGACATGTAAGGTTGTTAGTTTAAAAACATTATCTTTTGTAAAGATATCAAAGACACAAGCTAGTTTTTTTAATTCAATAAGACGATATTGAATAAAAAGTCATACTAAATATGAAAGTTACATAAACATAACTCCAAAACCAAACATGTGTCATGTCTAAAAATGCCTGTAATAATGTATTTATGTGAGTTTGTAAGGTTTGCAAAAACAAAAAGTAGTTTTTTACTCAATATGAAAGTAATGTTCTGAGAATCCTGAGATAATGCAAAAAAAGCAATAAAAATGTATTCAAACACAAATTTTAAACCAAACATGTAAAATGTCTAAAAATGCCTGTAATATTGAATCTATGTAAGTTTTACTAGAATCAATTGTTTTTCTAAGGTTTGCAAATACAAAAATGTATCTTTGTGAGTGTTACTAGAAACATTTTCTTTTGTAAGGTTTGCAAAGACACAGGTTAGTTTTTTTTACTCAATATGACAGTATAACTGCCACACTCAATATGACAGTTATTTAAACATAACTCTTAAACTACACATGAAAAATGACTAACAATGCCTGAAATAATGCATTCTTGTAAGTTTTAATCGAAACATATGCTTTTTTAAGGCTTGCAAACACAACAATTATTTTTTTACTCAATATGACAGTAATGTTCTAAAATTCTGAGATAATACGAAAAAATTAATAAAAATGATTCCAACATAATTCCTAAACCAAACATGCAAAATGTCTAAAAATGTCGTAGTATTGAATCCATGTGAGTTTTACTAGTTTTAGTTGATTTTGTAAGGTTTGCAAATACATAAATTAGGTTTTACTCACAATGACAGTATACTGTCACACTCAATATGACAGTTATTTAAACATAACTCAAACCACACACGAAAAATGGCTAATAATGCCTGAAATAATGCATCGTTGGCAGTTTTACTCGAAACACATGCTTTTTTAAATCTTGCAAACACAAAAAGTAATTTTTTTACTCAATAAGACTGTAATGTTGTTAAAATCCTGAGATAATGCAAAAAAAGCAATACACATGTATTTAAACATTACTCCTAAACAACACATGCAAAATTGCTAATAATGCCTGGAAACATGCATCTTTGTTAGTTTTACTAGAAAGATGGTATTTTGTAAAGTTTGCAAAAGCAAAAAGTAGTTTTTTACTCAATATGAAAGTATTGATCTTAGAATCCTGAGATAATGCGAAAAAAGCAATAAAAATGTATTTAAACATAAAATCCTAAACAACACATGCAAAACGGCTAATAATACCTGGAGACATGTATCTTTGTTAGGTTTACTAGAAAAATGATCTTTTGTAAAGTTTGCAAAGACACTAGCCAGTTATTTTAAATTCAATATGACAGTATAACAGTCATACTAAATATGAAAGTTATCAAAACATAACTCCAAAACCAAACATGTTTCATGTCTAAAAATGCCTGTAATAATGTATTTATGTGAGTTTGTAAGGTTTGCAAAAACAAAAAGTAGTTTTTTACTAAATATGAAAGTAATGATCTTAGAATCCTGAGATAATGCGAAAAAAGCAATGAAAATGTATTTAATCATAATTCTAAACAACCCATGCAAAATGGGTAATAATGCCTGGAGACATGTATCTTTGTTAGTTTTACTAGAAAAATGATCTTTTGTAAAGTTTGCAAAGACACAAACTAGTTTTTTTTATTCAATATGACAGTATAACAGTCATGCTAAATATGAAAGTTATCTAAACATAACTCCAAAACCAAACATGTGCCATGTCTAAAAATGCCTGTAATAATGTATTTATGTGAGTTTGTAAGGTTTGCAAGAACAAAAAGTAGTTTTTTACTCAATATGAAAGTAATGATCTTAGAATCCTGAGATAATGCGAAAAAAGCAATAAAAATGTATTTAAACATAATTCCTAAACAACCCATGCAAAATGGGTAATAATGCCGGGAGACATGTATCTTTGTAAGTTTTACTAGAAAAAGTATCTTTTGTAAAGTTTGCAAAGACACAAGCTAGTTTTTTTTTAATTCAATATGACAGTATAACAGTCATACTAAATATAAAAGTTATATAAACATAACTCCAAAATCAAACACGTGTCATATCTAAAAATGTCTGTAAAAATGTATTTATGCAAGTTTGTAAGGTTTGCAAAAACAAAAAGGACTTTTTTACTCACTATGAAAGTAATGATTTTAGAATCCTGAGATAATGCGAAAAAAGCAATAAAAATGTATTTAAACATAATTGCTAAACAACCCATGCAAAATGGGTAATAATGCCTGGAGACATGTATCTTTGTTAGTTTTACTAGAAAAATGATCTTTTGTAAAGTTTGCAAAGACACAAGCTAGTTTTTTTTTAATTCAATATGACAGTATAACAGTCATACTAAATATGAAAGTTATCTAAACATAACTCCAAAACCAAACATGTGTCATGTCTAAAACTGCCTGTAATAATGTATTTATGTGAGTTTGTAAGGTTTGCAAAAACAAAAAGTAGTTTTTATTCAATATGAAAGTAATGATCTTAGAATCCTGAGATAATGCGAAAAAAGCAATAAAAATGTAATCAAACACAACTTTTAAACCAAACATGTAAAATGTCTGAAATGCCTGTAATATTGAACTATGTAAGTTTTACTAGAATCAATTGTTTTTGTATGGTTTGCAAATACAAAAATTAGGTTTTACACATAATGACATTATTAATTTAACACTCAATATGAAAGTTATTTAATTATAACTCCTAAATACACATGAAACATGTCAAATAGCGTGAAAAAAATTATCTTTGTGAGTGTTGCTAGAAACATTTTCTTTTGTAAAGTTTGCAAAGACACAAGTTGTTTTTTTTTTAACTCAATATGACAGTATAACGCCACACTCAATATGACAGTTATTTAAACATAACTCCTAAACCACACCTGAAAAATGGCTAATAATGCCTGAAATAATGCATCTTTGGGAGTTTTACTGGAAACATATGCTTTTTTAAGGCTTGCAAACACAACAATTATTTTTTTACTCAATATGACAGTAATGTTCTAAAAATCCTGAGATAATGCGAAAAAAGCAATACACATGTATTCCAACATAATTCCTAAACCAAACATGCAAAATGTCTGAAAATGGCTGTAATATTGAATCCATGTGAGTTTTATTTGAATCAGTTGTATGGTTTGCAAATACAAAAATTGGGTTTTATGACAAACACAAGTTAGTTTTTTTTACTCAATATAACAGTTTAGCTGTCATACTATATATGAAAGTTATATAAACATAACTCCAAAACCAAACATGCATTATGTCCAAAACTGCCTGTAATATTGTATATATGTGAGTTTTACTAGAATCAGGGTTGCAAATACAAAAATTGGGTTTTATGACAGTATACTGTCACACTCAATATGACAGTTATTCAAACATAACTCAAACAACAAATGCAAAATGGCTAACAATGCCTGGAGACATGTTATTACGACATTAGTTTTACTAGAAAAATGGTCTTTTGTAAGGTTTGCAAAGACACAAGTTAGTTTTTTTTTTTATTGAATATGACAGTATAACTGTCATAATAAATATGAAAGTTATATAAACATAACTCTAAAACCAAACATGCATTATGTCTAAAAATGCCTGTAATATTGTATCTGTGTGAGTTTAACTATATTTAGTTGTTTTTGTAAGGTTTGCAAATACAACATATGGGTTTTACTCACTATGACAGTATAATGTCAAACTCAATCTGACAGTTATTTAAACATAACTCCTAAACCACACATGCAAAATGGCTAATAATGCCTGGAGATATGTATCTTTGTGAATTTTACTAGGAACAACATATTGTGTAAGGTTTAGTTAGTTGTTGTACTCAATATGACAGTATAACTGTCATACTAAATCCATCCATTTTCTTCCGCTTATGGTCGGGTTATGGTCGGGTTGCGGGGGCCGCAGCCTAAGCAGAGAAGCCCAAACTTCCATTTCTCCAGCCACTTCGTCCAGCTTTTCTCGGGGGATCCCGAGGCGTTCCCAGGCCAGCCGGGAGACATAGTGTTCCGAATGTGTCCTGGGTCTTCCCCGTGGCCTCCTGCCGGTCGGACTTGCCCTAAACACCTCCCTAGGGAGGCGTTCGGGTGGCTCCTGAGCAGATGCCCCAACCACCTCATCCGGCTCCTCTCAATGTGGAGGAGCAGCGGCTTTACTGTGAGTTCTTCCAGGATGACAGAGCTTCACCTTCACCAGGGGTGTCAAACTCAAATACAGAGTGGGCCAAAGTTTAAAACTGAACCAAGGTTCAACAAATTAACCTTTTAATAGGGACCCAAACAAGTTTTGCTTTGAATATTGAACAAGCAAGGATTATATAACTTTATAGTGACATGCAAAATCGAGATTCAAATTATAATAATAATAATTAAAAAATATCAATCGCATATCAAATACAATTTAAATAAAAATTGAATGCCTCTTTTCTATTTGCAGCCTTCTGAGGTAAATATCAAGATTAACTTTTTCCACAGGTTAATAAATTTGAAAATAAAATAACAATGAATAAGACAACCATTCAGGACTTTAAACTGCTCAGTTTGCAACACACTGATCTAATTTGATGTGCCCAAGCCAGATACCTGGCATCTTTTTTTGGATGCTAGTTCTTTAATGTCGGGGCTCAGGCTTTGAGCCGAGGCGACTTTCATTATCGAACGAAGGTGTTCAACAGTCATATCTCGTACAACCAATTCTAACATCGTCCAGACCCAGTCACAAGATATGTGCAGTTTCAGCACCCATACACAAATGAATGCAAAGCATACTTCATCAACAGCGATACGGGTTACACTGAGGGTGCCAGTATAAAAAACTTTAACACTGTTAGAAATATACACCACACTGTGAACCCACACCAAACAAGAATAAAAAACAATTTTCGGGAGAACATCCGCACCGTAATACAACATAAACACAAAAGAACAAATACCCAGAATCCTTTGCAGCACTAACTCTTTCGGGATGCTACAAAATACACCCCCGCTACCACCAAACCACCCCCACACACACACAAACCTTGCAGCGTCCCGGAAGATTTAGTGCTACAAAGGGTTCTGGGTATTTGTTCTGTTGTGTTTATGTTGTGTTACGGTGCGGATGTTCTCCCGAAATGTGTTTGTCATTCTTGTTTGGTGTGGATTCACAGTGTGGCGTATATTCCTAAAAGTGTTAAAGTTTTTTTATTTGGCTACCGTCAGTGTAACCTGTATCGCTGTTGATCAAGTATGCGTTGCATTCAATTGTGTGTGGGTGCAGAAGCTGCACTGACATGAAACTGGGCCAGCACTCGTTTGACTAGCTGAAAAAAAAAAAAAAATTTCGGGAGGAGTGCTGGAGTCAAACCCGGGAGGGTTGGCAAGTATTAGAAGTAGCGGTGTTACTGCGGCACTGCCGCAATGTATAATCCACGGTCCAGCTTTAGTGTTAATTTGATATTGCCTCGATGGCCCACGGGCCAGAGTTTGACACCCATGACCTTCACTGTAAAAAATTACTGTAAAAATAAAAAATAAAATTACAGTTATATACTCCATCCATCCATCCATTTTCTACCGCTTATTCCCTTCGGGGTCGCGGGGGCGCTGGAGCCTATCTCAGCTACAATCGGGCGGGAGGCGGGGTACACCCTGGACAAGTCACCACCTCATCGCAGGGCCAACACAGATAGACAGACAACATTCACACTCACATTCACACACTAGGGCCAATTTAGTGTTGCCAATCAACCTATCCTGTTCTTCTTAAATGCAGTTAAGTACTGTAAATTGTGTTGCATTTTTCAAAAAATATCGACCAGCAGTAAGTTACTGTAAAACCTACAGTATAATTCAGTATTTTTCAGACTTGTTTCTTGGGTCCGCCCACAATTCGTCCAACCGAGCTTCATTTCACCTGGCCGCCCCTGCTAAATCCATCCTACTGCATCGTGTGTTTTTGATAACAAGGTAAGAGTCACTTGTACCTTGATGTGTCATTTTCTGTTTGAATTACTTTTTATATATATTTATAAAGTCTGGAGGTCTACTTGCATTAAAAAAATGTTCACAGCACTGAGAAAAGGTTGAGAACCACTGCCTTAGGACAGTGGTTCTCAACCTTTTTTCAGTGATGTACCCCTGTGAACATTTTTTTAATTCAAGTACCCCCTAATCAGAGCAAAGCATTTTTGGTTGAAAAAAAAGAGATAAAGAAGTAAAATACAGCACTATGTCATCAGTTTCTGATTTATTAAATTGTATAACAGTGCAAAATATTGCTCATTTGTTGTGGTCTTTCTTGAACTATTTGGAAAAAAAGAATGACAAATAACTAAAAACTTGTTGAAAAATAAACAAGTGATTCAATTATAAATAAAGATTTTTACACATAGAAGTAATCAACTTAAAGTGCCCTCTTTGGGGATTGTAATAGAGATCCATCTGGATTCATGAACTTCATTCTCAACATTTCTTCACAAAAAAAGAAATCTTTAACATCAATATTTATGGAACATGTCCACATGTCTCAGCTGCATTACTGCTACGCTTTAACCACGCCTCCATTGTTTTCTACATGGATAGTTGATTGACAGTTGGTGCCGTGTGGCACCGCCAGGTAGGGTCAAACCATCATGGCATGGGGGAAACTCTGGCTTTATGGTAATGAATGGAATAGCCTACTTGATTAGATGTTCAGTTTATGAACTTACATTCATATTTTGTCGAAGTATTATTCAATAAATATATTTATAAAGGGTTTTTGAATTGTTGCTATTTTTAGAATATTTTTTTTAAAAATCTCACGTACCCCTTGGCATACCTTCAAGTACCCCCAGGAGTATGCGTACCCCCATTTGAGAACCACTGCCATAGGAGACTAGATGTAAACAGAGTAAAGAGAGAGCGAGTGAGGTGGCCATTCCAAATACTTTTAAAATGCTACCCATATTGGATACTGTTTAGGAACATAAACTGCATTTCTTGACTGTACCAGTTGCTGGTGACAAAGTCACAATAAAACGTTGGATGATCAGCATGGAAGGTGATGTCATCTGCAAAGGCGTCCAACCTAGCTTCATCTCAGGGCTTGCTGCCCTTCTTGCTTGGTGCTCGGACATTGGAATTTGTTCAAAGGTAAATCCTCTCGATACTGTTAAATACTGTTAGGATATTTTATTTTATATTTCTCACCTCTGTTCAGGAATTTGACTTGTCATTTCCCCAATTCTGTGCCTTAAATCAATGACTCTTCTGTTCCTTTGTGGACCTTCTTATTAGGGACCGAAGCACCAGTTTGACTCTAAGATACAGAGAAGGTAGGTAATGTGCAGGTAAAGATATGTTGACTGGGTCAAAGAAGGAAGCACCTGTTTGACCCCAGGATGCAGAAAAAGTAGGTAAATTGCAGGTATGTTGACTGGGTGATGGCAGGAAGCACCAGCGGGACCCGAGGATGCAGAGCAAATAGGTAATGTGCGGGTGAAGATATGTTGAATGGGTAAAGGCAGGAAGCACCAGTGTGACCCCACTATGCAGAGAAGGTAGGTAATGTGCGGGTGAAGGTATGTTGAATGGGTGAAAGAAGGAAGCGCAGGTGTGGTTGAGGCAATGCAGACAAGGTAGGTATGTGCAGGTGAAGATATGTTGTATGGTGAAAGAAAGAAGCACCAGTGTGACCCCAGGATGCAGGGAAGGTAGGTAACAAGCAGGTAAAGATATGTTGAATGGGTAAAGGCAGGAAACACCAGCTAGACGCCAGGATACAGAGAAGGTAGGTAATGTGCAGGTAAAGATATGTTGAATGGGTAAAGGTAGAAAGCACCAACATGACCACACTATGCAGAGAAGGTAGGTGATGTGCAGGTAGAGATATGTTGAATGGGTAAAGGCAAGAAGCACCAGTGTGACCACAGGATGCAGAGAAGATAGGTAATGAGCAGGTAACGATATGTTAAATGGGTGAAAGCAGGAAACATCAGCGTAAATACACGGTCCCGTAGATGGAGAGAAAACATAAATAGAGAGAGGGATTGGGGAGGCTTTAGCATTGTCTTCCTCTCTGAATTTGTCTTAATGGGTTTTAGAGTATTCACTCATCTACAGCTGTGGTTATGGTATGGCTCACATACATCCTAAAATTGATATTAATATTTGTGCAGTGCATATTCCTAAATAACAATGTGAGGGGAGTTCTGCATCGACTGCAAGTAATCTTCAATCACAACAGAATATATAATATGCTTTTTCTCTTTTTTAGGCGATTCATTGGCGTTAACCCCGAGAGGGGAACAAAGGCTAGCCAGGGAAAGGTGGTGTCCAAGAAGACCGGGAAGCTGGTTCAGAAAAAGGCAGCAACTGTAAATCCTCACGTAGCCACCCTTATAAAACATCTCACAGACTTTGAGTGGGGCTTTATGTAGCCGACAACTAAACACTGGACTCGTGTTCAGTGTTTTGTCTCCAGTTTGAAATTAAGTTGACATGTTATAAATGTTAAAATGCTTTACTGAAAATAAGACGAATGCACTAAATGTACATTGAATGTATTTGATGCACTTTAAAATAATTGGTTAATAAAAGCATACCGGTAACTTGCAAGGCCATTTCTCAAGTCATTTTTATGCCAGCAGATTGCAGGGGTTTTGATTTTGAAAATTTAAAAGTTCAATTCATTAACTTCTAGCTGCATTATACTGTAAAGCTCAGTCTATAGTGCTCACAATTATTTTACTGTAATTAACTGTTAATGGATATTACAGTAGATACACTAAAATAACAGTGTAATGCCGCTAAACAGATGACAGTATTATGCTGTGAAGCGTATATTTGATACAGCACAGTACTGTGATACTTTTTACAGTAATAAACTGTAGTGATAAATCACAGTATGTGTGCTGTAGAAAAACAGTTTTATACTGGAACCATTAGGTGCCAGTAGGTTACTGTAATTAAACGGTGACAATTCTTACAGTAAGGGAGAGACCCGCCACCCAGTGGAGAAAACTCATTTTGGCCGCTTGTACCCGTGATCTTGTCCTTTCGGTCTTACCCCAAAGCTCATGACCATAGGTGAGGATGGGAACGTAAATCGACCGGTAAATTGGGAGCTTTTCCTTCTGGCTCGGCTCCTTCTTACCACAACGAATCGATATAGCGTCCTCATTACTGAAGACGCCGCACCGATCAGCCTGTGCATATCACGATCCACTCTTCCCTCACTCATGAACAAGACTCCAGGTACTTGAACTCATCCACAAGATCTCCTGCCCAACCTCGAGATGGCACTCCACCCTTTCCCGGGCGAGAACCTCGGACTTGGAGGTGCTGATTCTCATCCCAGTCGCTTCACACTCGGCTGCGAACCGATCCAATGAGAGCTGAAGATCCTGGCAAGTTGAAGCCATAAGGACCACATCATCTGCAAAAAGCAGAGACCTAATCCTGCAGCCACCAAACCGGATCCCCTCAACGCCATGACTGCGCCTAGAAATTCTGTCCATAAAAGTTATGAACAGAATCGGTGACAAAGGGCAGCCTTGGTGGAGTCCAACCCTCACTGGAAAGGGGTCCGACTTACTGCCGGCAATGCAGACCAAGCTCTGACACTGATCATACAGGGAGCGACCCGCCACAATCAGACATGCCGATACCCCATACTCTCTGAGCACTCCCCACAGGACTTCCCGGGGTGGCCACGGTCGACTGTCTTCTCCAAGTCCACAAAGCACATGTAGACTGGTTGGGCAAACTCCCATGCACACTCAAGGACCCTGCCGAGAGTATAGAGCTGGTCTACCGTTCCACGACCAGGACGAAAACCACACTGTTCGTCCTGGATCCGAGGTTCCTCCTCTCCAGTACACATGAATAGACCTTACCGGGAAGGCTGAGGAGTGTGATCTACGATAGTTGGAACACACCCTCCGGTTCCCCTTCTTAGAGAGAAGAACCACCACCCCGGTCTGCCAATCCAGAGGTACCGCCCTAGATGTCCACGCGATGTTGCAGAGTCTTGTCAACTAAAACAGCCCCACAGCATCCAGAGCCTTAAGGAACTCCGGACGGAGCTCATCCACCGAGGAGGTTTTTAACTACCTTGGCAACCTCAGCCCCAGAGATGTCATACTATATATTAAAGTTTTATAAACATAACTCCAAAACCAAACATGCATTATGTCCAAAATTGCCTGTAATATTGTATAGATGTGAGTTTTACTAGAATCAGGTTTGCAAATACAAAAATTGGGTTTTATGACAGTATACTGTCACACTCAATATGACAGTATAACTGTCATACTAAATCCATCCATTTTCTTCCGCTTATCAGAGGTCGGGTTGCGGGGGCAGCAGCCTAAGCAGAGAGCCCAGACTTCCATCTCCACAGCCACTTCGTCCAGCTCTTCTCGGGGGATCCCGAGGCGTTCCCAGGCCAGCCGGGAGACATTGTCTTTCCAATGTGTCCTAGGTCTTCCCCATGGCCTCCTGCCGTTCGGACTTGCCCTAAACACCTCCGTAGGGAGGCGTTCGGGTGGCATCCTGAGCAGATGCCCGAACCACCTCATCTGGCTCCTCTCAATGTGGAGGAGCAGCGGCTTTACACTGAGTTCCTCACGGATGACAGAGCTTCTCACCCTATCTCTAAGGGAGAGACCCACCACCCGGCGGAGGAAACTCATTTCGGCCGCTTGTACCCGTGACCTTGTCTTTTCGGTCATAACCCAAAGCTCATGACCATAGGTGAGGATGGGAACATTGATAGACCGGTAAATTGAAAGCTTTTCCTTCTGGCTCAGCTCCTTCTTCACCACAACGGATCGATATAGCGTCCTCGTTACTGAAGACGCCGCACCGATCCGCCTGTAGATCTCATGATCCACTCTATCCTCACTCGTGAACAAGACTCCTAGGTACTTGAACGCCTTCACTTGGGGCAAGATCTCTTTCCCAACCTGGAGATGGTAATCCACCCTTTCCCGGGCAAGAACAATGGACTCGGACTTGGAGGTGCTGATTCTCATCCCAGTCGCTTCACTGCGAACCGATCCAATGAACTCTGAAGATCCTGGCCAGTTGAAGCCACCAGGACCACATCATCTGCAAAAAGCAGAGACCTAATCCTGCAGCCACCAAACCAGAGGCAGTCAAAGCCTTGACTTATGTAGACTGGTTGGCGTAGTCCAACCCTCACTGGAAAGGGGTCCGACATACTGCCGGCAATGCGGACCAAGCTCTGACACTGATCATACAGGGAGACACCCGCCACAATATGCCGATACTCCATACTCTCTGAGCACTACCCACAAGACTTACCGGGGGCCAAGGTCGAATGTCTTCTCCAAGTCCACAAAACTTATGTAGACTGGTTGGGCAAACTCCCATGCACATTTAAGGACCCTGCCGAGAGTATAGAGCTGGTCTACCGTTCCACGACCAGGACGAATACCACACTGTTTGTCCTGGATCCGAGGTTCCTCCTCTCCAGTACGCATGAATAGACCTTACCGGGAAGGCTGAGGAGTGTGATCTAGGATAGTTGGAACACACCCTCCGGTTCCCCTTCTTAAAGAGAGGAACAACCACCCCGGTCTGCCAATCCAGAGGTACCACCCCCGATGTAGACGCAATGTTGCAGAGTCTTGTCAACCAAGACTGCCCCACAGCATCCAGAGCCTAAAGGAACTCCGGACGGAGCTCATACCCCCGGGCCTTGCCACCGAGGAACTTTTTAACTTCCTTGTCAACCTCAGCCCCAGAAATAGGAGAGCCCACCACAGACTTCCCAGGCACTGTTTCCTCATAGGAAGACGTGTTGATGGGATTGAGGAGGTCTAGCTTGGCCTGTCGGTATGCCCACTGTCTCTGGAGTCCCATGAGCCAAAAGGACCCGATGGCTCTTTCTTCAGCTTGACAGCATCCCTCACTGCTGGTGGTTTACCGCCACGACAGGCACCAAACACCTTGTGGCCACAGCTTCAATCAGCTGGCTCAACAAGAGAGGAACGGAACATGGTCCACTCGGACTCAATGTCCAGCACCTCCCTCGTGACATGTTCAAAGTTCTTCTGGACATGTTCAAAGTTCTTCAGGAGACTCTTGCTATGCGTTCCCAGCAGACCCTTACAATGCGTTTGGGCCTGCCAGGCCTACCGGCATCCTCCCTACCATCGGAGCCAGCTCACCACCAGGTGGTGGTTGGTAGAAAGCTCTGCCCTTCTCTTCACAGAGTGTCCAAAACATGAGGCCGCAAATCCCATGACACAACTACAAAGTCAATCATGCGGCCGAGGGTGTCCTTGTGCCAAGTGCACATATGGACACCCTTATGTTTGAACATTGTGTTTGTTATGGACAATCCGTGACAAGCACAAAAGTCCAATAACAAAGCACCACTTGGGTTCAGATCCGGGTGGCCATTTTTCCCAATCACGACTCTCCAGGTTTCACTGTCGTTGCCAACATGAGTGTTGAAGTCCACCAGCAGAACAAGGGAATCACACGCGGGAGCACTCTCCAGTACTCTCTGAAGGGAATCCAAAAAGAGTGGGTTCTCTGAGCTGCTGTTTGGTGTGTAAACAAACAACAGTCAGGATCCATCACCCAACCCGAAGGCTGAGGGAAGCTACCATCTCGTCTATTGGGTTAAAGTCCAACGTGCAGGCTTTGAGCCGGGGGGCAACAAGAATTTCCACCCCAGCCTCTCATTAGTTGCAACGCCAGTGTGGAATCTCTTCCACTCTGGCGTTGCAAGTAATGAAAGTTCAGCTCAGTCCAGCCCCTCTTGAGAGAACAGGTTCCAGAGCCCTTGCTGTGAGTCCAACTATATCCAGCCGGGAACGTCTCCACCTCATGCACCAGCTCAGGCTCCTTCCCTCCCAGCGAGGTGATGTTCCATGTCCCAAGAGCGAGCTTATGTAGCCGATAATCGGACCACCAAGTGCCCTGCCTTCGGCTGCCGCCCAGCTCTTACTGCACCCTCTATGACCCAATCCCATGAGTGGTGAGCCCTGGAGGGGGGATCCACGTTGCCTCTTCGAGCTGAGCACGGCTGGGCCCCATGGGGACAGGCCCGTCAATCGCCATCGTGCCCCACCTCAGGAACTGGCTCCACAGGGGAGCCACGGTGACCTGCGTCCGGGCGAGAAAACATCTAGGTCCTCAATTGTACTTTTAATAAAGGTCTTTGAGCTGCTCTTTGTCTGATCCCTCACCTAGGACCTGTTTGTCTTGGGGGACCCTACCAGGGGTTATAGAAACCCCCGGACAACATTTTCCTGGATCAGTAGGACACGCAAACCACAAAGGTGGCGGCTCAGAAAGCAGGTTATATAAATATAACTCCAAAACCAAACATGCAATATGTCTAAACATGCCTGTAATATTGTATTAATGTGAGTTTTACTAGAATCGGTTGTTTTTGTAAGGTTTGCAAATACAAAAATTAGGTTTTACTCACAATGACAAAATCACACTCAATATGACAGTTATTTAAACATAACTCATGAACTACACATAAAAATGGCTAGTAATGCCTGAAATAATGAATCCTTGGGAGTTTTACTGAGTTTTACATTTTGCAAACACAAAAAGTAGTTTTTTACTCAATATGACTGTAATGTTCTTAGAACCCTGAGATAATGGGAAAAAAGCAATAAAAATTTATTTAAACCTAACTCTTAAACAACACATGCAAAATGGCTAATAATGCCTAGGGAGACATGTAAGGTTGTTAGTTTAAAAACATTATCTTTTGTAAAGATATCAAAGACACAAGCTAGTTTTTTTTAATTCAATAAGACAATATTGAATAAAAAGTCATACTAAATATGAAAGTTACATAAACATAACTCCAAAACCAAACATGTGTCATGTCTAAAAATGCCTGTAATAATGTATTTATGTGAGTTTGTAAGGTTTGCAAAAACAAAAAGTAGTTTTTTACTCAATATGAAAGTAATGTTCTGAGAATCCTGAGATAATGCAAAAAAAGCAATAAAAATGTATTCAAACACAAATTTTAAACCAAACATGTAAAATGTCTAAAAATGCCTGTAATATTGAATCTATGTAAGTTTTACTAGAATCAATTGTTTTTGTAAGGTTTGCAAATACAAAAATTAGGTTTTACACATAATGACATTATAACTGTAACACTCAATATGACAATTATTTATTTATAACTCCTAACCACACATGAAACATGTCTAATAATGCGTGAAAAAATGTATCTTTGTGAGTGTTACTAGAAACATTTTCTTTTGTAAGGTTTGCAAAGACACAGGTTAGTTTTTTTTACTCAATATGACAGTATAACGGCCACACTCAATATGACAGTTATTTAAACATAACTCTTAAACTACACATGAAAAATGACTAACAATGCCTGAAATAATGCATTCTTGTAAGTTTTAATCGAAACATATGCTTTTTTAAGGCTTGCAAACACAACAATTATTTTTTTACTCAATATGACAGTAATGTTCTAAAATTCTGAGATAATACGAAAAAATTTATAAAAATGATTCCAACATAATTCCTAAACAAAACATGCAAAATGTCTAAAAATGTCGTAGTATTGAATCCACGTGAGTTTTACTAGTTTTAGTTGATTTTGTAAGGTTTGCAAATACATAAATTAGGTTTTACTCACAATGACAGTATACTGTCACACTCAATATGACAGTTATTTAAACATAACTCAAACCACACACGAAAAATGGCTAATAATGCCTGAAATAATGCATCGTTGGCAGTTTTACTCGAAACACATGCTTTTTTAAATCTTGCAAACACAAAAAGTAATTTTTTTACTCAATAAGACTGTAATGTTGTTAAAATTCTGAGATAATGCGAAAAAAGCAATACAAATGTATTTAAACATTACTCCTAAACAACACATGCAACATTGCTAATAATGCCTGGAAACATGTATCTTTGTTAGTTTTACTAGAAAGATGGTATTTTGTAAAGTTTGCAAAAGCAAACAGTAGTTTTTTACTCAATACGAAAGTAATGATCTTAGAATCCTGAGATAATGCGAAAAAAGCAATAAAAATGTATTTAAACATAAATTCCTAAACAACACATGCAAAATGGCTAATAATGCCTGGAGACATGTATCTTTGTTAGGTTTACTAGAAAAATGATCTTTTGTAAAGTTTGCAAAGACACTAGCTAGTTATTTTAAATTCAATATGACAGTATAACAGTCATACTAAATATGAAAGTTATCAAAACATAACTCCAAAACCAAACATGTGCCATGTCTAAAAATGCCTGTAATAATGTATTTATGTGAGTTTGTAAGGTTTGCAAAAACAAAAAGTAGTTTTTTACTCAATATGAAAGTAATGATCTTAGAATCCTGAGATAATGCGAAAAAAGCAATAAAAATGTATTTAAACATAATTCCTAAACAACCCATGCAAAATGGGTAATAATGCCTGGAGACATGTATCTTTGTTAGTTTTACTAGAAAAATGATCTTTTGTAAAGTTTGCAAAGACACAAGCTAGTTTTTTTTTTTATTCAATATGACAGTATAACAGTCATACTAAATATAAAAGTTATATAAACATAACTCCAAAACCAAACACGTGTCATGTCTAAAAATGTCTGTAAAAATGTATTTATGCAAGTTTGTAAGGTATGCAAAAACAAAAAGTACTTTTTTACTCACTATGAAACTAATGCTTTTAGAATCCTGAGATAATGCGAAAAAAGCAATAAAAATGTATTTAAACATAATTCCTAAACAACCCATGCAAAATGGGTAATAATGCCTGGAGACATGTATTTGTTAGTTTTACTAGAAAAATGATCTTTTGTAAAGTTTGCAAAGACACACGCTAGTTTTTTTTTAATTCAAAATGACAGTATAACAGTCATACTAAATATGAAAGTTATCTAAACATAACTCCAAAACCAAACATGTGTCATGTCTAAAACTGCCTGTAATAATGTATTTATGTGAGTTTGTAAGGTTTGCAAAAACAAAAAGTAGTTTTTACTCAATATGAAAGTAATGATCCTATTAGAATCCTGAGATAATGCGAAAAAAGCAATAAAAATGTAATCAAACACAACTTTTAGACCAAACATGTAAAATGTCTGAAAATGCCTGTAATATTGAACTATGTAAGTTTTACTAGAATCAATTGTTTTTGTATGGTTTGCAAATACAAAAATTAGGTTTTAGACATAATGACATTATTAATTTAACACTCAATATGAAAGTTATTTAATTATAACTCCTAAATACACATGAAACATGTCAAATAGCGTGAAAAAAATTATCTTTGTGAGTGTTGCTAGAAACATTTTCTTTTGTAAGGTTTGCAAAGACACAAGTTAGTTTTTTTTTAACTCAATATGACAGTATAACGCCACACTCAATATGACAGTTATTTAAACATAACTCCTAAACCACACCTGAAAAATGGCTAATAATGCCTGAAATAATGCATCTTTGGGAGTTTTACTGGAAACATATGCTTTTTTAAGGCTTGCAAACACAACAATTATTTTTTTACTCAATATGACAGTAATGTTCTAAAAATCCTGAGATAATGCGAAAAAAGCAATACACATGTATTCCAACATAATTCCTAAACCAAACATGCAAAATGTCTGAAAATGCCTGTAATATTGAATCCATGTGAGTTTTATTTGAATCAGTTGTATGGTTTGCAAATACAAAAATTGGGTTTTATGACAAACACAAGTTAGTTTTTTTTACTCAATATAACAGTTTAGCTGTCATACTATATATGAAAGTTATATAAACATAACTCCAAAACCAAACATGCATTATGTCCAAAACTGCCTGTAATATTGTATATATGTGAGTTTTACTAGAATCAGGGTTGCAAATACAAAAATTGGGTTTTATGACAGTAAAATGTCACACTCAATATGACAGTTATTTAAACATAACTCAAACAACACATGCAAAATGGCTAATAATGCCTGGAGACATGTTATTACGACATTAGTTTTACTAGAAAAATGGTCTTTTGTAAGGTTTGCAAAGACACAAGTTAGTTTTTTTTTAATTCAATATGACAGTATAACTGTCATAATAAATATGAAAGTTATCATCAATTTACAAATTATAGACCTGTTTCTTTACTTCCACAATTTTCTCAAATCATTGAAAAACTGTTTAATAACAGATTAGAGAGTTTCATAAATAAAAATAGAATACTCGAAGAGAACCAATATGGATACAGAGCTAATGTCTCAACTTCAATGGCTTTAATTGAAATTACAGAAGAAATTACCAATGCAATAGACAGTAAAAAATGTGCAGCAGCAGTTTTTATGGATCTAACTAAAGCATTTGACACAATTAATCACAATATTTTAATCAAAAAACTAGAACGATATGGCATCAGAGGGTTAGTCTTAAACTGGATAAGAAGTTATCTAACGAACAGGAAACAATACGTGAAGCTAGGCGAACACATGTCTACAACGCTAAATATATCCTGTGGTGTACCTCAGGGATCAATATTAGGACCTAAATTATTCAATCTCTATATAAATGACATTTGTAAAGTTACAAAAGATTTAAAGTTAGTATTATTTGCGGATGATACAACAGCGTTTTGTTCAGGAGAGAACACACAGGAGATAATACAAATAATAGCAGAAGAAATTAACAAATTAAAAAGATGGTTTGACAAAAACAGACTATCGTTGAATCTTAGTAAAACTAAAATAATGCTATTTGGTAATAGTAGAAGAGAAAGTCAAACACAAATACAAATAGACGGAATAGAAATTGAAAGAGTAAATGAAACCAAATTTCTAGGTATAATGATTGATGATAAATTGAACTGGAAATCTCACGTAAAAAATATACAACATAAAGTAGCAAGAAACACGTCAATAATGAATAAAGCAAAACATGTTCTAGACAAAAAATCACTTCATAGTCTATACTGCTCACTAGTGTTACCATATCTGAGTTACTGTGTAGAAATATGGGGAAATAATTACAAAAGTACACTTCATTCATTAACGGTGTTACAAAAAAGATCAGTTAGAATAATACATAATGTTGGATATAGAGAACATACAAATCCTTTATTTATTGAATCAAAGATACTGAAATTCCACGACATAGTGAATTTGCAAACAGCTAAAATTATGCACAAAGCAAACTATAACCTGCTACCCAAGAATATACAACAATTCTTCTCAACAAAAGAGGAGAAATATAATCTTAGAGAAAAATGTAATTTAAAACATTTGTACGCACGTACAACACTTAAGACCTTCAGTATATCAGTATGTGGAATTAAATTATGGAATGGATTAAGCAAAGCAATCAAACAATGTACTAATACGATCCACTTCAAGAAACTCTTCAAACTTAAAGTGTTTACAAAGTACAAAGAAGAAGAACCATGACAAACATTTTCAATTTATTTCATCCATTCATTCATTCATTTTTAAAGTAATCTTACTTATCTCATCATATGAAATATGACTTTCTTCACCAATTATTATTATTAAATTCTTACTATTATTATTATTATTATTTTTTTTATTGTGATTACATATGGAGTTTATTGTGAAAAAATTGAGAACAGGAAGTGAATAAAAAAAGTTTCAGCAACTGTTATGTAAAGAAAAGGGGTAGGATTAAATAAGCTCTGCTTCTTCCTACTCCTTTTCGAACATGTTGAAAAGAGAAACTGGAAATTGTGATGTATCATGTTGTATGCTTGCATGTTCGAAATAAACTCAAACTCAAACTCAAACTATATATGCATAACTCTAAAACCAAACATGCATTATGTCTAAAAATGCCTGTAATATTGTATCTGTGTGAGTTTAACTAGATTTAGTTGTTTTTGTAAGGTTTGCAAATACAACATATGGGTTTTACTCACTATGACAGTATACTGTCACACTCAATCTGACAGTTATTTAAACATAACTCCTAAACCACACATGCAAAATGGCTAATAATGCCTGGATATATGTATCTTTGTGAGTTTTACTAGAAACAATATATTGTGTAAGGTTTAGTTAGTTTTTGTACTCAATTTGACAGTATAACTGTCATTCTAAATCCATCCATTTTCTTCCGCTTATCCGAGGTCGGGTTGCCTGAGCAGAAAATCCCAGACTTCCCTCTCCCCAGCCACTTCGTCCAGCTCTTCTCGGGGTATTCCGAGGCGTTCCCAGGCCAGCCGGGAGACATAGTCTTTCCAATGTGTCCTAGGTCTTCCCCGTGGCCTCCTGCCGGTCGGACTTGCCCTAAACACCTCCCTAGAGGCGTTCGGGTGGCATCCTGAGCAGATGCCCGAACCACCTCATTGGCTCCTCTCAATGCGGAGGAGCAGCTGCTTTACTCTGAGTTCCTCCCGGATGACAGAGCTTCTCACCCTATCTCTAAGGGAGAGACCCACCACCCGGCAGAGGAAACGCATTTCGGCCGCTTGTACCCGTGACCTTGTCCTTTCGGTCATAACCCAAAGCTGGGAACGTAGATCGACGGTAAATTGAGAGCTTTTCCTTCTGGCTCAGCTCCTTCTTCACCACAACGGATCGATATAGCGTCCTCAATACTGAAAACGCCGCACCAAAATCCGCCTGTGGATCTCTCGATCCACTCTATCTTCACTCGTGAACAAGACTCCTAGGTACTTGAACTCCTCCACTTGGGGCAAGATCTCCTCCCCAACCTGTAGATGGCACTCGACCCTTTCCTGCGCGAGAACCATGGACTTGGACTTGGAGGTGCTGATTCTCATCCCAGTCGCTTCACACTCAAGGACCTTGCCGAGAGTATAGACCTGGTCTACCGTTCCACGACCAGGACGAAAACCACACTGTTCGTCCTGGATCCGAGTTTCCTCCTCTCCAGTACACATGAATAGACCTTACTGGGAAGGCTGAGGAGTGTGTTTCACGATAGTTGGAACACACCCTCCGGTTCCCCTTCTTAAAGAGAGGAACCACCACCCCGGTCTGCCAATCCAGAGGTACCGCCCCCAATGTCCACGTGATATTGCAGAGTCTTGTCAACCAAGACAGCCCCACAGTATCCAGAGCCTTAAGGAACTCCGGACGGAACTCATCAACACCTGGGGCCTTGCCACCGAGGAGCTTTTTAACTACCTAGGCAACCTAAGCCCCAGAAATTGGAGAGCCCACCACAGATTCCCCAGGCACTGCTTGGCCTTTCGGAATGCCCGCTGCCTCTGGAGTCCCATGAGCCAAAAGGACCCGATAGGCTCTTTCTTCAGCTTGACGGCATCTCTCACTGCTGGTAGGATTACCGCCACGACAGGCACCAAACACCTTGCGGCCACAGCTCTAATCAGCCGGCTCGACAAGAGAGGCACGGAACATGGTCCACTCAGACTCAATGTCCAGCACCTCCCTCGTGACATGTTCATAGTTCTTCCGGAGGTGGTAATTGAAACTCTCTCTGACAGGAGACTCTGCTAGCCGTTCCCAGCAGACCCTCACAATGCGTTTGGGCCTGCGAGGTCTAACGCATCCTCCACCACCATCGGAGCCAGCTCACCACCAGGTGATGATCGGCAGAAAGCTATGCCCCTCTCTTCACCCAAGTGTCCAAAACATGAGGCCACAAATCCCATGACACAACTACAAAGACAATCATGGAACTGCGGCCGAGGGTGTCCTGGTGCCAAGTACACATATAGACACCCTTATGTTTGAACATTGTGTTTGTTATGGACAATCCGTGACGAGCACAAAAGTCCAATAACAAAGCACCACTTAGGTTCAGATCCGGGTGGCCATTTTTCCCAATCACGACTCTCCAGGTTTCACTGTCCTTGCCAACATGAGCATTGAAGTCCCCCAACAGAACAAGGGAATCACCCGAGGGAGCACTCTCCAGTTATCCCTCAAGGGAATCCAAAAAGCATGGGTACTCTGAGCTGCTGTTTGGTGCGTAAACACAAACAACAGTCAGGACCCGTCACCCAACCCGAAGGCGGAGGGAAGCTACCATCTCGTCTACTGGGTTAAAGTCCAATGTGCAGGCTTTGAGCAACAACAATTGCCACCCCAGCCTCTCATTGCTTGCAACGCCAGAGTGGAAGAGAGTCCAGCCCCTCTTGAGAGAACAGGTTCCAGAGCCCTTGCTGTGCGTCGAAGTGAGTCCAACTATATCTAGCCGGAACTTCTTCACCTCGCGCACCAGCTCAGGCTCCTTCCCTCCCAGCGAGGTGACGTTCCACATCCCAAGAGCGAGCTTATGTAGCCGATAATCGGACCGCCAAGTGTCCTGCCTTCGGCTGCCGCCCAGTTCACACTGCATCCGACCTCTATGACCTCACTGGGCCCATGAGTGGTGAGCCCATTGGAGGGTTGACCCACGTTGCCTCTTCGAGCTCCCCATGGAGACAGGCGCCCACCAGTTGCTCGCCATCGTTCCCCACCTCTGCGCCTGGCTCCACAGGGGAGCCACGGTGACCCGTGCCTGGGCGAGAAAAAAATCTAGGTCCTCGATTTGTACTTTTCATAAAGGTGTTTGAGCTGCTCTTTGTCTGATCCCTCACCTAGGACCTGTTCGTCTTGAGGGACCCTACCAGGGGGCATAGAATCCTCGGACAACATAGCTCCTAGGATCAGTGGGACACGCAAACCACAAAGGTGGCGGCTCAGAAAGGGGGTTATATAAACATAACTCCAAAACCAAACATGCAATATGTCTAAACATGCCTGTAATATTGTATTAATGTGAGTTTTACTAGAATCAGTTGTTTTTGTAAGGTTTGCAAATACAAAAATTGGGTTTTATGATGGACACAAGTTAGTTTTTTTACAAATTTTGACAGTATAACTGTCATACTAAATATGAAAGTTATATAAACATAACTCCAAAACCAAACATGCATTATGTCTAAAAATGCCTGTAATATTGTATTTGTAGTTTATCTAGATTTAGTTGTTTTTGTAAGGTTTGCAAATACAAAATATGGGTTTTACTCACTATGACAGTATACTGTCACACTCAATCTGACAGTTATTTAAACATAACTCCTAAACCACACATGCAAAATGGCTAATAATGCCTAGATATATGTATCTTTGTGAATTTTACTGGGAACAACATGTTGTGTAAGGTTTAGTTAGTTTTTGTACTCAATATGACAGTATAACTGTCATACTAAATCCATCCATTTTCTTCCGCTTATGGTCGGGTTATGGTCGGGTTGTGGGGGCCGCAGCCTAAGCAGAGAAGCCCAAACTTCCCTTTCTCCAGCCACTTCGTCCAGCTTTTCTCGGGGGATCCCGAGGCGTTCCCAGGCCAGCCGGGAGACATAGTGTTCCCAATGTGTCCTGGGTCTTCCCCGTGGCCTCCTGCCGGTCGGACTTGCCCTAAACACCTCCCTAGGGAGGCGTTCGGGTGGCATCCTGAGCAGATGCCCGAACCACCTCATCTGGCTCCTCTCAATGTGGAGGAGCAGCGGCTTTACTGTGAGTTCTTCCAGGATGACAGAGCTTCACCTTCACCAGGGGTGTCAAACTCCAGAGTGGGCCAAAGTTTGAAACTGAACAAAGCAGCGGGCCAAGGTTGAACAAATTAACCTTTTAATAGGGACCCAAACAAGTTTTGCATTGAATATTGAACAAGCAAGGATTATATAACTTTATAGTGACATGCAAAATCAAGTTTCAAATAATAATAATACTAATTAAAATATATCAATTGCATATCAAATACAATTTAAATAAAAATTGAATGCCTCTTTTCTATTTGCAGCCTTCTGAGGTAAATATCAACATTAACTTTTCCACAGGCTAATAAATTTAAAAATAAAATAACAATGAATAAAACAACCATTCAGGACTTTATGCTGCTCAGTTTGCAACACACTGATCTAATTTGATGTGCCCAAGCCAGATACCTGGCATCTTTTTTTGGATACTAGTTCTTTAATGTTGGGGCTCAGGCTTTGAGCCGAGGCAACTTTCATTATCGAACGAAGCCATATCTCATACACCCAATTCTAACATCGTTCAGACCCAGTCACAAGATATGTGCAGTTTCAGCACTCATACACAAATGAATGCAAAGCATACTTCATCAACAGCGATACAGGTTACACTGAGGGTGCCAGTATAAAAAACGTTAACACTGTTAGAAATATACGCCACACTGTGAACCCACACCAAACAAGAATAAAAAACACTTTTCGGGAGAACATCCGCACCGTAACACAACATAAACACAAAAGAACAAATACCCAGAATCCTTTGCAGCACTAACTCTTTCGGGATGCTACAAAATACACCCCCGCTACCACCAAACCACCCCCACCCACACACACACACACCTTGCAGCGTCCCGGAAGATTTAGTTCTTAGGGCAGTGGTTCAAAACCTTTTTTCAGTGATGTACCCCTGTGAACATTTTTTTAAATCAAGTACCCCCTAATAGAGCAAAGCACTTTTGGTTGAAAAAAAAGAGATAAAGAAGTAAAATACAGCACTATGTCATCAGTTTCTGGTTTATTAAATTGTATAACAGTGCAAAATATTGCTCATTTGTTGTGGTCTTTCTTGGACTATTTGGAAAAAAAGAATTAAAAATAACTAAAAACTTGTTGAAAAATAAACAAGTGATTCAATTATAAATAAAGATTTTTACACATAGAAGTAATCAACTTAAAGGCCTACTGAAAGACACTACTACCGACCACGCAGTCTGATAGTTTATATATCAATGATGAAATCTTAACATTGGAACACATGCCAATACGGCCGGGTTAACTTATAAAGTGACATTTTAAAATTCCCGGGAAATATCCGGCTGAAACATCGCGGTATGATGACGTGTGCGCGTGACGAAGTCCGAGTAACGGAAGTTATGGTACCCCGTAGAATCCTATACAAAAAGCTCTGTTTTCATTTCATAATTCCACAGTATTCTGGACATCTTTTGCAATTTTTTTAATGAACAATGAAGGCTGCAAAGAAGACAGTTGTAGGTGGGATCAGTGTATTAGCAGCGGACTACAGCAACACAACCAGGAGGACTTTGTTGGAGCGCTAGCCGCGCTAGCCGCCGACTTCACCTTGACTTCCTACGTCTCCGGGCCGCCAAACGCATCGGGTGAAGTCCTTCGTCCTTCTGCAGATCGCTGGAACGCAGGTGAGCACAGGTGTTGATGAGAAAATGAGGGCTGGCTGGCGTAGGTGGAGAGCTAATGTTTTTAGCATAGCTCTGTGCAGTCCGGTTGCTAAGTTAGCTTCAATGGCGTCGTTAGCATAGCATTGTTAACCTTCGCCAGCCTGGAAAGCATTAACCATGTATTTACATGTCCACGGTTTAATAGTATTGTTGATTTTCTATCTATACTTCCAGTCAGGGGTTTATTTCTTTTGTTTCTATATGCAGTTAAAGCAAGATGCTATCACGTTAGCTCGTAGCTAAAGCATTTCGCCGATGTATTGTCGTGGAGATAAAAGGCACTGAATGTCCATTTCGCGTTCTCGACTCTCATTTTCAAGAGGATATAGTATCCGAGCTGGTTTAAAATACAAATCTGTGATCTACAATAGAAAAAGGAGAGTGTGGAATCCAATGAGCCAGCTTGTACCTAAGTTACGGTCAGAGCGAAAAAAGATACGTCCATCGCTGCCTCTCAAGTCATTCACTGTAACGTTCCTCATCTACGAATCTTTCATCCTCGCTCAAATTAATGGGGTAATCATCACTTTCTCGGTCCGAATCTCTCTCGCTCCATTGTAAACAACGGGGAATTGTGAGGAATCCTAGCTCCTGTGACGTCACGCTACTTCCGGTACAGGCAAGGCTTTTTTTTATCAGCGAGCAAGAGTTGCGAACTTTATCGTCGATTTTCTCTACTAAATCCTTTCAGCAAAAATATGGCAATATCGCGAAATGATCAAGTATGACACATAGAATGGATCTGCTATTCCCGTTTAAATAAAAAAAAATCATTTCAGTAGGCCTTTAAAGTGCCCTCTTTGGGGATTGTAATAGAGATCCATCTGGATTCATGAACTTCATTCTCAACATTTCTTCACAAAAAAAGAAATCTTTAACATCAATATTTATGGAACATGTCCACATGTCTCAGCTGCATTACTGCTACGCTTTAACCACGCCTCCATTGTTTTCTACATGGATAGTTGATTGACAGTTGGTGCCGTGTGGCACCGCCAGGTAGGGTCAAACCATCATGGCATGGGGGAAACTCTGGCTTTATGGTAATGAATGGAATAGCCTACTTGATTAGATGTTCAGTTTATGAACTTACATTCATATTTTGTCGAAGTATTATTCAATAAATATATTTATAAAGGGTTTTTGAATTGTTGCTATTTTTAGAATATTTTTTAAAAATCTCACGTACCCCTTGGCATACCTTCAAGTACTCCCAGGAGTACGCATACCCCCATTTGAGAACCACTGCCTTAGGAGACTAGATGTAAACAGAGTAAAGAGAGAGCGAGTGAGGTGGCCATTCCAAATACTTTTAAAATGCTACCCATATTGGATACTGTTTAGGAACATAAACTGCATTTCTTGACTGTACCAGTTCCTGGTGACAAAGTCACAATAAAACGTTGGATGATCAGCATGGAAGGTGATGTCATCTGCAAAGGCGTCCAACCTAGCTTCATCTCAGGGCTTGCTGCCCTTCTTGCTTGGTGCTCGGACATTGGAATTTGTTCAAAGGTAAATCCTCTCGATACTGTTAAATACTGTTAGGATATTTTATTTTATATTTCTCACCTCTGTTCAGGAATTTGACTTGTCATTTCCCCAATTCTGTGCCTTAAATCAATGACTCTTCTGTTCCTTTGTGGACCTTCTTATTAGGGACCGAAGCACCAGTTTGACGCTAGGATACAGAGAAGGTAGGTAATGTGCAGGTAAAGATATGTTGACTGGGTCAAAGAAGGAAGCACCTGTTTGACCCCAGGATGCAGAGAAGGTAGGTAATGTGCGGGTGAAGATATGTTGAATGGGTAAAGGCAGGAAGCACCAGTGTGACCCCACTATGCAGAGAAGGTAGGTAATGTGCGGGTGAAGGTATGTTGAATGGGTGAAAGAAGGAAGCGCAGGTGTGGTCGACGCAATGCAGACAAGGTAGGTATGTGCAGGTGAAGATATGTTGTATGGTGAAAGAAAGAAGCACCAGTGTGACCCCAGGATGCAGGGAAGGTAGGTAATGTGCAGGTAAAGATATGTTGAATGGGTAAAGGCAGGAAACACCAGCTAGACGCCAGGATACAGAGAAGGTAGGTAATGTACAGGTAAAGATATGTTGAATGGGTAAAGGTAGAAAGCACCATCGTGACCACACTATGCAGAGAAGGTAGGTGATGTGCAGGTAAAGATATGTTGAATGGGTAAAGGCAAGAAGCACCAGTGTGACCCCAGGATGCAGAAAAGATAGGTAATGAGCAGGTAACGATATGTTAAATGGGTGAAAGCAGGAAACATCAGCGTAAATACACGGTCCTGTAGATGGAGAGAAAACATAAATAGAGAGAGGGATTGGGGAGGCTTTAGCATTGTCTTCCTCTCTGAATTTGTCTTAATGGGTTTTAGAGCATTCACTCATCTACAGCTGTGGTTATGGTATAGGCTCACATATATCCTAAAATTGATATTAATATTTGTGCAGTGCATATTCCTAAATAACAATGTGAGTGGAGTTCTGTATCGACTGCAAGTAATCTTCAATCACAACAGAATATCTAATATGCTTTCTCTCTTTTTTAGGCGATTCATTGGCGTTAACCCCGAGAGGGGAACAAAGGAGAGAAGAACCACCACCCCGGTCTGCCAATCCAGAGGTACCGCCCTAGATGTCCACGCGATGTTGCAGAGTCTTGTCAACTAAAACAGCCCCACAGCATCCAGAGCCTTAAGGAACTCCGGACGGAGCTCATCCACCGAGGAGGTTTTTAACTACCTTGGCAACCTCAGCCCCAGAAATAGGAGAGCCTACCACAGATTCCCCAGACACTGCTTCCTCATAGGAAGACGTGTTGGTGGGATTGAGGAGGTTTCGCTTGCCCTGTCGGTATTCCCGCTGCCTCTGGAGTCCCATGAGCCAAAAGGACCAGATAAGCTCTTTCTTCAGCTTGACGGCATCCCGCACTGCTGGTGGACACCAGCGGGTTCTAGGATTACCGCCACGACAGGCACCAAACACCTTGCGGCCACAGCTCCAATCAGCTGGCTCGACAAGAGAGGCACGGAACATGATCCATTCCGACTCAATGTCCAGCACCTCCTTTGTGACATGTTCAAAGTTCTTCCGGAGGTGGAAAAAGAAACTCTCTCTGACAGGAGACTCTGCTAGGCGTTCCCAAAAGACTCTCACAATGCGTTTGGGCCTGCCAGGTCTGTCCGGCATCCTTCCCCACCATCGGAGCCAGCTCACCAGGTGGTGATCGGTAGAAAGCTCGCCCCTCTCTTCACCCGAGTGTCCAAAACATGAGGCCGCAAATCCCATGACACAACTACAAAGTCAATCATGGAACTGCGGCCGAGGGTGTCCTGGTGCCAAGTGCACATATGGACACCCTTATGTTTGAACATTGTGTTTGTTATGGACAATCCGTGACGAGCACAAAAGTCCAATAACAAAGCACCACTTGGGTTCAGATCCGGGTGGCCATTTTTCCCAATCACGACTCTCCAGGTTTCACTGTCGTTGCCAACATGAGCGTTGAAGACCCCCAGCAGAACAAGGGAATCACCAGAGGGAGCACTCTCAAGGGAATCCAAAAAGAGTGGGTACTCTGAGCTGCTGTTTGGTGCGTAAACACCAACAGTCAGGACCCGTCACCCAACCAGAAAGCGGAGGGAAGCTACCATCTCGTCTACTGGGTTAAGTCCAATGTGCAGGCTTTGAGCCGGGGGGCAACAAGAATTGACAACCCAGCCTCTCATTACTTGCAACGCCAGAGTGGGAGAGAGTCCAACCCCTCTTGAGAGAACAGGTTCCAGAGCCCTTGCTGTGCGTCGAAGTGAGTCCAACTTTATCTAGCCGGGAACTTCTCCACCTCGCGCACCAGCTCAGGCTCCTTCCATCCCTGCGAGGTGACGTTCCACGTCCCAAGAGCGAGCTTATGTAGCCGATAATCGGACTGCCAAGTGCCCTGCCTTCGGCTGCCGCCCAGCTCACACTGCACTCGACCTCTATGACCCAGCCCATGAGTGGTGAGCCTATTGCAGGGGGGACCCACGTTGCCTCTTCGAGCTGGGCCCCATGGGCACCAGTCGCTCGCCATCGTGCCCCACCTCTGGGCCTGGCTCCACAGGGGAGCCATGGTGACCCGCGTCCGGGCAAGAAAAAAATCTAGGTCCTCGATTTGTACTTTTCATAAAGGTCTTTGAGCTGCTCTTTGTCTGATTCCTCACCTAGGACCTGTTTTTCTTGGGGGACCCTACCAGGGGGAAAAGAAGCCCCTGGACAACATAGCTCCTAGGATCAGTGGGACACGCAAACCACAAAGGTGGCGGTTCAGAAAGCAGGTTATAGAAACATAACTCCAAAACCAAACATGCAAGATGTCTAAACATGCCTGTAATATTGTATCAATGTGGCATCCTGAGCAGATGCCCGAACCACCTCATCTGGCTCCTCTCAATGTGGAGGAGCAGCGGCTTTACACTGAGTTCCTCACGGATGACAGAGCTTCTCACCTTATCTCTAAGGGAGAGACCCACCACCCGGCGGAGGAAACTCATTTCGGCCGCTTGTACCCGTGACCTTGTCCTTTTGGTCATAACTCAAAGCTCATGACCATAGGTGAGGATGGGAACGTTGATCGACCGGTAAATTGAAAGCTTTTCCTTCTGGCTCAGCTCCTTCTTCACCACAACGGATCGATATAGCGTCCTCATTACTGAAGACGCCGCACCGATCCGCCTGTAGATCTCACGATCCACTCTATCCTCACTCGTGAACAAGACTCCTAGGTACTTGAACGCTTTCACTTGGGGAAAGATCTCTTTCCCAACCTGGAGATGGCACTCCACCCTTTCCCGGGCGAGAACAATGGACTCGGACTTGGAGGTGCTGATTCTCATCCCAGTCGCTTCACTGCGAACCGATCCAATGAAAGCTGAAGATCCTGGCCAGTTGAAGCCATCAGGACCACATCATCTGCAAAAAGCAGAGACCTAATCCTGCAGCCACCAAACCAGGCGCAGTCAAAGCCATGACTGCGCCTAGATATTCTGTCCATTAAAGTTATGAACAGAATCGGTGACAAAGGGCAGCCTTGGCGGAGTCCAACCCTCACTGGAAAGGGGTCCGACTTACTGCCGGCAATGCGGACCAAGCTCTGACACTGATCATACAGGGAGACACCCGCCACAATCAGACATGCCGATACTCCATACTCTCTGAGCACTACCCTCAGGATTTACCGGGGGCCAAGGCCGAATGTCTTCTCCAAGTCCACAAAAATTATGTAGACTGGTTGGGCAAACTCCCATGCACACTCAAGGACCCTGCCGAGAGTTTAGAGCTGGTCTACCGTTCCACGACCAGGAAAAACCACACTGATTGTCCTGGATCCGAGGTTCCTCCTCTCCAGTACGCATGAATAGACCTTACCGGGAAGGCTGAGGAGTGTGATCTACGATAGTTGGAACACACCCTCCGGTTCCCCTTCTGACAACCCAGCCTCTCATTACTTGCAACGCCAGGGTAATGTAGTATTTTGTGGCTGATGACAGCCACAAAATACTGAAGGTTGTCATCGGCAGGTGTACCAAAGCAGTTAGGACTCATAGCAGACCGGATTGGCAGACCCGGTCTGCCAATCCGGTCTGCCAATCCAGAGGTACCTCCCCCGATGTAGACGCAATGTTGCAGAGACTTGTAAACCAATACTTCCCCACAGCATCCAGAGCCTTAAGGAACTCTGGACGGAGCTCATACCCCCGGGGCCTTGCCACCGAGGAGCTTTTTAACTACCTTGTCAACCTCAGCCCCAGAAATAGGAGAGCCCACCACAGACTTCCCAGGCACTGTTTCCTCATAGGAAGACGTGTTGGTGGGATTGAGGAGGTCTCGCTTGGCCTGTCGGTATGCCCACTGCCTCTGGAGTCCCATGAGCCAAAAGGACCCGATGGCTCTTTCTTCAGCTTGACAGCATCCCTCACTGCTGGTGGGTTACCGCCACGACAGGCACCAAACACCTTGCGGTCACAGCTTCAATCAGCTGGCTCAACAAGAGAGGAACGGAACATGGTCCACTCAGACTCAATGTCCAGCACCTCCCTCGTGACATGTTCAAAGTTCTTCCGGACATGTTCAAAGTTCTTCAGGAGACTCTGCTAGGCGTTCCCAGCAGACCCTTACAATGCGTTTGGGCCTAACAGGTCTGACCGGCATCCTCCCCTACCATCGGAGCCAGCTCACCACCAGGTGGTGGTTGGTAGAAAGCTCTGCCCTTCTCTTCACAGAGTGTCCAAAACATGAGGCCGCAAATCCCATGACACAACTACAAAGTCAATCATGCGGCCGAGGGTGTCCTTGTGCCAAGTGCACATATGGACACCCTTATGTTTGAACATTGTGTTTGTTATGGACAATCCGTGACAAGCACAAAAGTCCAATAACAAAGCACCACTTGGGTTCAGATCCGGGTGGCCATTTTTCCCAATCACGACTCTCCAGGTTTCACTGTCGTTGCCCACATGAGCATTGAAGTCCACCAGCAGAACAAGGGAATCACCCGAGGGAGCACTCTCCAGTACTCCCTCAAGGGAATCCAAAAAGAGTGGGTACTCTGAGCTGCTGTTTGGTGTGTAAACACAAACAACAGTCAGGACCCGTCACCCAACCCGAAGGCTGAGGGAAGCTACTATCTCGTCTATTGGGTTAAAGTCCAACGTGCAGGCTTTGAGCCGGGGGGCAACAAGAATTGCCACCTCTCATTAGTTGCAACGCCAGTGTGGAATCTCTTCCACTCTGGCGTTGCAAGTAATGAAAGTTCAGCTCAGTCCAGCCCCTCTTGAGTGAACAGGTTCCAGAGCCCTTGCTGTGAGTCCAACTATATCTAGCCGGGAACGTCTCCACCTCATGCACCAGCTCGGGCTCCTTCCCTCCCAGCGAGGTGATGTTCCATGTCCCAAGAGCGAGCATATGTAGCCGATAATCGGACCACCAGGTGCCCTGCCTTCGGCTGCCGCCCAGCTCACACTGCACCCTTTATGACCCAAGCCCATGAGTGGTGAGCCCTGGAGGGGGGATCCACGTTGCCTCTTCGAGGCCCGTCAATCGCCATCGTGCCCCACCTCTGGGCCTGGCTCCACAGGGGAGCCACGGTGACCTGCGTCCGGGCGAGAAAAAATCTAGGTCCTCAATTGTCTCAATAAAGGTCTTTGAGCTGCTCTTTGTCTGATCCCTCACCTAGGACCTGTTTGTCTTGGACGACCCTACCAGGGGGCATAGAAGCCCCGAACAACATTTTCCTGGATCAGTAGGATCAGAAAGCAGGTTATATAAACATAACTCCAAAACCAAACATGCAATATGTCTAAACATGCCTGTAATATTGTTTAAATGTGAGTTTTACTAGAATCAGTTGTTTTTGTAAGGTTTGCAAATACAAAAATTAAGTTTTACTCACAATGACAAAGTCACACTCAATATGACAGTTATTTAAACATAACTCATAAACTACACATAAAAATGGCTAATAATGCCTGAAATAATGAATCCTTGGGAGTTTTACTGAGTTTTACATTTTGCTATCACAAAAAGTAGTTTTTTACTCAATATGACTGTAATGTTCTTAGAACCCTGAGATAATGGGAAAAAAGCAATAAAAATGTATTTAAACCTAACTCCTAAACAACACATGCAAAATGGCTAATAATGCCAAGGGAGACATGTAACGTTGTTAGTTTAAAAAAATGATATTTTGTAAAGATATCAAAGTTTTTTAATTCAATATGACAGCAGAACAGTCATACTAAATATGAAAGATATATAAACATAACTCCAAAACCAAACATGTGTCATGTCTAAAAATGCCTGTAATAATGTATTTATGTGAGTTTGTAAGGTTTGCAAAAACAAAAAGTAGTTTTTTACTCAATATGAAAGTAATGTTCTTAGAATCCTGAGATAATGCGAAAAAAGCAATACAAATGTATTCAAACACATATTTTACACCAAACATTTAAAATGTCTAAAAATGCCTGTAATATTGAATCTATGTAAGTTTTACTAGAATCAATTGTTTTTGTAAGGTTTGCAAATACAAAAATTAGGTTTTACACATAATGACATTATAACTGTAACACTCAATATGACAATTATTTATTTATAACTCCTAACCACACATGAAACATGTCTAATATTGCGTGAAAAAATGTATCTTTGTGAGTGTTACTAGAAACATTTTCTTTTGTAAGGTTTGCAAAGACACAGGTTAGTTTTTTTACTCAATATGACAGTATAACTGCCACACTCAATATGACAGTTATTTAAACACAACTCTTAAACTACATATGAAAAATGACTGACAATGCCTGAAATAATGCATTCTTGTAGGTTTTACTCGAAACATATGCTTTTTTAAGGCTTGCAAACACAAAAATTATTTTTTTACTCAATATGACAGTAATGTTCTAAAATTCTGAGATTATACGAAAAAATTAATAAAAATGATTCCAACATAATTCCTAAACCAAACATGCGAAATGTCTAAAACTGTCTGTAATATTGAATCCATGTGAGTTTTACTAGATTTATATGATTTTGTAAGGTTTGCAATACATAAATTAGATTTTACTCACTATGACAGTATACTGTCACACTCAATATTACAGTTATTTAAACATAACTCAAACCACACATGAAAAGTGGCTACTAATGCCTGAAATAATGCATCGTTGGCAGTTTTTACTTGAAACACGTGCTTTTTTAAATCTTGCAAACACAAAAAGTACTTTTTTTTTTTACTCAATATGACTGTATTGTTCTTAAAATCCTGAGATAATGCGACAAAAAATTAAAAATGTATTTAAACATTACTCCTAAACAACACAAGCAAAATGGCTAATAATGTCTGGAAACATGTATCTTTGTTAGTTTTCCTAGGAAAATGGTATTTTGTAAAGTTTGCATTGACACAAGCTCAGACAGTATAACAGTCATACTAAATATGAAAGTTATATAAACATAACTCCAAAACCAAACATGTGTCATGTCTAAAAATGCCTGTAATAATGTATTTATGTGAGTTTGTAAGGTTTGCAAAAACAAAATTTAGTTTTTTACTCAATATGAAAGTAATGATCTTAGAATCCTGAGATAATGCGAAAAAAGCAATAACAATGTATTTAAACATAATTCCTAAATAACCCATGCAAAATGGGTAATAATGCCTGGAGACATGTATCTTTGTTAGTTTTACTAGAAAAATGATCTTTTGGAAAGTTCGCCAGACACAAGCTAGTTTTTTTAAATTCAATATGACAGTATAACAGTCATACTAAATATGAAAGTTATCTAAACATAACTCCAAAACCAAACATGTGTCATGTCTAAAAATGCCTGTAATAATGTATTTATGTGAGTTTGTAAGGTTTGCTAAAACAAAAAGTAGTTTTTACTCAATATGAAAGTAATGATCTTAGAATCCTGAGATGATGCGAAAAAAGCAATACAAATGTATTTAAACATAATTCCTAAACAACCCATGCAAAATGGGTAATAATGCCTGGAGTCGTGTATCTTTGTTAGTTTTACTAGAAAAATTATATTTTGTAAAGTTTGCAAAGACACAAGCTAGTTTTTTTTATTCAATATGACAGTATAACAGTCATACTAAATATAAAAGTTATATAAACATAACTCCAAAACCAAACACGTGTCATGTCTAAAAATGTCTGTAATAATGTATTTATGCAAGTTTGTAAGGTTTGCAAAAACAAAAAGTAGTTTTTTTTTTCCACTATGAAGTAATGTAGAATCCTGAGATAATGCAAAAAAAGCAATAAAAATGTATTTAAACATAATTCCTAAACAACACATGCAAAATGGATAATAATGCCTGGAGACATGTATCTTTGTTAGTTTTACTAGAAAAAGTATCTTTTGTAAAGTTTGCAAAGACACAAGCTAGTTTTTTTTAATTCAATATGACAGTATAACAGTCATACTAAATATGAAAGTTATATAAACATAACTTCAAAACCAAACGTGTGTCATGTCTAAAATTGCCTGTAATAATGTATGTATGTGAGTTTGAAAGGTTTGCAACAACAAAAAGTAGTTTTTTACTCAATATGAAAGTAATGATTTTAGAATCCTGAGATAATGCGAAAAAAGCAATAAAAATGTATTTAAACATAACTCCTAAAAAACACATGCAAAATGGCTAATAATGCCTGGAGACATGTATCTTTGTTAGTTTTACTAGAAAAATGATCTTTTGTAAAGTTTGCAAAGACACAAGCTAGTTTTTTTTATTCAATATGACAGTATAACAGTCATACTAAATATGAAAGTTATATAAACATAACTCGAAAACCAAACATGTGTCATGTCTAAAAATGTCTGTAATAATGTATTTATGCAAGTTTGTAAGGTTTGCAAAAACAAAAAGTAATTTTTTACTCAATATGAAAGTAATGATTTTAGAATCCTGAGATGATGCAAAAAAAGCAATAAAAATGTATTTAAACATAATTCCTAAACAACACATGCAAAATGGGTAATAATGCCTGGAGACGTGTATCTTTGTTAGTTTTACTAGAAAAATTATATTTTGTAAAGTTTGCAAAGACACAAGCTAGTTTTTTTTATTCAATATGACAGTATAACAGTCATACTAAATATAAAAGTTATATAAACATAACTCCAAAACCAAACACGTGTCATGTCTAAAAATGTCTGTAATAATGTATTTATGTAAGTTTGTAAGGTTTGCAAAAACAAAAAGTAGTTTTTTTTTTTCACTATGAAAGTAATATAGAATCCTGAGATAATGCAAAAAAAGCAATAAAAATGTATTTAAACATAATTCCTAAACAACACATGCAAAATGGCTAATAATGCCTGGAGACATGTATCTTTATTAGTTTTACTAGAAAAAGTATCTTTTGTAAAGTTTGCAAAGACACAAGCTAGTTTTTTTTATTCAATATGACAGTATAACAGTCATACTAAATATGAAAGTTGTATAAACATAACTTCAAAACCAAACGTGTGTCATGTCTAAAATTGCCTGTAATAATGTATGTATGTGAGTTTGAAAGGTTTGCAACAACAAAAAGTAGTTTTTTACTCAATATGAAAGTAATGATTTTACAATCCTGAGATAATGCGAAAAAAGCAATAAAAATGTATTTAAACATAACTCCTAAAAAACACATGCAAAATGGCTAATAATTTCTGGGGATATGTATCTTTGTTAGTTTTACTAGAAAAATGATCTTTTGTAAAGTTTGCAAAGACACAAGCTAGTTTTTTTTATTCAATATGACAGTATAACAGTCATACTACATATGAAAGTTATATAGACATAACTCCAAAACCAAACGTGTGTGATGTCTAAAATTTTCTTTAATAATGTATGTATGTGAGTTTGAAAGGTTTGCAACAACAAAAAGTAGTTTTTTACTCAATATGAAAGTAATGATTTTAGAATCCTGAGATAATGCGAAAAAAGCAATAAAAATGTATTTAAACATAACTCTTAAAAAACACATGCAAAATGGCTAATAATGCCTGGAGACATGTATCTTTGTTAGTTTTACTAGGAAAAGTATCTTTTGTAGAGTTTGCAAAGACACTAGCTAGGTTTTTTAAATTCAATATGACAGTATAACAGTCATACTACATATGAAAGTTATATAAACATAACTCCAAAACCAAACGTGTGTCATGTCTAAAATTGCCTTTAATAATGTATGTATGTGAGTTTGAAAGGTTTGCAACAACAAAAAGTAGTTTTTTACTCAATATGAAAGTAATGATCTTAGAATCCTGAGATAATGCGAAAAAAGCAATAAAAATGTATTCAAACTTAATTCCTATACAACCCATGCAAAATGGGTAATAATGCCTGGAGACGTGTATCTTTGTTAGTTTTACGAGAAAAATGATCTTTTGTAAAGTTTGCAAAGACACAAGCTAGTTTTTTTTATTCAATATGACAGTATAACAGTCATACTACATATGAAAGTTATATAGACATAACTCCAAAACCAAACGTGTGTGATGTCTAAAATTTTCTTTAATAATGTATGTATGTGAGTTTGAAAGGTTTGCAACAACAAAAAGTAGTTTTTTACTCAATATGAAAGTAATGATTTTAGAATCCTGAGATAATGCGAAAAAAGCAATAAAAATGTATTTAAACATAACTCTTAAAAAACACATGCAAAATGGCTAATAATGCCTGGAGACATGTATCTTTGTTAGTTTTACTAGGAAAAGTATCTTTTGTAGAGTTTGCAAAGACACTAGCTAGGTTTTTTAAATTCAATATGACAGTATAACAGTCATACTACATATGAAAGTTATATAAACATAACTCCAAAACCAAACGTGTGTCATGTCTAAAATTGCCTTTAATAATGTATGTATGTGAGTTTGAAAGGTTTGCAACAACAAAAAGTAGTTTTTTACTCAATATGAAAGTAATGATCTTAGAATCCTGAGATAATGCGAAAAAAGCAATAAAAATGTATTCAAACTTAATTCCTATACAACCCATGCAAAATGGGTAATAATGCCTGGAGACGTGTATCTTTGTTAGTTTTACGAGAAAAATGATCTTTTGTAAAGTTTGCAAAGACACAAGCTAGTTTTTTTTATTCAATATGACAGTATAACAGTCATACTAAATATGAAAGTTATATAAACATAACTCCAAAACCAAACGTGTGTTCTGTCTAAAAATGCCTGTAATAATGTATTTATGTGAGTTTGTAAGGTTTGCTAAATCAAAAAGTAGTTTTTACTCAATATGAAAGTAATGATTTTAGAATCCTGAGATAATGCGAAAAAAGCAATAAAAATGTATTTAAACTTAATTCCTATACAACCCATGCAAAATGGGTAATAATGCCTGGAGACGTGTATCTTTGTTAGTTTTACGAGAAAAATTATCTTTTGTAAAGTTTGCAAAGACACAAGCTAGTTTTTTTTATTCAATATGACAGTATAACAGTCATACTAAATATGAAAGTTATATAAACATAACTCCAAAACCAAACGTGTGTCATGTCTAATATTGCCTATAATAATGTATGTATGTGAGTTTGAAAGGTTTGCAAAAACAAAAAGTAGTTTTTTACTCAATATGAAAGTAATGATTTTAGAATCCTGAGATGATGCGAAAAAAGCAATAAAAATGTATTAAAACATAACTCCTAAAAAACACATGCAAAATGGCTAATAATGCCCGAAGACATTTATCTTTGTTAGTTTTACTAGAAAAATTATCTTTTGTAAAGTTTGCAAAGACACAAGCTAGGTTTTTTAAATTCAATATGACAGTATAACTGTCATACTAAATATGAAAGTTATCTAAACATAACTCCAAAACCAAACATGTGTCATGTCTAAAAATGCCTGTAATAATGTATTTATGCAAGTTTGTAAGGTTTGCAAGAACAAAAAGTACTATTTTACTCAATATGAAAGTAATGATCTTAGAATCCTGAGATAATGCGAAAAAAGCAATAAAAATGTATTTAAACATAATTCCTAAACAACACATGCAAAATGGATAATAATGCCTGGAGACATGTATCTTTGTTAGTTTTACTAGAAAAAGTATCTTTTGTAAAGTTTGCAAAGACACTAGCTAGGTTTTTTAAATTCAATATGACAGTATAACAGTCATACTACATATGAAAGTTATATAAACATAACTACAAAACCAAACGTGTGTCATGTCTAAAATTGCCTTTAATAATGCATGTATGTGAGTTTGAAAGGTTTGCAACAACAAAAAGTCGTTTTTTACTCAATATGAAAGTAATGATTTTAGAATCCTGAGATAATGCGAAAAAAGCAATAAAAATGTATTTAAACATAATTCCTAAACAACCCATGCAAAATGGATAATAATGCCTGGAGAAATGTATCTTTGTTAGTTTTACTAGAAAAATTATCTTTTGTAAAGTTTGCAAAGACACAAGCTAGGTTTTTTTAAATTCAATATGACAGTATAACAGTCATACTAAATATGAAAGTTATCTAAACATAACTCCAAAACCAAAATGTGTCAGGTCTAAAAATGCCTGTAATATTGCAAACTTTTCAAACTCACATACATACATTATTATAGGCAATTTTAGACATGACACACGTTTGGTTTTGGAGTTATGTTTATATAACTTTTATATTTAGTATGACTGTTATACTGTCATATTGAATAAAAAAAACTAGCTTTACAAAATATAATTTTTCTAGTAAAACTAACAAAGATACACGTCTCCAGGCATTATTACCCATTTTGCATGGGTTGTTTAGGAATTATGTTTAAATACATTTTTATTGCTTTTTTCGCATTATCTCAGGATTCTAAGATCATTACTTTCATATTGTAAAAACTACTTTTTGTTTTAGCAAACCTTACAAACTCACATAAATACATTATTACAGGCATTTTTAGACATGACACATGTTTGGTTTTGGAGTTATGTTTAGATAACTTTCATATTTAGTATGACTCTTATACTGTCATATTGAATTTAAAAAAAACTAGCTTGTGTCTTGGCAAACTTTCCAAAAGATCATTTTTCTAGTAAAACTAACAAAGATACATGTCATCAGGCATTATTACCCATTTTGCATGAGTTATTTAGGAATTATGTTTAAATACATTTTATTGCTTTTTTCGCATTATCTCAGGATTCTAAGATCATTACTTTCATATTGAGTAAAAAACTAAATTTTGTTTTTGCAAACCTTACAAACTCACATAAATACATTATAACAGGCATTTTTAGACATGATACATGTTTGGTTTTGGAGTTATGTTTATATAACTTTCATATTTAGTATGACTGTTATACTGTCTGAGCTTGTATCAATGCAAACTTTACAAAATACAATTTTTCTAGGAAAACTAACAAAGATACATGTTTGCAGACATTATTGGCCATTTTGCTTGTGTTGTTTAGGAGTAATGTTTAAATACATTTTTAATTTTTTGTCGCATTATCTCAGGATTTTAAGAACAATACAGTCATATTGAGTAAAAAAAAAAACTACTTTTTGTGTTTGCAAGATTTAAAAAAGCATGTGTTTCAAGTAAAAACTGCCAACGATGCATTATTTCAGGCATTATTAGCCACTTTTCATGTGTGGTTGGAGTTATGTTTAAATAACTGTAATATTGAGTGTGACAGTATACTGTCATAGTGAGTAAAATCTAATTTATGTATTGCAAACCTTACAAAATCATATACATCTAGTAAAACTCACATGGATTCAATATTACTATAATATTACTATAAAGTGTCTTTGCAAACCTTACAAAAGAAAATGTTTCTAGTAACACTCACAAAGATACATTTTTTCACGCATTATTAGACATGTTTCATGTGTGGTTAGGAGTTATAAATAAATAATTGTCATATTGAGTGTTACAGTTATAATGTCATTATGTGTAAAACCTAATTTTTGTATTTGCAAACCTTACAAAAACAATTGATTCTAGTAAAACTTACATAGATTCAATATTACAGGCATTTTTAGACATTTTACATGTTTGGTTTAAAATTTGTGTTTGAATACATTTTTATTGCTTTTTTCGCATTATCTCGGGATTCTAAGAACATTACTTTCATATTGAGTAAAAAACTACTTTTTGTTTTTTGCAAACCTTACAAACTCACATAAATACATTACTACAGGCATTTTTAGACATGACACATGTTTGGTTTTGGAGTTATGTTTATATATCTTTCATATTTAGTATGACTGTTCTGCTGTCATATTGAATTAAAAAACTAACTTGTGTCTTTGATATCTTTACAAAAGATCATTTTTTTAAACTAACAAGGTTACATGTCTCCCTTGGCATTATTAGCCATTTTGCATGTGTTGTTTAGGACTTAGGTTTAAATACATTTTTATTGCTTTTTTCCCATTATCTCAGGGTTCTAAAAACATTACAGTCATATTGAGTAAAAAACTACTTTTTGTGATAGCAAAATGTAAAACTCAGTAAAACTCCCAAGGATTCATTATTTCAGGCATTATTAGCCATTTTTATGTGTAGTTTATGAGTTATGTTTAAATAACTGTCATATTGAGTGTGACTTTGTCATTGTGAGTAAAACCTAATTTTTGTATTTGCAAACCTTACAAAAACAACTGATTCTAGTAAAACTCACATTTAAACAATATTACAGGCATGTTTAGACATATTGCATGTTTGGTTTTGGAGTTATGTTTGTATAACCGGCTTTCTGAGCCGCCACCTTTGTGTCCTACTGATCCAGGAAAATGTTGTTCGGGGGCTTCTATGCCCCCTGGTAGGGTCCTCCAAGACAAACAGGTCCTAGGTGAGGGATCAGACAAAGAGCAGCTCAAAGACCTTTATTAAAAGTACAATTGAGGACCTAGATTTTTTCTCGCCCGGACGCAGGTCACCGTGGCTCCCCTGTGGAGCCAGGCCCAGAGGTGGGGCACGATGGCGATTGACGGGCCTCGAAGAGGCAACGTGGATCCCCCCTCCAGGGCTCACCACTCATGGGCTTGGGTCATAAAGGGTGCAGTGTGAGCTGGGCGGCAGCTGAAGGCAGGGCACCTGGTGGTCCGATTATCGGCTACATATGCTAGCTCTTGGGACATGGAACATCACCTCGCTGGGAGGGAAGGAGCCTGAGCTGGTGCATGAGGTGGAACGTTCCCGGCTAGATATAGTTGGACTCACAGCAAGGGCTCTGGAACCTGTTCACTCAAGAGGGGCTGGACTGAGCTGAACTTTCATTACTTGCAACGCCAGAGTGGAAGAGATTCCACACTGGCGTTGCAACTAATGAGAGGTGGCAATTCTTGTTGCCCCCCGGCTCAAAGCCTGCACGTTGGACTTTAACCCAATAGACGAGATAGTAGCTTCCCTCAGCCTTCGGGTTGGGTGACGGGTCCTGACTGTTGTTTGTGTTTACACACCAAACAGCAGCTCAGAGTACCCACTCTTTTTGGATTCCCTTGAGGGAGTACTGGAGAGTGCTCCCTCGGGTGATTCCCTTGTTCTGCTGGTGGAGTTCAATGCTCATGTGGGCAACGACAGTGAAACCTGGAGAGTCGTGATTGGGAAAAATGGCCACCCGGATCTGAACCCAAGTGGTGCTTTGTTATTGGACTTTTGTGCTTGTCACGGATTGTCCATAACATACACAATGTTCAAACATAAGGGTGTCCATATGTGCACTTGGCACAAGGACACCCTCGGCCGCATGATTGACTTTGTAGTTGTGTCATGGGATTTGCGGCCTCACTCTGTGAAGAGAGGGGCAGAGCTTTCTATCAACCACCACCTGGTGGTGAGCTGGCTCCGATGGTAGGGAGGATGCCGGTCAGACCTGTTAGGCCCAAACGCATTGTAAGGGTCTGCTGGGAACGCCTAGCAGAGTCTCCTGAAGAACTTTGAACATGTCCGGAAGAACTTTGAACATGTCAGGAGGGAGGTGCTGGACATTGAGTCTGAGTGGACCATGTTCCGTTCCTCTCTTGTTGAGCCAGCTGATTGAAGCTGTGGCCGCAAGGTGTTTGGTGCCTTTCGTGGCGGTAATCCACCAGCAGTGAGGGATGCTGTCAAGCTGAAGAAAGAGCCATCGGGTCCTTTTGGCTCATGGGACTCCAGAGGCAGTGGGCATACCGACAGGCCAAGCGAGACCTCCTCAATCCCACCAACACATCTTCCTATGAGGAAACAGTGCCTGGGAAGTCTGTGGTGGGCTCTCCTATTTATGGGGCTGAGGTTGACAAGGTAATTAAAAAGCTCCTTGGTGGCAAGGCCCCGGGGGTGTGAGCTCCGTCCGGAGTTCCTTAAGGCTCTGGATGCTGTGGGGCAGTATTGGTTTACAAGACTCTGCAACATTGCGTCTACATCGGGGGCGGTACCTCTGGATTGGCAGACCGGATTGGCAGACCGGGTCTGCCAATCCGGTCTGCTATGAGTCCTAACTGCTTTGGTACACCTGCCGATGACAACCTTCAGTATTTTGTGGCTGTCATCAGCCACAAAATACTACATTACCCTGGCGTTGCAAGTAATGAGAGGCTGGGTTGTCAGAAGGGGAACCGGAGGGTGTGTTCCAACTATCGTAGATCACACTCCTCAGCCTTCCCGGTAAGGTCTATTCATGCGTACTGGAGAGGAGGAACCTCGGATCCAGGACAATCAGTGTGGTTTTTCCTGGTCGTGGAACGGTAGACCAGCTCTAAACTCTCGGCAGGGTCCTTGAGTGTGCATGGGAGTTTGCCCAACCAGTCTACATAATTTTTGTGGACTTGGAGAAGACATTCGGCCTTGAGGGTAGTGCTCAGAGAGTATGGAGTATCGGCATGTCTGATTGTGGCGGGTGTCTCCCTGTATGATCAGTGTCAGAGCTTGGTCCGCATTGCCGGCAGTATGTCGGACCCCTTTCCAGTGAGGGTTGGACTCCGCCAAGGCTGCCCTTTGTCACCGATTCTGTTCATAACTTTAATGGACAGAATATCTAGGCGCAGTCATGGCTTTGACTGCGCCTGGTTTGGTGGCTGCAGGATTAGGTCTCTGCTTTTTGCAGATGATGTGGTCCTGATGGCTTCAACTGGCCAGGATCTTCAGCTTTCATTGGATCGGTTCGCAGTGAAGCGACTGGGATGAGAATCAGCACCTCCAAGTCCGAGTCCATTGTTCTCGCCCTGGAAAGGGTGGAGTGCCATCTCCAGGTTGGGAAAGAGATCTTGCCCCAAGTGAAAGCGTTCAAGTACCTAGGAGTCTTGTTCACGAGTGAGGATAGAGTGGATCGTGAGATCTACAGGCGGATCGGTGCGGCGTCTTCAGTAATGAGGACGCTATATCGATCCGTTGTGGTGAAGAAGGAGCTGAGCCAGAAGGAAAAGCTTTCAATTTACCGGTCGATCAACGTTCCCATCCTCACCTATGGTCATGAGCTTTAAGTTATGACCAAAAGGACAAGGTCACGGGTACAAGCGGCCGAAATGAGTTTCCTCCGCCGGGTGGTGGGTCTCTCCCTTAGAGATAGGGTGAGAAGCTCTGTCATCCGTGAGGAACTCAGTGTAAAGCCGCTGCTCCTCCACATTGAGAGGAGCCAGATGAGGTGGTTCGGGCATCTGCTCAGGATGCCACATTGATACAATATTACAGGCATGTTTAGACATCTTGCATGTTTGGTTTTGGAGTTATGTTTCTACAACCTGCTTTCTGAACCGCCACCTTTGTGGTTTGCGTGTCCCACTGATCCTAGGAGCTATGTTGTCCAGGGGCTTCTTTTCCCCCTGGTAGGGTCCCCCAAGAAAAACAGGTCCTAGGTGAGGAATCAGACAAAGAGCAGCTCAAAGACCTTTATGAAAAGTACAAATCGAGGACCTAGATTTTTTTCTTGCCCGGACGCGGGTCACCATGGCTCCCCTGTGGTGGGGCACGATGGCGAGCGACTGGTGCCCATGGGGCCCAGCTCGAAGAGGCAACGTGGGTCCCCCCTGCAATAGGCTCACCACTCATGGGCTGGGTCATAGAGGTCGGGTGCAGTGTGAGCTGGGCGGCAGCCGAAGGCAGGGCACTTGGCAGTCCGATTATCGGCTACATAAGCTCGCTCTTGGGACGTGGAACGTCACCTCGCAGGGATGGAAGGAGCCTGAGCTGGTGCGCGAGGTGGAGAAGTTCCCGGCTAGATAAAGTTGGACTCACTTCGACGCACAGCAAGGGCTCTGGAACCTGTTCTCTCAAGAGGGGTTGGACTCTCTCCCACTCTGGCGTTGCAAGTAATGAGAGGCTGGGTTGTCAATTCTTGTTGCCCCCCGGCTCAAAGCCTGCACATTGGACTTAACCCAGTAGACGAGATGGTAGCTTCCCTCCGCTTTCTGGTTGGGTGACGGGTCCTGACTGTTGGTGTTTACGCACCAAACAGCAGCTCAGAGTACCCACTCTTTTTGGATTCCCTTGAGAGTGCTCCCTCTGGTGATTCCCTTGTTCTGCTGGGGGTCTTCAACGCTCATGTTGGCAACGACAGTGAAACCTGGAGAGTCGTGATTGGGAAAAATGGCCACCCGGATCTGAACCCAAGTGGTGCTTTGTTATTGGACTTTTGTGCTCGTCACGGATTGTCCATAACAAACACAATGTTCAAACATAAGGGTGTCCATATGTGCACTTGGCACCAGGACACCCTCGGCCGCAGTTCCATGATTGACTTTGTAGTTGTGTCATGGGATTTGCGGCCTCATGTTTTGGACACTCGGGTGAAGAGAGGGGCGAGCTTTCTACCGATCACCACCTGGTGAGCTGGCTCCGATGGTGGGGAAGGATGCCGGACAGACCTGGCAGGCCCAAACGCATTGTGAGAGTCTTTTGGGAACGCCTAGCAGAGTCTCCTGTCAGAGAGAGTTTCTTTTTCCACCTCCGGAAGAACTTTGAACATGTCACAAAGGAGGTGCTGGACATTGAGTCGGAATGGATCATGTTCCGTGCCTCTCTTGTCGAGCCAGCTGATTGGAGCTGTGGCCGCAAGGTGTTTGGTGCCTGTCCTGGCGGTAATCCTAGAACCCGCTGGTGTCCACCAGCAGTGCGGGATGCCGTCAAGCTGAAGAAAGAGCTTATCTGGTCCTTTTGGCTCATGGGACTCCAGAAGCAGCGGGCATACCGACAGGCCAAGCGAAACCTCCTCAATCCCACCAACACGTCTTCTTATGAGGAGGCAGTGTCTGGGGAATCTGTGGTAGGCTCTCCTATTTCTGGGGCTGAGGTTGCCAAGGTAGTTAAAAACCTCCTCGGTGGATGAGCTCCGTCCGGAGTTCCTTAAGGCTCTGGATGCTGTGGGGCTGTTTTAGTTGACAAGACTCTGCAACATCGCGTGGACATCTAGGGCGGTACCTCTGGATTGGCAGACCGGGGTGGTGGTTCTTCTCTTTAAGAAGGGGAACCGGAGGGTGTGTTCCAACTATCGTAGATCACACTCCTCAGCCTTCCCGGTAAGGTCTATTCATGTGTACTGGAGAGGAGGAACCTCGGATCCAGGACGAACAGTGTGGTTTTCGTCCTGGTCGTGGAACGGTAGACCAGCTCTATACTCTCGGCAGGGTCCTTGAGTGTGCATGGGAGTTTGCCCAACCAGTCTACATGTGCTTTGTGGACTTGGAGAAGACATTCCACCATGGCCACCCCGGGAAGTCCTGTGGGGAGTGCTCAGAGAGTATGGGGTATCGGCATGTCTGATTGTGGCGGGTCGCTCCCTGTATGATCAGTGTCAGAGCTTGGTCTGCATTGCCGGCAGTAAGTCGGACCCCTTTCCAGTGAGGGTTGGACTCCGCCAAGGCTGCCCTTTGTCACCGATTCTGTTCATAACTTTTATGGACAGAATTTCTAGGCGCAGTCATGGCGTTGAGGGGATCCAAGTCCGAGGTTCTCGCCCGGGAAAGGGTGGAGTGCCATCTCGAGGTTGGGCAGGAGATCTTGTGGATGAGTTCAAGTACCTGGAGTCTTGTTCATGAGTGAGGGAAGAGTGGATCGTGATATGCACAGGCTGATCGGTGCGGCGTCTTCAGTAATGAGGACACTATATCGATTCGTTGTGGTAAGAAGGAGCTGAGCCAGAAGGAAAAGCTCTCAATTTACCGGTCGATTTACGTTCCCATCCTCACCTATGGTCATGAGCTTTGGGGTAAGACCGAAAGGACAAGATCACGGGTACAAGCGGCCAAAATGAGTTTTCTCCACTGGGTGGCGGGTCTCTCCCTTACTGTAAGAATTTTCACCGTTTAATTACAGTAACCTACTGGCACCTATTGGTTCCAGTATAAAACTGTTTTTCTACAGCACACATACTGTGATTTATCACTACAGTTTATTACTGTAAAAAGTATCACAGTACTGTGCTGTATCAAATATACGCTTCACAGCATAATACTGTCATCTGTTTAGCGGCATTACACTGTTATTTTAGTGTATCCACTGTAATATCCATTAACAGTTAATTACAGTAAAATAATTGTAAGCACTATAGACTGAGCTTTACAGTATAATGCCACTAGAAGTTAATGAATTGAACTTTTAAATTTTCAAAATCAAAACCCCTGCAATCTGCTGGCATAAAAATGACTGGAGAAATGGCCTTGCAAGTTAATGCTTTTATTAACCAATTGTTTTAAAGTGCATCAAATACATTCAATGTACATTTAGTGCATTCTTCTTATTTTCAGTAAAGCATTTTAACATTTAGAACATGTCAACTTAATTTCAAACTGGAGACAAAACACTGAACACGAGTCCAGTGTTTAGTTGTCGGCTACATAAAGCCCCACTCAAAGTCTGTGAGATGTTTTATAAGGGTGGCTACGTGAGGATTTACAGTTGCTGCCTTTTTCTGAACCAGCTTCCCGCTCTTCTTGGACACCACCTTTCCCTGGCTAGCCTTTGTTCCCCTCTCGGGGTTAACGCCAATGAATCGCCTAAAAAAGAGAGAAAGCATATTAGATATTCTGTTGTGATTGAAGATTACTTGCAGTCGATACAGAACTCCACTCACATTGTTATTTAGGAATATGCACTGCACAAATATTAATATCAATTTTAGGATATATGTGAGCCTATACCATAACCACAGCTGTAGATGAGTGAATGCTCTAAAACCCATTAAGACAAATTCAGAGAGGAAGACAATGCTAAAGCCTCCCCAATCCCTCTCTCTATTTATGTTTTCTCTCCATCTACGGGACCGTGTATTTACGCTGATGTTTCCTGCTTTCACCCATTTAACATATCGTTACCTGCTCATTACCTGTCTTCTCTGCATCCTGGGGTCACACTGGTGTTTCTTGCCTTTACCCATTCAACATATCTTTACCTGCACATCACCTACCTTCTCTGCATAGTGTGGTCACGCTGGTGCTTTCTACCTTTACCCATTCAACATATCTTTACCTGCACATTACCTACCTTCTCTGTATCCTGGCGTCTAGCTGGTGTTTCCTGCCTTTACCCATTCAACATATCTTTACCTGCACATTACCTACCTTCCCTGCATCCTGGGGTCACACTGGTGCTTCTTTCTTTCACCATACAACATATCTTCACCTGCACATACCTACCTTGTCTGCATTGCGTCGACCACACCTGCGCTTCCTTCTTTCACCCATTCAACATACCTTCACCCGCACATTACCTACCTTCTCTGCATAGTGGGGTCACACTGGTGCTTCCTGCCTTTACCCATTCAACATATCTTCACCCGCACATTACCTACCTTCTCTGCATCCTGGGGTCAAACAGGTGCTTCCTTCTTTGACCCAGTCAACATATCTTTACCTGCACATTACCTACCTTCTCTGTATCCTAGAGTCAAACTGGTGCTTCGGTCCCTAATAAGAAGGTCCACAACGGAACAGAAGAGTCATTGATTTAAGGCACAGAATTGGGGAAATGACAAGTCAAATTCCTGAACAGAGGTGAGAAATATAAAATAAAATATCCTAACAGTATTTAACAGTATCGAGAGGATTTACCTTTGAACAAATTCCAATGTCCGAGCACCAAGCAAGAAGGGCAGCAAGCCCTGAGATGAAGCTAGGTTGGACGCCTTTGCAGATGACATCACCTTCCATGCTGATCATCCAACGTTTTATTGTGACTTTGTCACCAGCAACTGGTACAGTCAAGAAATGCAGTTTATGTTCCTAAACAGTATCCAATATGGGTAGCATTTTAAAAGTATTTGGAATGGCCACCTCACTCGCTCTCTCTTTACTCTGTTTACATCTAGTCTCCTAAGGCAGTGGTTCTCAAATGGGGGTACGCGTACTCCTGGGGGTACTTGAAGGTATGCCAAGGGGTACGTGAGATTTAAAAAAAAATATTCTAAAAATAGCAACAATTCAAAAACCCTTTATAAATATATTTATTGAATAATACTTCGACAAAATATGAATGTAAGTTCATAAACTGAACATCTAATCAAGTAGGCTATTCCATTCATTACCATAAAGCCAGAGTTTCCCCCATGCCATGATGGTTTGACCCTACCTGGCGGTGCCACACGGCACCAACTGTCAATCAACTATCCATGTAGAAAACAATGGAGGCGTGGTTAAAGCGTAGCAGTAATGCAGCTGAGACATGTGGACTTGTTCCATAAATATTGATGTTAAAGATTTCTTTTTTTGTGAAGAAATGTTGAGAATGAAGTTCATGAATCCAGATGGATCTGTATTACAATCCCCAAAGAGGGCACTTTAAGTTGATTACTTCTATGTGTAAAAATCTTTATTTATAATTGAATCACTTGTTTATTTTTCAACAAGCTTTTAGTTATTTGTAATTCTTTTTTTCCAAATAGTTCAAGAAAGACCACAACAAATGAGCAATATTTTGCACTGTTATACAATTTAATAAATCAGAAACTGATGACATAGTGCTGTATTTTACTTCTTTATCTCTTTTTTTTCAACCAAAAATGCTTTGCTCTGATTAGGGGGTACTTGAATTAAAAAAATGTTCACAGGGGTACATCACTGAAAAAAGGTTGAGAACCACTGTCCTAAGGCAGTGGTTCTCAACCTTTTTTCAGTGCTGTGAACATTTTTTTAATGCAAGTAGACCTCCAGACTTTATAAATATATATAAAAAGTAATTCAAACAGAAAATGACACATCAAGGTACAAGTGACTCTTACCTTGTTATCAAAAACACACGATGCAGTAGGATGGATTTAGCAGGGGCGGCCAGGTGAAATGAAGCTCGGTTGGACGAATTGTGGGCGGACCCAAGAAACAAGTCTGAAAAATACTGAATTATACTGTAGGTTTTACAGTAACTTACTGCTGGTCGATATTTTTTGAAAAATGCAACACAATTTACAGTACTTAACTGCATTTAAGAAGAACAGGATAGGTTGATTGGCAACACTAAATTGGCCCTAGTGTGTGAATGTGAGTGTGAATGTTGTCTGTCTATCTGTGTTGGCCCTGCGATGACGTGGTGACTTGTCCAGGGTGTACCCCGCCTCCCGCCCGATTGTAGCTGAGATAGGCTCCAGCGCCCCCCGCGACCCCGAAGGGAATAAGCGGTAGAAAATGGATGGATGGATGGAGTATATAACTGTAATTTTATTTTTTATTTTTACAGTAATTTTTTACAGTGAAGGTCATGGGTGTCAAACTCTGGCCCGTGGGCCCTTGAGGCAATATCAAATTAACACTAAAGCCGAACCGTGGATTATACATTGCGGCAGTGCCGCAGTAACACCGCTACTTCTAATACTTGCCAACCCTCCCGGGTTTGACTCCAGCGCTCCTCCCGAAATTTTTTTTTTTTTTTTCAGCTAGTCAAACGAGTGCTGGCCCAGTTTCATGTCAGTGCAGCATCTGCACCCACACACAGTTGAATGCAACGCATACTTCATCAACAGCGATACAGGTTACACTGACGGTAGCCAAATAAAAACTTTAACACTTTTAGGAATATACGCCACACTGTGAATCCACACCAAACAAGAATGACAAACACATTTCGGGAGAACATCCGCACCGTAGCACAACATAAACACAACAGAACAAATACCCAGAACCCTTTGTAGCACTAAATCTTCCGGGACGCTGCAAGGTGTGTGTGTGTGTGGGTGGGGGTGGTTTGGTGGTAGCGGGGGTGTATTTTGTAGCATCCCGAAAGAGTTAGTGCTGCAAAGGATTCTGGGCATTTGTTCTTTTGTGTTTATGTTGTGTTACGGTGCGGATGTTCTCCCGAAAAGTGTTTTTTATTCTTGTTCGGTGTGGGTTCACAGTGTGGCGTATATTTCTAACAGTGTTAAAGTTTTTTATACTGGCACCCTCAGTGTAACCTGTATCGCTGTTGATGAAGTATGCTTTGCATTCATTTGTGTATGCGTGCTGAAACTGCACATATCTTGTGACTGGGTCTGAACGATGTTAGAATTGGGTGTACGAGATATGACTGTTGAACACCTTCGTTCGATAACGAAAGTTGCCTCGGCTCAAAGCCTGAGCCCCGACATTAAAGAACTAGCATCCAATAAAAGATGCCAAGTATCTGGCTTGGGCACATCAAATTAGATCAGTGTGTTGCAAACTGAGCAGTTTAAAGTCCTGAATGGTTGTCTTATTCATTGTTATTTTATTTTCAAATTTATTAGCCTGTGGAAAAAGTTAATCTTGATATTTACCTCAGAAGGCTGCAAATAGAAAAGAGGCATTCCATTTTTATTTAAATTGTATTTGATATGCGATTGATATTTTTTAATTAATATTATTATTATTTGAAACTCGATTTTGCATGTCACTATAAAGTTATATAATCCTTGCTTGTTCAATATTCAAAGCAAAACTTGTTTGGGTCCCTATTAAAAGGTTAATTTGTTCAACCTTGGTTCAGTTTTAAACTTTGGCCCACTCTGTATTTGAGTTTGACACCCCTGGTGAAGGTGAAGCTCTGTCATCCTGGAGGAACTCACAGTAAAGCCGCTGCTCCTCCCCATTGAGAGGAGCCAGATGAGGTGGTTCGGGCATCTGCTCAGGATGCCACCCGAACGCCTCCCTAGGGAGGTGTTTAGGGCAAGTCCGACCGGCAGGAGGCCACGGGGAAGACCCAGGACACATTGGGAACACTATGTCTCCCGGCTGGCCTGGGAACGCCTCGGGATCCCCCGAGAAAAGCTGGACGAAGTGGCTGGAGAAAGGGAAGTTTGGGCTTCTCTGCTTAGGCTGCGGCCCCCGCAACCCGACCATAACCCGACCATAAGCGGAAGAAAATGGATGGATTTAGTATGACAGTTATACTGTCATATTGAGTACAAAAACTAACTAAACCTTACACAATATGTTGTTCCTAGTAAAATTCACAAAGATACATATCTCCAGGCATTATTAGCCATTTTGCATGTGTGGTTTAGGAGTTATGTTTAAATAACTGTCAGATTGAGTTTGACATTATACTGTCATAGTGAGTAAAACCCATATTTTGTATTTGCAAACCTTACAAAAACAACTGATTCTAGTAAAACTCACATTAATACAATATTACAGGCATGTTTAGACATATTGCATGTTTGGTTTTGGAGTTATGTTTATATAACCCCCTTTCTGAGCCGCCACCTCTGTGGTTTGCGTGTACCACTGATCCTAAGAGCTATGTTGTCCGAGGACTTCTATGCCCCCTGGTAGGGTCCCTCAAGACAAACAGGTCCTAGGTGAGGGATCAAACAAAGAGCAGCTCAAAGACCTTTATGAAAAGTACAAATCGAGGACCTAGATTTTTTTCTCGCCCAGGCACGGGTCACCGTGGCTCTCCTGTGGAGCCAGGCGCAGAGGTGGGGCACGATGTCTCCATGGGGCCCTGCCGGGCTCAGCTCGAAGAGGCAACGTGGGTCAACCCTCCAATGGGCTCACCACTCATGGGCCCATTGAGGTCATAGAGGTCGGATGCAGTGTGAACTGGGCGGCAGCAGAAGGCAGGGCACTTGGCGGTCCGATTATCGGCTACATAATCTCGCTCTTGGGACGTGGAACGTCACCTCGCTGGGAGGGAAGGAGCCTGAGCTGGTGCGCGAGGTGAAGAAGTTCCGGCTAGATATAGTTGGACTCACTTCGACGCACAGCAAGGGCTCTGGAACCTGTTCTCTCAAGAGGGGCTGGACTCTCTTCCACTCTGGCGTTGCAAGCAATGAGAGGCTGGGGTGGCAATTGTTGTTGCTCAAAGCCTGCACGTTGGACTTTAACCCAGTAGACGAGATGGTAGCTTCCCTCCGCCTTCGGGTTGGGTGACGGGTCCTGACTGTTGTTTGTGTTTACGCACCAAACAGTAGCTCAGAGTACCCACTCTTTTTGGATTCCCTTGAAGGAGTACTGGAGAGTGCTCCCTCGGGTGATTCCTTTGTTCTGTTGGGGGACTTCAATGCTCATGTTGGCAAGGACAGTGAAACCTGGAGAGTCGTGATTGGGAAAAATGGCCACCCGGATCGAACCCATGTTGTGCTTTGTTATTGGACTTTTGTGCTCGTCACGGATTGTCCATAACAAACACAATGTTCAAACATAAGGGTGTCTATATGTGTACTTGGCACCAGGACACCCTCGGCCGCAGTTCCATGATTGACTTTGTAGTTGTGTCATGGGATTTGCGGCCTCATGTTTTGGACACTCGGGTGAAGAGAGGGGCAGAGCTTTCTACCGATCATCACCTGGTGGTGAGCTGGCGCCGATGGTGGGGGGGGATGCAGGACAGACCTGGCAGGCCCAAACGCATTGTGAGGGTCTGCTGGGAACGCCTAGCAGAGTCTCCTGTCAGAGAGAGTTTCTTTTTCCACCTCCGGAAGAACTTTGAACATGTCACGAGGGAGGTGCTGGACATTGAGTCTGAGTGGACCATGTTCCGTGCCTCTCTTGTGGAGCCGGCTGATTGGAGCTGTGGCCGCAAGGTGTTTGGTGCCTGTCATGGCGGTAATCCTAGAACTCACTGGTGGCCACCAGCAGTGAGGGATGCCGTCAAGCTGAAGAAAGAGCCTATCGGGTCCTTTTGGCTCATGGGACTCCAGAGGCAGCGGGCATACCGAAAGGCCAAGCAGTGCCTGGGGAATCTGTGGTGGGCTCTCCTATTTCTGGGGCTTAGGTTGCCTAGGTAGTTAAAAAGCTCCTCGGTGGCAAGGCCCCAGGGGTGGATGAGTTCCGTCCGGAGTTCCTTAAGGCTCTGAAAACTGTGGCGCTGTCTTGGTTGACAAGACTCTGCAACATCGCGTGGACATTGGGGGCGGTACCTCTGGATTGGCAGACCGGGGTGGTGGTTCCTCGCTTTATAAAGGGGAACCGGTGAAACACACTCCTCAGCCTTCCCGGTAAGGTCTATTCATGTGTACTGGAGAGGAAGAAACTCGGATCCAGGACGAACAGTGTGGTTTTCGTCCTGGTCGTGGAACTGTAGACCAGGTCTATACTCTCGGCAGGGTCCTTGAGTGTGAAGCGACTGGGATGAGAATCAGCACCTCCAAGTCCAAGTCCATGGTTCTCGCGCAGGAAAGGGTGCAATCTCCAGGTTGGGGAGGAGATCTTGCCCCAAGTGGAGGAGTTCAAGTACCTAGGAGTCTTGTTCACGAGTGAGGATAGAGTGGATCGGGTGATCCACAGGCGGATCGGTGCGGCGTCTTCAGTATTGAGGACGCTATATCGATCCGTTGTGGTGAAGAAGGAGCTGAGCCAGAAGAAAAAGCTCTCAATTTACCGTCGATCTACGTTCCCAGCTTTGGGTTATGACCGAAAGGACAAGGTCACGGGTACAAGCGGCCGAAATGCGTTTCCTCTGCCGGGTGGTGGGTCTCTCCCTTAGAGATAGGGTGAGAAGCTCTGTCATCCGGGAGGAACTCAGAGTAAAGCAGCTGCTCCTTCACATTGAGAGGAGCCAATGAGGTGGTTCGGGCATCTGCTCAGGATGCCACTCGAACGCCACTAGGGAGGTGTTTAGGGAAAGACCGACCGGCAGGAGGCCACGGGGAAGACCTAGGACACATTGGAAAGACTATGTCTCCCGGCTGGCCTGGGAACGCCTTGGAATACCCCGAGAAGAGCTGGACGAAGTGGCTGGGGAGAGGGAAGTCCGAGATTTTATGCTCAGGCAACCCGACCTCGGATAAGCGGAAGAAAATGGATGGATTTAGAATGACAGTTATACTGTCAGATTGAGTACAAAAACTAACTAAACCTCACACAATATATTGTTTCTAGTAAAACTCACAAAGATACATATCTCCAGGCATTATTAGCCATTTTGCATGTGTGGTTTAGGAGTTATGTTTAAATAACTGTCAGATTGAGTGTGACAGTATACTGTCATAGTGAGTAAAACCCATATTTTGTATTTGCAAACCTTACAAAAACAACTAAATCTAGTTAAACTCACACAGATACAATATTACAGGCATTTTTAGACATAATGCATGTTTGGTTTTAGAGTTATGTTTATATAACTTTCATATTTATTATGACAGTTATACTGTCATATTGAATAAAAAAAAAACTAACTTGTGTCTTTGCAAACCTTACAAAAGACCATTTTTCTAGTAAAACTAATGTCGTAATAACATGTCTCCAGGCATTGTTAGCCATTTTGCATGTGTTGTTTGAGTTATGTTTAAATAACTGTCATATTGAGTGTGACAGTATACTGTCATAAAACCCAATTTTTGTATTTGCAACCCTGATTCTAGTAAAACTCACATATATACAATATTACAGGCAGTTTTGGACATAATGCATGTTTGGTTTTGGAGTTATGTTTATATAACTTTCATATATAGTATGACAGCTAAACTGTTATATTGAGTAAAAAAAACTAACTTGTGTTTGTCATAAAACCCAATTTTTGTATTTGCAAACCATACAACTGATTCAAATAAAACTCACATGGATTCAATATTACAGGCATTTTCAGACATTTTGCATGTTTGGTTTAAAAGTTGTGTTTGATTACATTTGTATTGCTTTTTTCGCATTATCTCAGGATTCTAAGATCATTACTTTCATATTGAGTAAAAACTACTTTTTGTTTTTGCAATCATTACAAACTCACATAAATACATTATTACAGGCAGTTTTAGACATGACACATGTTTGGTTTTGGAGTTATGTTTAGATAACTTTCATATTTAGTATGACTGTTATACTGTCATATTGAATTTAAAAAAAACTAGCTTGTGTCTTTGCAAACTTTACAAAAGATCATTTTTCTAGTAAAACTAACAAATACATGTCTCCAGGCATTATTACCCATTTTGCATGGGTTGTTTAGGAATTATGTTTAAATACATGTTTATTGCTTTTTTCGCATTATCTCAGGATTCTAAAATCATTACTTTCATAGTGAGTAAAAAAGTACTTTTTGTTTTTGCAAACCTTACAAACTTGCATAAATACATTTTTACAGACATTTTTAGACATGACCCGTGTTTGGTTTTGGAGTTATGTTTATATAACTTTTATATTTAGTATGACTGTTATACTGTCATATTGAATAAAAAAAAAACTAGCTTGTGTCTTTGCAAACTTTACAAAAGATAATTTTTCTAGTAAAACTAACAAAGATACATGTCTCCAGGCATTATTACCCATTTTGCATGGGTTGTTTAGGAATTATGTTTAAATACATTTTTATTGCTTTTTTCGCATTATCTCAGGATTCTAAGATCATTACTTTCATATTGAGTAAAAAACTACTTTTTGTTTTTGAAAACCTTACAAACTCACATAAATACATTAGTAGAGGCATTTTTAGACATGGCACATGTTTGGTTTTGGAGTTATGTTTTGATAACTTTCATATTTAGTATGACTGTTATACTGTCATATTGAATTTAAAATAACTAGCTAGTGTCTTTGCAAACTTTACAAAAGATCATTTTTCTAGTAAACCTAACAAAGATACATGTCTCCAGGCATTATTAGCCATTTTGCATGTGTTGTTTAGGAATTTATGTTTAAATACATTTTTATTGCTTTTTTCGCATTATCTCAGGATTCTAAGATCATTACTTTCATACTGAGTAAAAAACTACTTTTTGCTTTTGCAACCTTTACAAAATACCATATTTCTAGTAAAACTAACAAAGATACATGTTTCCAGGCATTATTAGCAATTTTGCATGTGTCGTTTAGGAGTAATGTTTAAATACATTTGTATTGCTTTTTTCGCATTATCTCAGGATTTTAACAACATTACAGTCTTATTGAGTAAAAAAATTACTTTTTGTGTTTGCAAGATTTAAAAAAGCATGTGTTTCGAGTAAAACTGCTCGTTATGCATTATTTCAGGCATTATTAGCCATTTTTCGTGTGTGGTTTGAGTTATGTTTAAATAACTGTCATATTGAGTGTGACAGTATACTGTCATTGTGAGTAAAACCTAATTTATGTATTTGCAAACCTTACAAAATCAACTAAAACTAGTAAAACTCACATGGATTTAATACTACGACATTTTTAGACATTTTGCATGTTTGGTTTAGGAATTATGTTGGAATCATTTTTATTAATTTTTTCGTATTATCTCAGAATTTTAGAACATTACTGTCATATTGAGTAAAAAAATAGTTGTTGTGTTTGCTAGCCTTAAAAAAGCATATGTTTCGATTAAAACTTACAAGAATGCATTATTTCAGGCATTGTTAGTCATTTTTCATGTGTAGTTTAAGAGTTATGTTTAAATAACTGTCATATTGAGTGTGGCAGTTATACTGTCATATTGAGTAAAAAAAACTAACCTGTGTCTTTGCAAACCTTACAAAAGAAAATGTTTCTAGTAACAATCACAAAGATACATTTTTTCACGCATTATTAGACATGTTTCATGTGTGGTTAGGAGTTATAAAGAAATAATTGTCATATTGAGTGTTACAGGTATAATGTCATTATGTGTAAAACCTAATTTTTGTATTTGCAAACCTTACAAAAACAATTGATTCTAGTAAAACTTACATAGATTCAATATTACAGGCATTTTTAGACATTTTACATGTTTGGTTTAAAATTTGTGTTTGAATACATTTTAATTGCTTTTTTTGCATTATCTCAGGATTCTCAGAACATTACTTTCATATTGAGTAAAAAACTACTTTTTGTTTTTGCAAATCTTACAAACTCACATAAATACATTATTACAGGCATTTTTAGACATGACACATGTTTGGTTTTGGAGTTATGTTTATGTAACTTTCATATTTAGTATGACTTTTTATTCAATATTGTCTTACTGAATTAAAAAAACTAGCTTGTGTCTTTGATATCTTTACAAAATATATTTTTTTTAAACTAACAACCTTACATGTCTCCTTAGGCATTATTAGCCATTTTGCATGTGTTGTTTAAGAGTTAGGTTTAAATACATTTTTATTGCTTTTTTCCCATTATCTCAGGGTTCAGAGAACATTACAGTCATATTGAGTAAAAAACTACTTTTTGTGTTTGCAAAATGTAAAACTCAGTAAAACTCCCAAGGAATTCATTATTTCAGGCATTATTAGCCATTTTTATGTGTAGTTTATGAGTTATGTTTAAATAACTGTCATATTGAGTGGGATTTTGTCATTGTGAGTAAAACCTAATTTTTGTATTTGCAAACCTTACAAAAACAACCGATTCTAGTAAAACTCACATTGATACAATATTACAGGCATGTTTAGACATATTGCATGTTTGGTTTTGGAGTTATATTTATATAACCTGCTTTCTGAGCCGCCACCTTTGTGGTTTGCGTGTCCTACTGATCCAGGAAAATGTTGTCCGGGGGCTTCTATAACCCCTGGTAGGGTCCCCCAAGACAAACAGGTCCTAGGTGAGGGATCAGACAAAGAGCAGCTCAAAGACCTTTATTAAAAGTACAATTGGGGACCTAGATGTTTTCTTGCCCGGACGCAGGTCACCGTGGCTCCCCTGTGGAGCCAGGCCCAGAGGTGGGGCACGATGGCGATTGACGGGCCTGTCCCCATGGGGCCCAGCCGTGCTCAGCTCGAAGAGGCAACGTGGATCCCCCCTCCAGGGCTCACCACTCATGGGCTTGGGTCATAGAGGGTGCAGTAAGAGCTGGGCGGAAGCCGAAGGCAGGGCTCTTGGTGGTCCGATTATCGGCTACATAAGCTCGCTCTTGGGACATGGAACATCACCTCGCTGGGAGGGAAGGAGCCTGAGCTGGTGCATGAGGTGGAGACGTTCCCGGCTAGATATAGTTGGACTCACAGCAAGGGCTCTGGAACCTGTTCTCTCAAGAGGGGCTGGACTGAGCTGAACTTTCATTACTTGCAACGCCAGAGTGGAAGAGATTCCACACTGGCGTTGCAACTAATGAGAGGCTGGGGTGGCAATTCTTGTTGCCCCCCGGCTCAAAGCCTGCACGTTGGACTTTAACCCAATAGACGAGATAGTAGCTTCCCTCAGCCTTCGGGTTGGGTGATGGATCCTGACTGTTGTTTGTTTACACACCAAACAGCAGCTCAGAGAACCCACTCTTTTTGGATTCCCCTCAGGGAGTACTGGAGAGTGCTCCCGCGAGTGATTCCCTTGTTCTGCTGGTGGACTTCAACGCTCATGTTGGCAACGACAGTGAAACCTGGAGAGTCGTGATTGGGAAAAATGGCCACCCGGATCTGAACCCAAGTGGTGCTTTGTTATTGGACTTTTGTGCTTGTCACGGATTGTCCATAACAAACACAATGTTCAAACATAAGGGTGTCCATATGTGCACTTGGCACAAGGACACCCTCGGCCGCATGATTGACTTTGTAGTTGTGTCATGGGATTTGCGGCCTCATGTTTTGGACACTCTGTGAAGAGAAAGGCAGAGCTTTCTACCAACCACCACCTGGTGGTGAGCTGGCTCCGATGGTAGGGAGGATGCCTGTAGGCCTGGCAGGCCCAAACGCATTGTAAGGGTCTGCTGGGAACGCCTAGCAAGAGTCTCCTGAAGAACTTTGAACATGTCCGGAAGAACTTTGATCATGTCACGAGGGAGGTGCTGGACATTGAGTCCGAGTGGACCATGTTCCGTTCCTCTCTTGTTGAGCCAGCTGATTGAAGCTGTGGCCACAAGGTGTTTGGTGCCTGTCGTGGCGGTAAACCACCAGCAGTGAGGGATGCTGTCAAGCTGAAGAAAGAGCCATCGGGTGCTTTTGGCTCATGGGACTCCAGAGGCAGTGGGCATACCGACAGGCCAAGCGAGACCTCCTCAATCCCATCAACACGTCTTCCTATGAGGAAACAGTGCCTGGGAAGTCTGTGGTGGGCTCTTCTATTTCTGGGGCTGAGGTTGACAAGGTAGTTAAAAAGCTCCTCGTGGTAAGGCCCCGGGGGTATGAGCTCCGTCCGGAGTTCCTTAAGGCTCTGGATGCTGTGGGGCAGTCTTGGTTGACAAGACTCTGCAACATTGCGTCTACATCGGGGGCGGTACCTCTGGATTGGCAGACCGGGGTGGTTGTTCCTCTCTTTAAGAAGGGGAACCGGAGGGTGTGTTCCAACTATCTTAGATCACACTCCTCAGCCTTCCCGGTAAGGTCTATTCATGCGTACTGGAGAGGAGGAACCTCGGATCCAGGACAAACAGTGTGGTATTCGTCCTGGTCGTGGAACGGTAGACCAGCTCTATACTCTCGGCAGGGTCCTTGAATGTGCATGGGAGTTTGCCCAACCAGTCTACATAAGTTTTGTGGACTTGGAGAAGACATTCGTGAGGAACTCAGTGTAAAGCCGCTGCGCCTCCACATTGAGAGGAGCCAGATGAGGTGGTTCGGGCATCTGCTCAGGATGCCACCCGAACGCCTCCCTAGGGAGGTGTTTAGGGCAAGTCCGAACGGCAGGAGGCCATGGGGAAGACCTAGGACACATTGGAAAGACAATGTCTCCCGGCTGGCCTGGGAACGCCTCGGGATCCCCCGAGAAGAGCTGGACGAAGTGGCTGTGGAGATGGAAGTCTGGGCTCTCTGCTTAGGCTGCTGCCCCCGCAACCCGACCTCGGATAAGCGGAAGAAAATGGATGGATTTAGTATGACAGTTATACTGTCATATTGAGTGTGACAGTATACTGTCATAAAACCCAATTTTTGTATTTGCAAACCTGATTCTAGTAAAACTCACATCTATACAATATTACAGGCAATTTTGGACATAATGCATGTTTGGTTTTGGAGTTATGTTTATAAAACTTTAATATATAGTATGACATCTATACTGTTATATTGAGTAAAAAAACTAACTTGTGTCTGTCATAAAACCCAATTTTTGTATTTGCAAACCTTACAAAAACAAATGATTCTAGTAAAACTCACATGGAGTCAATATTACAGGCATTTTTAGACATTTTGCATGTTTGGTTTAAGAATTATGTTGGAATACATTTGTATTGCTTTTTTCACATTATCTCAGCATTTTAAGAACTTCCTGTCATATTGAGTAAAAAAAACTTTCTGTGTTTGCAAGCCTTAAAAAAGCAATGTTTCGAGTTATTTCAGGCATTATTAGCCATTTTTATGTGTAGTTTAGGAGTTATGTTTCAATAACTGTCATATTGAGTGTGACACTGTCATAGTGAGTAAAACCTAACTTTTGTATTTGCAAACCTTACAAAAACAACCGATTGTAGTAAAACTCACATTGATACAATATTACAGGCATGTTTAGACATCTTGCATGTTTGGTTTTGGAGTTATGTTTATATAACCTGCTTTCTGAACCGCCCAAAGGTGGCGGTTCAGAAAGCAGTTTGCGTGTCCCACTGATTCTAGGAGCTATGTTGTCCGGGGGCTTCTTTTCCCCCTGGTAGGGTCCCCCAAGAAAACAGGTCCTAGGTGAGGAATCAGACAAAGAGCAGCTCAAAGACCTTTATGAAAAGTACAAATCGAGGACCTAGATTTTTTTCTTGCCCGGACGCGGGTCACCATGGCTCCCCTGTGGAGCCAGGCCCAGTGGTGGGGCACGATGGCGAGCGACTGGTGCCCATGGGGCCCAGCTCGAAGAGGCAACGTGGGTCCCCCCTGCAATAGGCTCACCACTCATGGGCTGGGTCATAGAGGTCGGGTGCAGTGTGAGCTGCAAGGCAGGGCACTTGGCAGTCCGATTATCGGCTACATAAGCTCGCTCTTGGGACGTGGAACGTCACCTCGCAGGGATGGAAGGAGCCTGAGCTGGTGCGCGAGGTGGAGAAGTTCCCGGCTAGATAAAGTTGGACTCACTTCGACGCACAGCAAGGGCTCTGGAACCTGTTCTCTCAAGAGGGGTTGGACTCTCTTCCACTCTGGCGTTGCAAGTAATGAGAGGCTGGGTTGGCAATTCTTGTTGCCCCCCGGCTCAAAGCCTGCACATTGGACTTAACCCAGTAGACGAGATGGTAGCTTCCCTCCGCTTTCTGGTTGGGTGACGGGTCCTGACTGTTGGTGTTTACGCACCAAACAGCAGCTCAGAGTACCCCACTCTTTTTGGATTCTTTTGAGAGTGCTCCCTCGGGTGATTCCCTTGTTCTGCTGGGGGTCTACAACGCTCATGTTGGCAACGACAGTGAAACCTGGAGAGTCGTGATTGGGAAAAATGGCCACCCGCATCTGAACCCAAGTGGTGCTTTGTTATTGGACTTTTGTGCTCGTCATGGATTGTCCATAACAAACACAATGTTCAAACATAAGGGTGTCCATATGTGCACTTGGCACCAGGACACCCTCGGCCCGCAGTTCCATGATTGACTTTGTAGTTGTGTCATGGGATTTGCGGCCTCATGTTTTGGACACTCGGGTAAAGAGAGGGGCGAGCTTTCTACCGATCACCACCTGGTGAGCTGGCTCCGATGGTCGGGAAGGATGCCGGACAGACCTGGCAGGCCCAAACGCATTGTGAGAGTCTTTTGGGAACTCCTAGCAGAGTCTCCTGTCAGAGAGAGTTTCTTTTTCCACCTCCGGAAGAACTTTGAACATGTCACAAAGGAGGTGCTGGACATTGAGTCGGAATGGATCATGTTCCGTGCCTCTCTTGTCGAGCCAGCTGATTGGAGCTGTGGCCGCAAGGTGTTTGGTGCCTGTCGTGGCGGTAATCCTAGAACCCGCTGGTGGCCACCAGCAGTGCGGGATGCCGTCAAGCTGAAGAAAGAGCTTATCTGGTCCTTTTGGCTCATGGGACTCCAGAGGCAGCGGGCATACCGACAGGCCAAGCGAAACCTCCTCAATCCCACCAACACGTCTTCCTATGAGGAAGCAGTGTCTGGTGAATTTGTGGTGGGCTCTCCTATTTCTGGGGCTGAGGTTGCCAAGGTAGTTAAAAACCTCCTCGGTGGCAAGGCCCCGGGGGTAGATGAGCTCCGTCCAGAGTTCCTTGCTGTGGGGCATCGCGTGGACATCTGGGGCGGTACCTCTGGATTGGCAGACCGGGGTGGTGGTTCTTCTCTTTAAGAAGGGGACCGGAGGCTGTGTTCCAACTATCGTAGATCACACTCCTCAGCCTTCTCGGTAAGGTCTATTCATGTGTACTGGAGAGGAGGAACCTCGGATCCAGGACGAACAGTGTGGTTTTCGTCCTGGTCGTGGAACGGTAGACCAGCTCTATACTCTCGGCAGGGTCCTTGAGTGTGCATGGGAGTTTGCCCAACCAGTCTACATGTGCTTTGTGGACTTGGAGAAGACAGTCGACCGTGGCCACCCCGGGAAGTCCTGTGGGGAGTGCTCAGAGAGTATGGGGTATCGGCATGTCTGATTGTGGCGGGTCGCTCCCTGTATGATCAGTGTCAGAGCTTGGTCCGCATTGCCGGCAGTAAGTCGGACCCCTTTCCAGTGAGGGTTGGACTCCGCCAAGGCTGCCCTTTGTCACCGATTCTGTTCATAACTTTTGTGGACAGAATTTCTAGGCGCAGTCATGGCGTTGAGGGGATCCGGTTTGGTGGCTGCAGGATTAGGTCTCTGCTTTTGCAGATGATGTGGTCCTTATGGCTTCAACTGGCCAGGATCTTCAGCTCTCATTGGATCGGTTCGCAGCCGAGTGTGAAGCGACTGGGATGAGAATCAGCACCTCCAAGTCCGAGGTTCTCGCCCGGGAAAGGGTGGAGTGCCATCTCGAGGTTGGGCAGGAGATCTTGTGGATGAGTTCAAGTACCTGGAGTCTTGTTCATGAGTGAGGGAAGAGTGGATCGTGAGATGCACAGGCTGATCGGTGCGGCGTCTTCAGTAATGAGGACGCTATATCGATTCGTTGTGGTAAGAAGGAGCTGAGCCAGAAGGAAAAGCTCTCAATTTACCGGTCGATTATGTTCCCATCCTCACCTATGGTCATGAGCTTTGGAGTAAGACCGAAAGGACAAGATCACGGGTACAAGCGGCCAAAATGAGTTTTCTCCGCTGGGTGGCGGGTCTTTCCCTTACTGTAAGAATTTTCACCGAAACCAAACATGTGTCATGTCTAAAACTGCCTGTAATAATGTATTTATGTGAGTTTGTATGGTTTGCAAAAACAAAAAGTAGTTTTTACTCAATATGAAAGTAATGATCTTAGAATCCTGAGATAATGCGAAAAAAGCAATAAAAATGTAATCAAACACAACTTTTAAACCAAACATGTAAAATGTCTGAAATGCCTGTAATATTGAACTATGTAAGTTTTACTAGAATCAATTGTTTTTGTATGGTTTGCAAATACAAAAATTAGGTTTTACACATAATGACATTATTAATTTAACACTCAATATGAAAGTTATTTAATTATAACTCCTAAATACACATGAAACATGTCAAATAGCGTGAAAAAAATTATCTTTGTGAGTGTTGCTAGAAACTTTCATAGTGAAAAAAAAAACTACTTTTTGTTTTTTGCAAACCTTACAAACTTACATAAATACATTATTACAGACATTTTTAGACATGACACATGTTTGGTTTTGGAGTTATGTTTATATAACTTTTATATTTAGTATGACTGTTATACTGTCATATTGAATAAAAAAAACTAGCTTGTGTCTTTGCAAACTTTACAAAATATAATTTTTCTAGTAAAACTAACAAAGATACACGTCTCCAGGCATTATTACCCATTTTGCATGGGTTGTTTAGGAATTATGTTAAAATACATTTTTATTGCTTTTTTCGCATTATCTCAGGATTCTAAGATCATTACTTTCATATTGAGTAAAAAACTAAATTTTGTTTTTGCAAACCTTACAAACTCACATAAATACATTATTACAGGCATTTTTAGACATGACACATGTTTGGTTTTGGAGTTATGTTTATATAACTTTCATATTTAGTATGACTGTTATACTGTCTGAGCTTGTGTCAATGCAAACTTTACAAAATACCATTTTCCTAGGAAAACTAACAAAGATACATGTTTCCAGACATTATTAGCCATTTTGTTTGTGTTGTTTAGGAGTAATGTTTAATAACATTTTTAATTTTTTGTCGCATTATCGGACGTGTGCTGTAGAAAAACAGTTTTATACTGGAACCATTAGCTGCCAGTAGGTTACTGTAATCAAACGGTGAAAATTCTTACAGTAAGGGAGAGACCCGCCACCCAGCGGAGGAAAACTCATTTTGGCCGCTTGTACCCGTGATCTTGTCCTTTCGGTCTTACTCCAAAGTTCATGACCATAGGTGAGGATGGGAACGTAAATCGGACCGGTAAATTGAGAGCCTTTCCTTCTGGCTCAGCTCCTTCTTACCACAACGAATCGATATAGCGTCCTCATTACTGAAGACGCCGCACCGATCAGCCTGTGCATCTCACGATCCACTCTTCCCTCACTCATGAACAAGACTCCAGGTACTTGAACTCATCCACAAGATCTCCTGCCCAACCTCGAGATGGCACTCCACCCTTTCCCGGGCGAGAACCTCGGACTTGGAGGTGCTGATTCTCATCCCAGTCGCTTCACACTCGGCTGCGAACCGATCCAATGAGAGCTGAAGATCCTGGCCAGTTGAAGCCATAAGGACCACATCATCTGCAAAAAGCAGAGACCTAATCCTGCAGCCACCAAACCGGATCCCCTCAACGCCATGACTGCGCCTAGAAATTCTGTCCACAAAAGTTATGAACAGAATCGGTGACAAAGGGCAGCCTTGGCGGAGTCCAACCCTCACTGGAAAGGGGTCCGACTTACTGCCGGCAATGCGGACCAAGCTCTGACACTGATCATACAGGGAGCGACCCGCCACAATCAGACATGCCGATACCCCATACTCTCTGAGCACTCCCCACAGGACTTCCCAGGGTGGCCACGGTCGAATGTCTTCTCCAAGTCCACAAAGCACATGTAGACTGGTTGGGCAAACTCCCATGCACACTCAAGGATCCTGCCGAGAGTATAGAGCTGGTCTACCGTTCCACGACCAGGACGGAAACCACACTGTTCGTCCTGGATCCGAGGTTCCTCCTCTCCAGTACACATGAATAGACCTTACCGGGAAGGCTGAGGAGTGTGATCTACGATAGTTGGAACACACCCTCCGGTTCCCCTTCTTAAAGAGAAGAACCACCACCCCGGTCTGCCAATCCAGAGGTACCGCCCCAGATGTCCACGCGATGCCCCACAGCATCCAGAGCCTTAAGGAACTCCGGACGGAGCTCATCTACCCCCGGGGCCTTGCCACCGAGGAGGTTTTTAACTACCTTGGCAACCTCAGCCCCAGAAATAGGAGAGCCCACCACAAATGCACCAGACACTGTTTCCTCCTAGGAAGACGTGTTGGTGGGATTGAGGAGGTTTCGCTTGGCCTGTCGGTATGCCCGCTGCCTCTGGAGTCCCATGAGCCAAAAGGACCAGATAAGCTCTTTCTTCAGCTTGACGGCATCCCGCACTGCTGGTGGCCACCAGCGGGTTCTAGGATTACCGCCACGACAGGCACCAAACACCTTGCGGCCACAGCTCCAATCAGCTGGCTCGACAAGAGAGGCACGGAACATGATCCATTCCGACTCAATGTCCAGCACCTCCTTTGTGACATGTTAAAGTTCTTCCGGAGGTGGAAAAAGAAACTCTCTCTGACAGGAGACTCTGCTAGGCGTTCCCAAAAAGACTCTCACAATGTGTTTGGGCCTGCCAGGTCTGTCCGGCATCCTTCCCCACCATCGGAGCCAGCTCACCAGGTGGTGATCGGTAGAAAGCTCGCCCCTCTCTTCACCCGAGTGTCCAAAACATGAGGCCGCAAATCCCATGACACAACTACAAAGTCAATCATGGAACTGCGGCCGAGGGGTGTCCTGGTGCCAAGTGCACATATGGACACCCTTATGTTTGAACATTGTGTTTGTTATGGACAATCCATGACGAGCACAAAAGTCCAATAACAAAGCACCACTTGGGGTTCAGATCCGGGTGGCCATTTTTCCCAATCACGACTCTCCAGGTTTCACTGTCGTTGCCAACATGAGCGTTGAAGACCCCCAGCAGAACAAGGGAATCACCCGAGGAGCACTCTCAAGGGAATCCAAAAAGAGTGGGTACTCTGAGCTGCTGTTTGGTGCGTAAACACCAACAGTCAGGACCCGTCACCCAACCAGAAAGCGGAGGGAAGCTACCACCTCGTCTACTGGGTTAAGTCCAATGTGCAGGCTTTGAGCCGGGGGGAAACAAGAATTGCCAACCCAGCCTCTCATTACTTCCAACGCCAGAGTGGAAGAGAGTCCAACCCCTCTTGAGAGAACAGGTTCCAGAGCCCTTGCTGTGCGTCGAAGTGAGTCCAACTTTATCTAGCCGGGAACTTCTCCACCTCGCGCACCAGCTCAGGCTCCTTCCATCCCTGCGAGGGTGACGTTCCACGTCCCAAGAACGAGCTTATGTAGCCGATAATCGGACTGCAAGTGCCCTGCCTTCGGCTGCCGCCCAGCTCACACTACACCCGACCTCTATGACCCAGCCCATGAGTGGTGAGCCTATTGCAGGGGGGACCCACGTTTCCTCTTCGAGCTGGGCCCCATGGGCACCAGTCGCTCGCCATCGTGCCCCACCTCTGGGCCTGGCTCCACAGGGTAGCCATGGTGACCCGCGTCTGGGCAAGAAAAAAATCTAGGTCCTCGATTTGTACTTTTCATAAAGGTCTTTGAGCTGCTCTTTGTCTGATTCCTCACCTAGGACCTGTTTTTCTTGGGGGACCCTACCAGGGGGCAAAGAAGCCCCTGGACAACATAGCTCCTAGGATCAGTGGGACACGCAAACCACAAAGGTGGCGGTTCAGAAAGCAGAGGTTATATAAACATAACTCCAAAACCAAACATGCAAGATGTCTAAACATGCTGTAATATTGTATCAATGTGAGTTTTACTACAATCGGTTGTTTTTGTAAGGTTTGCAAATACAAGAGTTAGGTTTTACTCACTATGACAGTGTCACACTCAATATGACAGTTATTGAAACATAACTCCTAAACTACACATAAAAATGGCTAATAATGCCTGAAATAACTCAAAACATTGCTTTTTTTAAGGCTTGCAAACACAGAAAGTTTTTTTTACTCAATATGACAGAAGTTTTTAAAATGCTGAGATAATGTTGAAAAAAGCAATACAAATGTATTCCAACATAATTCTTAAACCAAACATGTAAAATGTCTAAAAATGCCTGTAATATTGACTCCATGTGAGTTTTACTAGAATCATTTGTTTTTGTAAGGTTTGCAAATATAAAAATTGGGTTTTATGACAGACACAAGTTAGTTTTTTTACTCAATATAACAGTATAGATGTCATACTATATATTAAAGTTTTATAAACATAACTCCAAAACCAAACATGCATTATGTCAAAATTGCCTGTAATATTGTATTACTAGAATCAGGTTTGCAAATACAAAAAATTGGGTTTTATGACAGTATACTGTCACACTCAATATGACAGTATAACTGTCATACTAAATCCATCCATTTTCTTCCGCTTATCCGAGGTTGGGTTGCGGGGGCAGCAGCCTAAGCAGAGAGCCCAGACTTCCATCTCCACAGCCACTTCGTCCAGCTCTTCTCGGGGGATCCCGAGGCGTTCCAGGCCAGCCGGGAGACATTGTCTTTCCAATGTGTCCTAGGTCTTCCCCATGGCCTCCTGCCGTTCGGACTTGCCCTAAACACCTCCCTAGGGAGGCGTTCGGGGTGGCATCCTGAGCAGATGCCCGAACCACCTCATCTGGCTCCTCTCAATGTGGAGGAGCAGCGGCTTTACACTGAGTTCCTCACGGATGACAGAGCTTCTCACCCTATCCCTAAGGGAGAGGACCCACCACCCGGCGGAGGAAACTCATTTCGGCCGCTTGTACCCGTGACCTTGTCCTTTTGGTCATAACCCAAAGCTCATGACCATAGGTGAGGATGGGAACGTTGATCGACCGGTAAATTGAAAGCTTTTCCTTCTGGCTCAGCTCCTTCTTCACCACAACGGATCGATATAACGTCCTCATTACTGAAGACGCCGCACCGATCCGCCTGTAGATCTCACGATCCACTCTATCCTCACTCGTGAACAAGACTCCTAGGTACTTGAACGCCTTCACTTGGGGCAAGATCTCTTTCCCAACCTGGAGATGGCACTCCACCCTTTCCCGGGCGAGAACAATGGACTCGGACTTGGAGGGTGCTGATTCTCATCCCAGTCGCTTCACTGCGAACCGATCCAATGAACGCTGAAGATCCTGGCCAGTTGAAGCCATCAGGACCACATCATCTGCAAAAAGCAGAGACCTAATCCTGCAGCCACCAAACCAGGCGCAGTCAAAGCCTTGAATTATGTAGACTGGTTGGCGTAGTAGTCCAACCCTCACTGGAAAGGGGTCCGACATACTGCCGCAATGCGGACCAAGCTCTGACACTGATCATACAGGGAGACCACCCGCCACAATCAGACATGCCGATACTCCATACTCTCTGAGCACTACCCACGAGACTTTACCGGGGGCCAAGGTCGAATGTCTTCTCCAAGTCCACAAAAACTTATGTAGACTGGTTGGGCAAACTCCCATGCACATTCAAGGACCCTGCCGAGAGTATAGAGCTGGTCTACCGTTCCACGACCAGGACGAATACCACACTGTTTGTCCTGGATCCGAGGTTCCTCCTCTCCAGTACGCATGAATAGACCTTACCGGAAGGCTGAGGAGTGTGATCTACGATAGTTGGAACACACCCTCCGGTTCCCCTTCTTAAAGAGAGGAACAACCACCCCGGTCTGCCAATCCAGAGGTACCGCCCCCGATGTAGACGCAATGTTGCAGAGTCTTGTCAACCAAGACTGCCCCCACAGCATCCAGAGCCTTAAGGAACTCCGGACGGAGCTCATACCCCCGGGGCCTTGCCACCGAGGAGCTTTTTAACTACCTTGTCAACCTCAGCCCCAGAAATAGGAGAGCCCACCACAGACTTCCCAGGCACTGTTTCCTCATAGGAAGACGTGTTGATGGGATTGAGGAGGTCTCGCTTGGCCTGTCGGCATGCCCACTGCCTCTGGAGTCCCATGAGCCAAAAGGACCCGATGGCTCTTTCTTCAGCTTGACAGCATCCCTCACTGCTGGTGGTTTACCGCCACGACAGGCACCAAACACCTTGTGGCCACAGCTTCAATCAGCTGGCTCAACAAGAGAGGAACGGAACATGGTCCACTCGGACTCAATGTCCAGCACCTCCCTCGTGACATGTTCAAAGTTCTTCCGGACATGTTCAAAGTTCTTCAGGAGACTCTTGCTAGGCGTTCCCAGCAGACCCTTACAATGCGTTTGGGCCTGCCAGGCCTACCGGCATCCTCCCTACCATCGGAGCCAGCTCACCACCAGGTGGTTGGTAGAAAGCTCTGCCCTTCTCTTCACAGAGTGTCCAAAACATGAGGCCGCAAATCCCATGACACAACTACAAAGTCAATCATGCGGCCGAGGGTGTCCTTGTGCCAAGTGCACATATGGACACCCTTATGTTTGAACATTGTGTTTGTTATGGACAATCCGTGACAAGCACAAAAGTCCAATAACAAAGCACCACTTGGGTTCAGATCCGGGTGGCCATTTTTCCCAATCACGACTCTCCAGGTTTCACTGTCGTTGCCAACATGAGCGTTGAAGTCCACCAGCAGAACAAGGGAATCACTCGCGGGAGCACTCTCCAGTACTCCCTGAAGGGAATCCAAAAAGAGTGGGTTCTCTGAGCTGCAGTTTGGTGTGTAAACAAACAACAGTCAGGATCCATCACCCAACCCGAAGGCTGAGGGAAGCTACCATCTCGTCTATTGGGTTAAAGTCCAACGTGCAGGCTTTGAGCCGGCGGGCAACAAGAATTGCCACCCCAGCCTCTCATTAGTTGCAACGCCAGTGTGGAATCTCTTCCACTCTGGCGTTGCAAGTAATGAAAGTTCAGCTCAGTCCAGCCCCTGTTGAGAGAACAGGTTCCAGAGCCCTAGCTGTGAGTCCAACTATATCTAGCCGGGAACGTCTCCACCTCATGCACCAGCTCAGGCTCCTTCCCTCCCAGCGAGGTGATGTTCCATGTCCCAAGAGCGAGCTTATGTAGCCGATAATCGGACCACCAAGTGCCCTGCCTTCGGCTGCCGCCCAGCTCTTACTGCACCCTCTATGACCCAAGCCCATGAGTGGTGAGCCCTGGAGGGGGGATCCACGTTGCCTCTTCGAGCTGAGCACGGCTGGGCCCCATGGGGACAGGCCCGTCAATCGCCATCGTGCCCCACCTCTGGGCGGGCTCCACAGGGGAGCCACGGTGACCTGCGTCCGGGCGAGAAAACATCTAGGTCCTCAATTGTACTTTTAATAAAGGTCTTTGAGCTGCTCTTTGTCTGATCCCTCACCTAGGACCTGTTTGTCTTGGGGGACCCTACCAGGGGTTATAGAAGCCCCCGGACAACATTTTCCTGGATCAGAAAAAAAACCACAAAGGTGGCGGCTCAGAAAGCAGGTTATATAAATATAACTCCAAAACCAAACATGCAATATGTCTAAACATGCCTGTAATATTGTATTAATGTGAGTTTTACTAGAATCGGTTGTTTTTGTAAGGTTTGCAAATACAAAAATTAGGTTTTACTCACAATGACAAAATCACACTCAATATGACAGTTATTTAAACATAACTCATGAACTACACATAAAAATGGCTAATAATGCCTGAAATAATGAATCCTTGGGAGTTTTACTGAGTTTTACATTTTGCAAACACAAAAAGTAGTTTTTTACTCAATATGACTGTAATGTTCTTAGAACCCTGAGATAATGGGAAAAAAGCAATACAAATGTATTTAAACCTAACTCTTAAACAACACATGCAAAATGGCTAATAATGCCTAGGGAGACATGTAAGGTTGTTAGTTTAAAAACATTATCTTTTGTAAAGATATCAAAGACACAAGCTAGTTTTTTTAATTCAATAAGACAATATTGAATAAAAAGTCATACTAAATATGAAAGTTACATAAACATAACTCCAAAACCAAACATGTGTCATGTCTAAAAATGCCTGTAATAATGTATTTATGTGAGTTTGTAAGGTTTGCAAAAACAAAAAGTAGTTTTTTACTCAATATGAAAGTAATGTTCTGAGAATCCTGAGATAATGCAAAAAAAGCAATTAAAATGTATTCAAACACAAATTTTAAACCAAACATGTAAAATGTCTAAAAATGCCTGTAATATTGAATCTATGTAAGTTTTACTAGAATCAATTGTTTTTGTAAGGTTTGCAAATACAAAAATGTATCTTTGTGAGTGTTACTAGAAACATTTTCTTTTGTAAGGTTTGCAAAGACACAGGTTAGTTTTTTTTACTCAATATGACAGTATAACTGCCACACTCAATATGACAGTTATTTAAACATAACTCTTAAACTACACATGAAAAATGACTAACAATGCCTGAAATAATGCATTCTTGTACGTTTTAATCGAAACATATGCTTTTTTAAGGCTTGCAAACACAACAATTATTTTTTACTCAATATGACAGTAATGTTCTAAAATTCTGAGATAATACGAAAAAATTAATAAAAATGATTCCAACATAATTCCTAAACCAAACATGCAAAATGTCTAAAAATGTCGTAGTATTGAATCCATGTCAGTTTTACTAGTTTTAGTTGATTTTGTAAGGTTTGCAAATACATAAATTAGGTTTTACTCACAATGACAGTATACTGTCACACTCAATATGACAGTTATTTAAACATAACTCAAACCACACACGAAAAATGGCTAATAATGCCTGAAATAATGCATCGTTGGCAGTTTTACTCGAAACACATGCTTTTTTAAATCTTGCAAACACAAAAAGTAATTTTTTTACTCAATAAGACTGTAATGTTGTTAAAATCCTGAGATAATGCAAAAAAAGCAATACACATGTATTTAAACATTACTCCTAAACAACACATGCAAAATTGCTAATAATGACTGGAAACATGCATCTTTGTTAGTTTTACTAGAAAGATGGTATTTTGTAAAGTTTGCAAAAGCAAAAAGTAGTTTTTTACTCAATATGAAAGTATTGATCTTAGAATCCTGAGATAATGCGAAAAAAGCAATAAAAATGTATTTAAACATAAAATCCTAAACAACACATGCAAAACGGCTAATAATACCTGGAGACATGTATCTTTGTTAGGTTTACTAGAAAAATGATCTTTTGTAAAGTTTGCAAAGACACTAGCCAGTTATTTTAAATTCAATATGACAGTATAACAGTCATACTAAATATGAAAGTTATCAAAACATAACTCCAAAACCAAACATGTGTCATGTCTAAAAATGCCTGTAATAATGTATTTATGTGAGTTTGTAAGGTTTGCAAAAACAAAAAGTAGTTTTTTACTAAATATGAAAGTAATGATCTTAGAATCCTGAGATAATGCGAAAAAAGCAATAAAAATGTATTTAATCATAATTCTAAACAACCCATGCAAAATGGGTAATAATGCCTGGAGACATGTATCTTTGTTAGTTTTACTAGAAAAATGATCTTTTGTAAAGTTTGCAAAGACACAAGCTAGTTTTTTTTATTCAATATGACAGTATAACAGTCATGCTAAATATGAAAGTTATCTAAACATAACTCCAAAACCAAACATGTGCCATGTCTAAAAATGCCTGTAATAATGTATTTATGTGAGTTTGTAAGGTTTGCAAGAACAAAAAGTAGTTTTTTACTCAATATGAAAGTAATGATCTTAGAATCCTGAGATAATGCGAAAAAAGCAATAAAAATGTATTTAAACATAATTCCTAAACAACCCATGCAAAATGGGTAATAATGCCGGGAGACATGTATCTTTGTAAGTTTTACTAGAAAAAGTATCTTTTGTAAAGTTTGCAAAGACACAAGCTAGTTTTTTTTTAATTCAATATGACAGTATAACAGTCATACTAAATATAAAAGTTATATAAACATAACTCCAAAATCAAACACGTGTCATATCTAAAAATGTCTGTAAAAATGTATTTATGCAAGTTTGTAAGGTTTGCAAAAACAAAAAGGACTTTTTTACTCACTATGAAAGTAATGATTTTAGAATCCTGAGATAATGCGAAAAAAGCAATAAAAATGTATTTAAACATAATTGCTAAACAACCCATGCAAAATGGGTAATAATGCCTGGAGACATGTATCTTTGTTAGTTTTACTAGCAAAATGATCTTTTGTAAAGTTTGCAAAGACACAAGCTAGTTTTTTTTTTATTCAATATGACAGTATAACAGTCATACTAAATATGAAAGTTATCTAAACATAACTCCAAAACCAAACATGTGTCATGTCTAAAACTGCCTGTAATAATGTATTTATGTGAGTTTGTAAGGTTTGCAAAAACAAAAAGTAGTTTTTATTCAATATGAAAGTAATGATCTTAGAATCCTGAGATAATGCGAAAAAAGCAATAAAAATGTAACCAAACACAACTTTTAAACCAAACATGTAAAATGTCTGAAATGCCTGTAATATTGAACTATGTAAGTTTTACTAGAATCAATTGTTTTTGTATGGTTTGCAAATACAAAAATTAGGTTTTACACATAATGACATTATTAATTTAACACTCAATATGAAAGTTATTTAATTATAACTCCTAAATACACATGAAACATGTCAAATAGCGTGAAAAAAAATTATCTTTGTGAGTGTTGCTAGAAACATTTTCTTTTGTAAAGTTTGCAAAGACACAAGTTGGTTTTTTTTTTAACTCAATATGACAGTATAACGCCACACTCAATATGACAGTTATTTAAACATAACTCCTAAACCACACCTGAAAAATGGCTAATAATGCCTGAAATAATGCATCTTTGGGAGTTTTACTGGAAACATATGCTTTTTTAAGGCTTGCAAACACAACAATTATTTTTTTACTCAATATGACAGTAATGTTCTAAAAATCCTGAGATAATGCGAAAAAAGCAATGCACATGTATTCCAACATAATTCCTAAACCAAACATGCAAAATGTCTGAAAATGCCTGTAATATTGAATCCATGTGAGTTTTATTTGAATCAGTTGTATGGTTTGCAAATACAAAAATTGGATTTTATAACAAACACAAGTTAGTTTTTTTTACTCAATATAACAGTTTAGCTGTCATACTATATATATGAAAGTTATATAAACATAACTCCAAAACCAAACATGCATTATGTCCAAAACTGCCTGTAATATTGTATATATGTGAGTTTTACTAGAATCAGGGTTGCAAATACAAAAATTGGGTTTTATGACAGTATACTGTCACACTCAATATGACAGTTATTCAAACATAACTCAAACAACACATGCAAAATGGCTAACAATGCCTGGAGACATGTTATTACGACATTAGTTTTACTAGAAAAATGGTCTTTTGTAAGGTTTGCAAAGACACAAGTTAGTTTTTTTTTTATTGAATATGACAGTATAACTGTCATAATAAATATGAAAGTTATATAAACATAACTCTTAAACCAAACATGCATTATGTCTAAAAATGCCTGTAATATTGTATCTGTGTGAGTTTAACTAGATTTAGTTGTTTTTGTAAGGTTTGCAAATACAACATATGGGTTTTACTCACTATGACAGTATAATGTCAAACTCAATCTGACAGTTATTTAAACATAACTCCTAAACCACACATGCAAAATGGCTAATAATGCCTGGAGATATGTATCTTTGTGAATTTTACTAGGAACAACATATTGTGTAAGGTTTAGTTAGTTTTTGTACTCAATATGACAGTATAACTGTCATACTAAATCCATCCATTTTCTTCCGCTTATGGTCGGGTTATGGTCGGGTTGCGGGGGCCGCAGCCTAAGCAGAGAAGCCCAAACTTCCATTTCTCCAGCCACTTCGTCCAGCTTTTCTCGGGGGATCCCGAGGCGTTCCCAGGCCAGCCGGGAGACATAGTGTTCCGAATGTGTCCTGGGTCTTCCCCGTGGCCTCCTGCCGGTCGGACTTGCCCTAAACACCTCCCTAGGGAGGCGTTCGGGTGGCTCCTGAGCAGATGCCCCAACCACCTCATCCGGCTCCTCTCCATGTGGAGGAGCAGCGGCTTTACTGTGAGTTCCTCCAGGATGACAGAGCTTCACCTTCACCAGGGGTGTCAAACTCAAATACAGAGTGGGCCAAAGTTTAAAACTGAACCAAGGTTCAACAAATTAACCTTTTAATAGGGACCCAAACAAGTTTTGCTTTGAAAATTGAACAAGCAAGGATTATATTACTTTATAGTGACATGCAAAATCGAGATTCAAATAATAATAATAATAATTAAAAAATATCAATTGCATATCAAATACAATTTAAATAAAAATTGAATGCCTCTTTTCTATTTGCAGCCTTCTGAGGTAAATATCAAGATTAACTTTTTCCACAGGTTAATAAATTTGAAAATAAAATAACAATGAATAAGACAACCATTCAGGACTTTAAACTGCTCAGTTTGCAACACACTGATCTAATTTGATGTGCCCAAGCCAGATACCTGGCATCTTTTTTTGGATGCTAGTTCTTTAATGTCGGGGCTCAGGCTTTGAGCCGAGGCGACTTTCATTATCGAACGAAGGTGTTCAACAGTCATATCTCGTACAACCAGTTCTAACATCGTCCAGACCCAGTCACAAGATATGTGCAGTTTCAGCACCCATACACAAATGAATGCAAAGCATACTTCATCAACAGCGATACGGGTTACACTGAGGGTGCCAGTATAAAAAACTTTAACACTGTTAGAAATATACACCACACTGTGAACCCACACCAAACAAGAATAAAAAACAATTTTCGGGAGAACATCCGCACCGTAACACAACATAAACACAAAAGAACAAATACCCAGAATCCTTTGCAGCACTAACTCTTTCGGGATGCTACAAAATACACCCCCGCTACCACCAAACCACCCCCACCCACACACACACAAACCTTGCAGCGTCCCGGAAGATTTAGTGCTACAAAGGGTTCTGGGTATTTGTTCTGTTGTGTTTATGTTGTGTTACGGTGCGGATGTTCTCCCGAAATGTGTTTGTCATTCTTGTTTGGTGTGGATTCACAGTGTGGCGTATATTCCTAAAAGTGTTAAAGTTTTTTTATTTGGCTACCGTCAGTGTAACCTGCATCGCTGTTGATGAAGTATGCGTTGCATTCAATTGTGTGTGGGTGCAGAAGCTGCACTGACATGAAACTGGGCCAGCACTCGTTTGACTAGCTGAAAAAAAAAAAAAAATTTCGGGAGGAGTGCTGGAGTCAAACCCGGGAGGGTTGGCAAGTATTAGAAGTAGCGGTGTTACTGCGGCACTGCCGCAATGTATAATCCACGGTCCAGCTTTAGTGTTAATTTGATATTGCCTCGATGGCCCACGGGCCAGAGTTTGACACCCATGACCTTCACTGTAAAAAATTACTGTAAAAATAAAAAATAAAATTACAGTTATATACTCCATCCATCCATCCATTTTCTACCGCTTATTCCCTTCGGGGTCGCGGGGGGCGCTGGAGCCTATCTCAGCTACAATCGGGCGGGAGGCGGGGTACACCCTGGACAAGTCACCACCTCATCGCAGGGCCAACACAGATAGACAGACAACATTCACACTCACATTCACACACTAGGGCCAATTTAGTGTTGCCAATCAACCTATCCTGTTCTTCTTAAATGCAGTTAAGTACTGTAAATTGTGTTGCATTTTTCAAAAAATATCGACCAGCAGTAAGTTACTGTAAAACCTACAGTATAATTCAGTATTTTTCAGACTTGTTTCTTGGGTCCGCCCACAATTCGTCCAACCGAGCTTCATTTCACCTGGCCGCCCCTGCTAAATCCATCCTACTGCATCGTGTGTTTTTGATAACAAGGTAAGAGTCACTTGTACCTTGATGTGTCATTTTCTGTTTGAATTACTTTTTATATATATTTATAAAGTCTGGAGGTCTACTTGCATTAAAAAAATGTTCACAGCACTGAGAAAAGGTTGAGAACCACTGCCTTAGGACAGTGGTTCTCAACCTTTTTTCAGTGATGTACCCCTGTGAACATTTTTTTAATTCAAGTACCCCCTAATCAGAGCAAAGCATTTTTGGTTGAAAAAAAAGAGATAAAGAAGTAAAATACAGCACTATGTCATCAGTTTCTGATTTATTAAATTGTATAACAGTGCAAAATATTGCTCATTTGTTGTGGTCTTTCTTGAACTATTTGGAAAAAAAGAATGACAAATAACTAAAAACTTGTTGAAAAATAAACAAGTGATTCAATTATAAATAAAGATTTTTACACATAGAAGTAATCAACTTAAAGTGCCCTCTTTGGGGATTGTAATAGAGATCCATCTGGATTCATGAACTTCATTCTCAACATTTCTTCACAAAAAAAGAAATCTTTAACATCAATATTTATGGAACATGTCCACATGTCTCAGCTGCATTACTGCTACGCTTTAACCACGCCTCCATTGTTTTCTACATGGATAGTTGATTGACAGTTGGTGCCGTGTGGCACCGCCAGGTAGGGTCAAACCATCATGGCATGGGGGAAACTCTGGCTTTATGGTAATGAATGGAATAGCCTACTTGATTAGATGTTCAGTTTATGAACTTACATTCATATTTTGTCGAAGTATTATTCAATAAATATATTTATAAAGGGTTTTTGAATTGTTGCTATTTTTAGAATATTTTTTTTAAAAATCTCACGTACCCCTTGGCATACCTTCAAGTACCCCCAGGAATATGCGTACCCCCATTTGAGAACCACTGCCATAGGAGACTAGATGTAAACAGAGTAAAGAGAGAGCGAGTGAGGTGGCCATTCCAAATACTTTTAAAATGCTACCCATATTGGATACTGTTTAGGAACATAAACTGCATTTCTTGACTGTACCAGTTGCTGGTGACAAAGTCACAATAAAACGTTGGATGATCAGCATGGAAGGTGATGTCATCTGCAAAGGCGTCCAACCTAGCTTCATCTCAGGGCTTGCTGCCCTTCTTGCTTGGTGCTCGGACATTGGAATTTGTTCAAAGGTAAATCCTCTCGATACTGTTAAATACTGTTAGGATATTTTATTTTATATTTCTCACCTCTGTTCAGGAATTTGACTTGTCATTTCCCCAATTCTGTGCCTTAAATCAATGACTCTTCTGTTCCTTTGTGGACCTTCTTATTAGGGACCGAAGCACCAGTTTGACTCTAAGATACAGAGAAGGTAGGTAATGTGCAGGTAAAGATATGTTGACTGGGTCAAAGAAGGAAGCACCTGTTTGACCCCAGGATGCAGAAAAAGTAGGTAAATTGCAGGTATGTTGACTGGGTGATGGCAGGAAGCACCAGCGGGACCCGAGGATGCAGAGCAAATAGGTAATGTGCGGGTGAAGATATGTTGAATGGGTAAAGGCAGGAAGCACCAGTGTGACCCCACTATGCAGAGAAGGTAGGTAATGTGCGGGTGAAGGTATGTTGAATGGGTGAAAGAAGGAAGCGCAGGTGTGGTTGAGGCAATGCAGACAAGGTAGGTATGTGCAGGTGAAGATATGTTGTATGGTGAAAGAAAGAAGCACCAGTGTGACCCCAGGATGCAGGGAAGGTAGGTAACAAACAGGTAAAGATATGTTGAATGGGTAAAGGCAGGAAACACCAGCTAGACGCCAGGATACAGAGAAGGTAGGTAATGTGCAGGTAAAGATATGTTGAATGGGTAAAGGTAGAAAGCACCAACATGACCACACTATGCAGAGAAGGTAGGTGATGTGCAGGTAGAGATATGTTGAATGGGTAAAGGCAAGAAGCACCAGTGTGACCACAGGATGCAGAGAAGATAGGTAATGAGCAGGTAACGATATGTTAAATGGGTGAAAGCAGGAAACATCAGCGTAAATACACGGTCCCGTAGATGGAGAGAAAACATAAATAGAGAGAGGGATTGGGGAGGCTTTAGCATTGTCTTCCTCTCTGAATTTGTCTTAATGGGTTTTAGAGTATTCACTCATCTACAGCTGTGGTTATGGTATGGCTCACATACATCCTAAAATTGATATTAATATTTGTGCAGTGCATATTCCTAAATAACAATGTGAGGGGAGTTCTGCATCGACTGCAAGTAATCTTCAATCACAACAGAATATATAATATGCTTTTTCTCTTTTTTAGGCGATTCATTGGCGTTAACCCCGAGAGGGGAACAAAGGCTAGCCAGGGAAAGGTGGTGTCCAAGAAGACCGGGAAGCTGGTTCAGAAAAAGGCAGCAACTGTAAATCCTCACGTAGCCACCCTTATAAAACATCTCACAGACTTTGAGTGGGGCTTTATGTAGCCGACAACTAAACACTGGACTCGTGTTCAGTGTTTTGTCTCCAGTTTGAAATTAAGTTGACATGTTATAAATGTTAAAATGCTTTACTGAAAATAAGACGAATGCACTAAATGTACATTGAATGTATTTGATGCACTTTAAAATAATTGGTTAATAAAAGCATACCGGTAACTTGCAAGGCCATTTCTCAAGTCATTTTTATGCCAGCAGATTGCAGGGGTTTTGATTTTGAAAATTTAAAAGTTCAATTCATTAACTTCTAGCTGCATTATACTGTAAAGCTCAGTCTATAGTGCTCACAATTATTTTACTGTAATTAACTGTTAATGGATATTACAGTAGATACACTAAAATAACAGTGTAATGCCGCTAAACAGATGACAGTATTATGCTGTGAAGCGTATATTTGATACAGCACAGTACTGTGATACTTTTTACAGTAATAAACTGTAGTGATAAATCACAGTATGTGTGCTGTAGAAAAACAGTTTTATACTGGAACCATTAGGTGCCAGTAGGTTACTGTAATTAAACGGTGACAATTCTTACAGTAAGGGAGAGACCCGCCACCCAGTGGAGAAAACTCATTTTGGCCGCTTGTACCCGTGATCTTGTCCTTTCGGTCTTACCCCAAAGCTCATGACCATAGGTGAGGATGGGAACGTAAATCGACCGGTAAATTGGGAGCTTTTCCTTCTGGCTCGGCTCCTTCTTACCACAACGAATCGATATAGCGTCCTCATTACTGAAGACGCCGCACCGATCAGCCTGTGCATATCACGATCCACTCTTCCCTCACTCATGAACAAGACTCCAGGTACTTGAACTCATCCACAAGATCTCCTGCCCAACCTCGAGATGGCACTCCACCCTTTCCCGGGCGAGAACCTCGGACTTGGAGGTGCTGATTCTCATCCCAGTCGCTTCACACTCGGCTGCGAACCGATCCAATGAGAGCTGAAGATCCTGGCAAGTTGAAGCCATAAGGACCACATCATCTGCAAAAAGCAGAGACCTAATCCTGCAGCCACCAAACCGGATCCCCTCAACGCCATGACTGCGCCTAGAAATTCTGTCCATAAAAGTTATGAACAGAATCGGTGACAAAGGGCAGCCTTGGCGGAGTCCAACCCTCACTGGAAAGGGGTCCGACTTACTGCCGGCAATGCAGACCAAGCTCTGACACTGATCATACAGGGAGCGACCCGCCACAATCAGACATGCCGATACCCCATACTCTCTGAGCACTCCCCACAGGACTTCCCGGGGTGGCCACGGTCGACTGTCTTCTCCAAGTCCACAAAGCACATGTAGACTGGTTGGGCAAACTCCCATGCACACTCAAGGACCCTGCCGAGAGTATAGAGCTGGTCTACCGTTCCACGACCAGGACGAAAACCACACTGTTCGTCCTGGATCCGAGGTTCCTCCTCTCCAGTACACATGAATAGACCTTACCGGGAAGGCTGAGGAGTGTGATCTACGATAGTTGGAACACACCCTCCGGTTCCCCTTCTTAAAGAGAAGAACCACCACCCCGGTCTGCCAATCCAGAGGTACCGCCCTAGATGTCCACGCGATGTTGCAGAGTCTTGTCAACTAAAACAGCCCCACAGCATCCAGAGCCTTAAGGAACTCCGGACGGAGCTCATCCACCGAGGAGGTTTTTAACTACCTTGGCAACCTCAGCCCCAGAGATGTCATACTATATATTAAAGTTTTATAAACATAACTCCAAAACCAAACATGCATTATGTCCAAAATTGCCTGTAATATTGTATAGATGTGAGTTTTACTAGAATCAGGTTTGCAAATACAAAAATTGGGTTTTATGACAGTATACTGTCACACTCAATATGACAGTATAACTGTCATACTAAATCCATCCATTTTCTTCCGCTTATCAGAGGTCGGGTTGCGGGGGCAGCAGCCTAAGCAGAGAGCCCAGACTTCCATCTCCACAGCCACTTCGTCCAGCTCTTCTCGGGGGATCCCGAGGCGTTCCCAGGCCAGCCGGGAGACATTGTCTTTCCAATGTGTCCTAGGTCTTCCCCATGGCCTCCTGCCGTTCGGACTTGCCCTAAACACCTCCGTAGGGAGGCGTTCGGGTGGCATCCTGAGCAGATGCCCGAACCACCTCATCTGGCTCCTCTCAATGTGGAGGAGCAGCGGCTTTACACTGAGTTCCTCACGGATGACAGAGCTTCTCACCCTATCTCTAAGGGAGAGACCCACCACCCGGCGGAGGAAACTCATTTCGGCCGCTTGTACCCGTGACCTTGTCCTTTCGGTCATAACCCAAAGCTCATGACCATAGGTGAGGATGGGAACGTTGATAGACCGGTAAATTGAAAGCTTTTCCTTCTGGCTCAGCTCCTTCTTCACCACAACGGATCGATATAGCGTCCTCGTTACTGAAGACGCCGCACCGATCCGCCTGTAGATCTCATGATCCACTCTATCCTCACTCGTGAACAAGACTCCTAGGTACTTGAACGCCTTCACTTGGGGCAAGATCTCTTTCCCAACCTGGAGATGGTAATCCACCCTTTCCCGGGCAAGAACAATGGACTCGGACTTGGAGGTGCTGATTCTCATCCCAGTCGCTTCACTGCGAACCGATCCAATGAACTCTGAAGATCCTGGCCAGTTGAAGCCACCAGGACCACATCATCTGCAAAAAGCAGAGACCTAATCCTGCAGCCACCAAACCAGAGGTAGTCAAAGCCTTGACTTATGTAGACTGGTTGGCGTAGTCCAACCCTCACTGGAAAGGGGTCCGACATACTGCCGGCAATGCGGACCAAGCTCTGACACTGATCATACAGGGAGACACCCGCCACAATATGCCGATACTCCATACTCTCTGAGCACTACCCACAAGACTTACCGGGGGCCAAGGTCGAATGTCTTCTCCAAGTCCACAAAACTTATGTAGACTGGTTGGGCAAACTCCCATGCACATTCAAGGACCCTGCCGAGAGTATAGAGCTGGTCTACCGTTCCACGACCAGGACGAATACCACACTGTTTGTCCTGGATCCGAGGTTCCTCCTCTCCAGTACGCATGAATAGACCTTACCGGGAAGGCTGAGGAGTGTGATCTAGGATAGTTGGAACACACCCTCCGGTTCCCCTTCTTAAAGAGAGGAACAACCACCCCGGTCTGCCAATCCAGAGGTACCACCCCCGATGTAGACGCAATGTTGCAGAGTCTTGTCAACCAAGACTGCCCCACAGCATCCAGAGCCTAAAGGAACTCCGGACGGAGCTCATACCCCCGGGCCTTGCCACCGAGGAGCTTTTTAACTACCTTGTCAACCTCAGCCCCAGAAATAGGAGAGCCCACCACAGACTTCCCAGGCACTGTTTCCTCATAGGAAGACGTGTTGATGGGATTGAGGAGGTCTAGCTTGGCCTGTCGGTATGCCCACTGCCTCTGGAGTCCCATGAGCCAAAAGGACCCGATGGCTCTTTCTTCAGCTTGACAGCATCCCTCACTGCTGGTGGTTTACCGCCACGACAGGCACCAAACACCTTGTGGCCACAGCTTCAATCAGCTGGCTCAACAAGAGAGGAACGGAACATGGTCCACTCGGACTCAATGTCCAGCACCTCCCTCGTGACATGTTCAAAGTTCTTCTGGACATGTTCAAAGTTCTTCAGGAGACTCTTGCTATGCGTTCCCAGCAGACCCTTACAATGCGTTTGGGCCTGCCAGGCCTACCGGCATCCTCCCTACCATCGGAGCCAGCTCACCACCAGGTGGTGGTTGGTAGAAAGCTCTGCCCTTCTCTTCACAGAGTGTCCAAAACATGAGGCCGCAAATCCCATGACACAACTACAAAGTCAATCATGCGGCCGAGGGTGTCCTTGTGCCAAGTGCACATATGGACACCCTTATGTTTGAACATTGTGTTTGTTATGGACAATCCGTGACAAGCACAAAAGTCCAATAACAAAGCACCACTTGGGTTCAGATCCGGGTGGCCATTTTTCCCAATCACGACTCTCCAGGTTTCACTGTCGTTGCCAACATGAGTGTTGAAGTCCACCAGCAGAACAAGGGAATCACACGCGGGAGCACTCTCCAGTACTCTCTGAAGGGAATCCAAAAAGAGTGGGTTCTCTGAGCTGCTGTTTGGTGTGTAAACAAACAACAGTCAGGATCCATCACCCAACCCGAAGGCTGAGGGAAGCTACCATCTCGTCTATTGGGTTTAAGTCCAACGTGCAGGCTTTGAGCCGGGGGGCAACAAGAATTTCCACCCCAGCCTCTCATTAGTTGCAACGCCAGTGTGGAATCTGTTCCACTCTGGCGTTGCAAGTAATGAAAGTTCAGCTCAGTCTAGCCCCTCTTGAGAGAACAGGTTCCAGAGCCCTTGCTGTGAGTCCAACTATATCTAGCCGGGAACGTCTCCACCTCATGCACCAGCTCAGGCTCCTTCCCTCCCAGCGAGGTGATGTTCCATGTCCCAAGAGCGAGCTTATGTAGCCGATAATCGGACCACCAAGAGCCCTGCCTTCGGCTTCCGCCCAGCTCTTACTGCACCCTCTATGACCCAAGCCCATGAGTGGTGAGCCCTGGAGGGGGGATCCACGTTGGCTCTTCGAGCTGAGCACGGCTGGGCCCCATGGGGGCAGGCCCGTCAATCGCCATCGTGCCCCACCTCTGGGCCTGGCTCCACAGGGGAGCCACGGTGACCTGCGTCCGGGCGAGAAAACATCTAGGTCCTCAATTGTACTTTTAATAAAGGTCTTTGAGCTGCTCTTTGTCTGATCCCTCACCTAGGACCTGTTTGTCTTGGGGGACCCTACCAGGGGTTATAGAAGCCCCCGGACAACATTTTCCTGGATCAGTAGGACACGCAAACCACAAAGGTGGCGGCTCAGAAAGCAGGTTATATAAATATAACTCCAAAACCAAACATGCAATATGTCTAAACATGCCTGTAATATTGTATCAATGTGAGTTTTACTAGAATCGGTTGTTTTTGTAAGGTTTGCAAATACAAAAATTAGGTTTTACTCACAATGACAAAATCACACTCAATATGACAGTTATTTAAACATACCTCATAAACTACACATAAAAATTCAGTCAACGCCTTGACTGCGCCTAGATATTCTGTCCATTAAAGTTACAAACAGAATCGGTGACAAAGGGCAGCCTTGGCGTAGTCCAACCCTCACTGGAAAGGGGTCCGACATTCTGCCGGCAATGCGGACCAAGCTCTGACACTGATCATACAGGGAGACACCCGCCACAATCAGACATGCCGATACTCCATACTCTCTGAGCACTACCCACAAGACTTACCGGGGGCCAAGGTCGAATGTCTTCTCCAAGTCCACAAAACTTATGTAGACTGGTTGGGCAAACTCCCATGCACATTCAAGGACCCTGACGAGAGTATAGAGCTGATCTACCGTTCCACGACCAGGACGAATACCACACTGTTTGTCCTGGATCTGAGGTTCCTCCTCTCCAGTACGTATGAATAGACCTTACCGGGAAGGCTGAGGAGTGTGATCTACGATAGTTGGAACACACCCTCCGGTTCCCCTTCTTAAAGAGAGGAACAACCACCCCGGTCTGCCAATCCAGAGGTACCGCCCCCAATGTAGACGCAATGTTGCAGAGTCTTGTCAACCAAGACTGCCCCACAGCATCCAGAGCCTTAAGGAACTCCGGACGGAGCTCATACCCCCGGGGCCTTGCCACCGAGGAGCTTTTTAACTACCTTGTCAACCTCAGCCCCAGAAATAGGAGAGCCCACCACAGACTTCCCAGGCACTGTTTCCTCATAGGAAGACGTGTGGTGGGGTTGAGGAGGTCTCGCTTGGCCTGTCGGTATGCCCACTGCCTCTGGAGTCCCATGAGCCAAAAGGACCCGATGGCTCTTTCTTCAGCTTGACAGCATCCCTCACTGCTGGTGGATTACCGCCACGACAGGCACAAAACACCTTGTGGCCACAGCTTCAATCAGCTGGCTCAACAAGAGAGGAACGGAACATGGTCCACTCGGACTCAATGTCCAGCACCTCCCTCGTGACATGTTCAAAGTTCTTCCGGACATGTTCAAAGTTCTTCAGGAGACTCTTGCTAGGCGTTCCCAGCAGACCCTTACAATGCGTTTGGGCCTGCCAGGCCTACAGGCATCCTCCCTACCATCGGAGCCAGCTCACCACCAGGTGGTGGTTGGTAGAAAGCTCTGCCCTTCTCTTCACAGAGTGTCCAAAACATGAGGCCGCAAATCCCATGACACAACTACAAAGTCAATCATGCGGCCGAGGGTGTCCTTGTGCCAAGTGCACTTATGGACACCCTTATGTTTGAACATTGTGTTTGTTATGGACAATCCGTGACAAGCACAAAAGTCCAATAACAAAGCACCACTTGGGTTCAGATCCGGGTGGCCATTTTTCCCAATCACGACTCTCCAGGTTTCACTGTCGTTGCCAACATGAGCGTTGAAGTCCACCAGCAGAACAAGGGAATCACTCACGGGAGCACTCTCCAGTACTCCCTGAAGGGAATCCAAAAAGAGTGGGTTCTCTGAGCTGCTGTTTGGTGTGTAAACAAACAACAGTCAGGATCCATCACCCAACCCGAAGGCTGAGGGAAGCTACCATCTCGTCTATTGGGTTAAAGTCCAACGTGCAGGCTTTGGGCCGGGGGGCAACAAGAATTGCCACCCCAGCCTCTCATTAGTTGCAACGCCAGTGTGGAATCTCTTCCACTCTGGCGTTGCAAGTAATGAAAGTTCAGCTCAGTCCAGCCCCTCTTGAGAGAACAGGTTCCAGAGCCCTTGCTGTGAGTCCAACTATATCCAGCCGGGAACGTCTCCACCTCATGCACCAGCTCAGGCTCCTTCCCTCCCAGCGAGGTGATGTTCCATGTCCCAAGAGCGAGCTTATGTAGCCGATAATCGGACCACCAAGTGCCCTGCCTTCGGCTGCCGCCCAGCTCTTACTGCACCCTCTATGACCCAATCCCATGAGTGGTGAGCCCTGGAGGGGGGATCCACGTTGCCTCTTCGAGCTGAGCACGGCTGGGCCCCATGGGGACAGGCCCGTCAATCAGGAACTGGCTCCACAGGGGAGCCACGGTGACCTGCGTCCGGGCGAGAAAACATCTAGGTCCTCAATTGTACTTTTAATAAAGGTCTTTGAGCTGCTCTTTGTCTGATCCCTCACCTAGGACCTGTTTGTCTTGGGGGACCCTACCAGGGGTTATAGAAACCCCCGGACAACATTTTCCTGGATCAGTAGGACACGCAAACCACAAAGGTGGCGGCTCAGAAAGCAGGTTATATAAATATAACTCCAAAACCAAACATGCAATATGTCTAAACATGCCTGTAATATTGTATTAATGTGAGTTTTACTAGAATCGGTTGTTTTTGTAAGGTTTGCAAATACAAAAATTAGGTTTTACTCACAATGACAAAATCACACTCAATATGACAGTTATTTAAACATAACTCATGAACTACACATAAAAATGGCTAGTAATGCCTGAAATAATGAATCCTTGGGAGTTTTGCTGAGTTTTACATTTTGCAAACACAAAAAGTAGTTTTTTACTCAATATGACTGTAATGTTCTTAGAACCCTGAGATAATGGGAAAAAAGCAATAAAAATGTATTTAAACCTAACTCTTAAACAACACATGCAAAATGGCTAATAATGCCTAGGGAGACATGTAAGGTTGTTAGTTTAAAAACATTATCTTTTGTAAAGATATCAAAGACACAAGCTAGTTTTTTTTAATTCAATAAGACAATATTGAATAAAAAGTCATACTAAATATGAAAGTTACATAAACATAACTCCAAAACCAAACATGTGTCATGTCTAAAAATGCCTGTAATAATGTATTTATGTGAGTTTGTAAGGTTTGCAAAAACAAAAAGTAGTTTTTTACTCAATATGAAAGTAATGTTCTGAGAATCCTGAGATAATGCAAAAAAAGCAATAAAAATGTATTCAAACACAAATTTTAAACCAAACATGTAAAATGTCTAAAAATGCCTGTAATATTGAATCTATGTAAGTTTTACTAGAATCAATTGTTTTTGTAAGGTTTGCAAATACAAAAATTAGGTTTTACACATAATGACATTATAACTGTAACACTCAATATGACAATTATTTATTTATAACTCCTAACCACACATGAAACATGTCTAATAATGCGTGAAAAAATGTATCTTTGTGAGTGTTACTAGAAACATTTTCTTTTGTAAGGTTTGCAAAGACACAGGTTAGTTTTTTTTACTCAATATGACAGTATAACGGCCACACTCAATATGACAGTTATTTAAACATAACTCTTAAACTACACATGAAAAATGACTAACAATGCCTGAAATAATGCATTCTTGTAAGTTTTAATCGAAACATATGCTTTTTTAAGGCTTGCAAACACAACAATTATTTTTTTTACTCAATATGACAGTAATGTTCTAAAATTCTGAGATAATACGAAAAAATTAATAAAAATGATTCCAACATAATTCCTAAACAAAACATGCAAAATGTCTAAAAATGTCGTAGTATTGAATCCATGTGAGTTTTACTAGTTTTAGTTGATTTTGTAAGGTTTGCAAATACATAAATTAGGTTTTACTCACAATGACAGTATACTGTCACACTCAATATGACAGTTATTTAAACATAACTCAAACCACACACGAAAAATGGCTAATAATGCCTGAAATAATGCATCGTTGGCAGTTTTACTCGAAACACATGCTTTTTTAAATCTTGCAAACACAAAAAGTAATTTTTTTACTCAATAAGACTGTAATGTTGTTAAAATTCTGAGATAATGCGAAAAAAGCAATACAAATGTATTTAAACATTACTCCTAAACAACACATGCAACATTGCTAATAATGCCTGGAAACATGTATCTTTGTTAGTTTTACTAGAAAGATGGTATTTTGTAAAGTTTGCAAAAGCAAAAAGTAGTTTTTTACTCAATATGAAAGTAATGATCTTAGAATCCTGAGATAATGCGAAAAAAGCAATAAAAATGTATTTAAACATAAAATCCTAAACAACACATGCAAAATGGCTAATAATGCCTGGAGACATGTATCTTTGTTAGGTTTACTAGAAAAATGATCTTTTGTAAAGTTTGCAAAGACACTAGCTAGTTATTTTAAATTCAATATGACAGTATAACAGTCATACTAAATATGAAAGTTATCAAAACATAACTCCAAAACCAAACATGTGTCATGTCTAAAAATGCCTGTAATAATGTATTTATGTGAGTTTGTAAGGTTTGCAAAAACAAAAAGTAATTTTTTTTACTAAATATGAAAGTAATGATCTTAGAATCCTGAGATAATGCGAAAAAAGCAATAAAAATTTATTTAAACATAACTCCTAAAAAACACATGCAAAATGGCTAATAATTTCTGGGGATATGTATCTTTGTTAGTTTTACTAGAAAGATGGTATTTTGTAAAGTTTGCAAAAGCAAAAAGTAGTTTTTTACTCAATATGAAAGTAATGATCTTAGAATCCTGAGATAATGCGAAAAAAGCAATAAAAATGTATTTAAACATAAAATCCTAAACAACACATGCAAAATGGCTAATAATGCCTGGAGACATGTATCTTTGTTAGGTTTACTAGAAAAATGATCTTTTGTAAAGTTTGCAAAGACACTAGCTAGTTATTTTAAATTCAATATGACAGTATAACAGTCATACTAAATATGAAAGTTATCAAAACATAACTCCAAAACCAAACATGTGTCATCTCTAAAAATGTCTGTAATAATGTATTTATGCAAGTTTGTAAGGTTTGCAAAAACAAAAAGTAATTTTTTACTCAATATGAAAGTAATGATTTTAGAATCCTGAGATAATGCGAAAAAAGCAATAAAAATGTATTTAAACATAATTCCTAAACAACCCATGCAAAATGGGTAATAATGCCTGGATTTGTGTATCTTTGTTAGTTTTACTAGAAAAATTATATTTTGTAAAGTTTGCAAAGACACAAGCTAGTTTTTTTTATTCAATATGACAGTATAACAGTCATACTAAATATAAAAGTTATATAAACATAACTCCAAAACCAAACACGTGTCATGTCTAAAAATGTCTGTAATAATGTATTTATGTAAGTTTGTAAGGTTTGCAAAAACAAAATGTAGTTTTTTTTTTTCACTATGAAAGTAATGTAGAATCCTGAGATAATGCAAAAAAAGCAATAAAAATGTATTTAAACATAATTCCTAAACAACACATGCAAAATGGCTAATAATGCCTGGAGACATGTATCTTTGTTAGTTTTACTAGAAAAAGTATCTTTTGTAAAGTTTGCAAAGACACAAGCTAGTTTTTTTTATTCAATATGACAGTATAACAGTCATACTAAATATGAAAGTTATATAAACATAACTTCAAAACCAAACGTGTGTCATGTCTAAAATTGCCTGTAATAATGTATGTATGTGAGTTTGAAAGGTTCTCAACAACAAAAAGTAGTTTTTTACTCAATATGAAAGTAATGATTTTAGAATCCTGAGATAATGCGAAAAAAGCAATAAAAATGTATTTAAACATAACTCCTAAAAAACACATGCAAAATGGCTAATAATTTCTAGGGATATGTATCTTTGTTAGTTTTACTAGAAAAATGATCTTTTGTAAAGTTTGCAAAGACACAAGCTAGTTTTTTTTATTCAATATGACAGTATAACAGTCATACTACATATGAAAGTTATATAGACATAACTCCAAAACCAAACGTGTGTGATGTCTAAAATTTTCTTTAATAATGTATGTATGTGAGTTTGAAAGGTTTGCAACAACAAAAAGTAGTTTTTTACTCAATATGAAAGTAATGATTTTAGAATCCTGAGATAATGCGAAAAAAGCAATAAAAATGTATTTAAACATAACTCTTAAAAAACACATGCAAAATGGCTAATAATGCCTGGAGACATGTATCTTTGTAAGTTTTACTAGAAAAAGTATCTTTTGTAGAGTTTGCAAAGACACTAGCTAGGTTTTTTAAATTCAATATGACAGTATAACAGTCATACTACATATGAAAGTTATATAAACATAACTCCAAAACCAAACGTGTGTCATGTCTAAAATTGCCTTTAATAATGTATGTATGTGAGTTTGAAAGGTTTGCAACAACAAAAAGTAGTTTTTTACTCAATATGAAAGTAATGATCTTAGAATCCTGAGATAATGCGAAAAAAGCAATAAAAATGTATTTAAACATAATTCCTAAACAACACATGCAAAATGGCTAATAATGCCTGGAGACATGTATCTTTGTTAGTTTTACTAGAAAAAGTATCTTTTGTAAAGTTTGCAAAGACACAAGCTAGTTTTTTTTATTCAATATGACAGTATAACAGTCATACTAAATATGAAAGTTATATAAACATAACTTCAAAACCAAACGTGTGTCATGTCTAAAATTGCCTGTAATAATGTATGTATGTGAGTTTGAAAGGTTTGCAACAACAAAAAGTAGTTTTTTACTCAATATGAAAGTAATGATTTTAGAATCCTGAGATAATGCGAAAAAAGCAATAAAAATGTATTTAAACATAACTCCTAAAAAACACATGCAAAATGGCTAATAATTTCTGGGGATATGTATCTTTGTTAGTTTTACTAGAAAAATGATCTTTTGTAAAGTTTGCAAAGACACAAGCTAGTTTTTTTTATTCAATATGACAGTATAACAGTCATACTACATATGAAAGTTATATAGACATAACTCCAAAACCAAACGTGTGTGATGTCTAAAATTTTCTTTAATAATGTATGTATGTGAGTTTGAAAGGTTTGCAACAACAAAAAGTAGTTTTTTACTCAATATGAAAGTAATGATTTTAGAATCCTGAGATAATGCGAAAAAAGCAATAAAAATGTATTTAAACATAACTCTTAAAAAACACATGCAAAATGGCTAATAATGCCTGGAGACATGTATCTTTGTTAGTTTTACTAGAAAAAGTATCTTTTGTAGAGTTTGCAAAGACACTAGTTAGGTTTTTTAAATTCAATATGACAGTATAACAGTCATACTACACATGAAAGTTATATAAACATAACTCCAAAACCAAACGTGTGTCATGTCTAAAATTGCCTTTAATAATGTATGTATGTGAGTTTGAAAGGTTTGCAACAACAAAAAGTAGTTTTTTACTCAATATGAAAGTAATGATCTTAGAATCCTGAGATAATGCGAAAAAAGCAATAAAAATGTATTCAAACTTAATTCCTATACAACCCATGCAAAATGGGTAATAATGCCTGGAGACGTGTATCTTTGTTAGTTTTACGAGAAAAATGATCTTTTGTAAAGTTTGCAAAGACACAAGCTAGTTTTTTTTATTCAATATGACAGTATAACAGTCATACTAAATATGAAAGTTATATAAACATAACTCCAAAACCAAACGTGTGTTCTGTCTAAAATTGCCTATAATAATGTATGTATGTGAGTTTGAAAGGTTTGCAAAAACAAAAAGTAGTTTTTTACTCAATATGAAATTAATGATTTTAGAATCCTGAGATAATGCGAAAAAAGCAATAAAAATGTATTTAAACATAACTCCTAAAAAACACATGCAAAATGGCTAATAATGCCTGGAGACATGTATCTTTGTTAGTTTTACTAGAAAAATGATCTTTGTAAAGTTTGCAAAGACACAAGCTAGTTTTTTTTTATTCAGTATGAGAGTATAACAGTCATACTAAATATGAAAGTTATATAAACATAACTCCAAAACCAAACATGTGTCATGTCTAAAAATGCCTGTAATAATGTATTTATGTGAGTTTGTAAGGTTTGCTAAATCAAAAAGTAGTTTTTACTCAATATGAAAGTAATGATCTTAGAATCCTGAGATAATGCGAAAAAAGCAATAAAAATGTATTTAAACTTAATTCCTATACAACCCATGCAAAATGGGTAATAATGCCTGGAGACGTGTATCTTTGTTAGTTTTACGAGAAAAATGATCTTTTGTAAAGTTTGCAAAGACACAAGCTAGTTTTTTTTATTCAATATGACAGTATAACAGTCATACTAAATATGAAAGTTATATAAACATAACTCCAAAACCAAACGTGTGTCATGTCTAAAATTGCCTATAATAATGTATGTATGTGAGTTTGAAAGGTTTGGAAAAACAAAAAGTAGTTTTTTACTCAATATGAAAGTAATGATTTTAGAATCCTGAGATGATGCGAAAAAAGCAATAAAAATGTATTAAAACATAACTCCTAAAAAACACATGCAAAATGGCTAATAATGCCCGAAGACATTTATCTTTGTTAGTTTTACTAGAAAAATTATCTTTTGTAAAGTTTGCAAAGACAAAAGCTAGGTTTTTTAAATTCAATATGACAGTATAACTGTCATACTAAATATGAAAGTTATCTAAACATAACTCCAAAACCAAACATGTGTAATGTCTAAAAATGCCTGTAATAATGTATTTATGCAAGTTTGTAAGGTTTGCAAGAACAAAAAGTACTATTTTACTCAATATGAAAGTAATGATCTTAGAATCCTGAGATAATGCGAAAAAAGCAATAAAAATGTATTTAAACATAATTCCTAAACAACACATGCAAAATGGATAATAATGCCTGGAGACATGTATCTTTGTTAGTTTTACTAGAAAAAGTATCTTTTGTAAAGTTTGCAAAGACACTAGCTAGGTTTTTTAAATTCAATATGACAGTATAACAGTCATACTACATATGAAAGTTATATAAACATAACTCCAAAACCAAACGTGTGTCATGTCTAAAATTGCCTTTAATAATGTATGTATGTGAGTTTGAAAGGTTTGCAACAACAAAAAGTCGTTTTTTACTCAATATGAAAGTAATGATTTTAGAATCCTGAGATAATGCGAAAAAAGCAATAAAAATGTATTTAAACATAATTCCTAAACAACCCATGCAAAATGGATAATAATGCCTGGAGAAATGTATCTTTGTTAGTTTTACTAGAAAAATTATCTTTTGTAAAGTTTGCAAAGACACAAGCTAGGTTTTTTTAAATTCAATATGACAGTATAACAGTCATACTAAATATGAAAGTTATCTAAACATAACTCCAAAACCAAAATGTGTCAGGTCTAAAAATGCCTGTAATATTGCAAACTTTTCAAACTCACATACATACATTATTATAGGCAATTTTAGACATGACACACGTTTGGTTTTGGAGTTATGTTTATATAACTTTTATATTTAGTATGACTGTTATACTGTCATATTGAATAAAAAAAACTAGCTTTACAAAATATAATTTTTCTAGTAAAACTTACAAAGATACACGTCTCCAGGCATTATTACCCATTTTGCATGGGTTGTTTAGGAATTATGTTTAAATACATTTTTATTGCTTTTTTCGCATTATCTCAGGATTCTAAGATCATTACTTTCATATTGTAAAAACTACTTTTTGTTTTAGCAAACCTTACAAACTCACATAAATACATTATTACAGGCATTTTTAGACATGACACATGTTTGGTTTTGGAGTTATGTTTAGATAACTTTCATATTTAGTATGACTCTTATACTGTCATATTGAATTAAAAAAAAACTAGCTTGTGTCTTGGCAAACTTTCCAAAAGATCATTTTTCTAGTAAAACTAACAAAGATACATGTCATCAGGCATTATTACCCATTTTGCATGAGTTATTTAGGAATTATGTTTAAATACATTTTTGCTTTTTTCGCATTATCTCAGGATTCTAAGATCATTACTTTCATATTGAGTAAAAAACTAAATTTTGTTTTTGCAAACCTTACAAACTCACATAAATACATTATAACAGGCATTTTTAGACATGATACATGTTTGGTTTTGGAGTTATGTTTATATAACTTTCATATTTAGTATGACTGTTATACTGTCTGAGCTTGTATCAATGCAAACTTTACAAAATACAATTTTTCTAGGAAAACTAACAAAGATACATGTTTCCAGACATTATTGGCCATTTTGCTTGTGTTGTTTAGGAGTAATGTTTAAATACATTTTTAATTTTTTGTAGCATTATCTCAGGATTTTAAGAACAATACAGTCATATTGAGTAAAAAAAAACCTACTTTTTGTGTTTGCAAGATTTAAAAAAGCATGTGTTTCAAGTAAAAACTGCCAACGATGCATTATTTCAGGCATTATTAGCCACTTTTCATGTGTGGTTGGAGTTATGTTTAAATAACTGTAATATTGAGTGTGACAGTATACTGTCATAGTGAGTAAAATCTAATTTATGTATTGCAAACCTTACAAAATCATATACATCTAGTAAAACTCACATGGATTCAATATTACAGACAGTTTTAGACATTTAGCATGTTTGGTTTAGGAATTATGTTGGAATCATTTTTATTAATTTTTTCGTATAATCTCAGAATTTTAGAACATTACTGTCATATTGAGTAAAAAAATAATTTTTGTGTTTGCAAGCCTTAAAAAAGCATATGTTTCGAGTAAAACCTACAAGAATGCATTATTTCAGGCATTGTCAGTCATTTTTCATATGTAGTTTAAGAGTTGTGTTTAAATAACTGTCATATTGAGTGTGGCAGTTATACTGTCATATTGAGTAAAAAAAACTAACCTGTGTCTTTGCAAACCTTACAAAAGAAAATGTTTCTAGTAACACTCACAAAGATACATTTTTTCACGCATTATTAGACATGTTTCATGTGTGGTTAGGAGTTATAAATAAATAATTGTCATATTGAGTGTTACAGTTATAATGTCATTATGTGTAAAACCTAATTTTTGTATTTGCAAACCTTACAAAAACAATTGATTCTAGTAAAACTTACATAGATTCAATATTACAGGCATTTTTAGACATTTTACATGTTTGGTTTAAAATTTGTGTTTGAATACATTTTTATTGCTTTTTTCGCATTATCTCGGGATTCTAAGAACATTACTTTCATATTGAGTAAAAAACTACTTTTTGTTTTTGCAAACCTTACAAACTCACATAAATACATTACTACAGGCATTTTTAGACATGACACATGTTTGGTTTTGGAGTTATGTTTATATATCTTTCATATTTAGTATGACTGTTCTGCTGTCATATTGAATTAAAAAACTAACTTGTGTCTTTGATATCTTTACAAAAGATCATTTTTTTAAACTAACAACGTTACATGTCTCCCTTGGCATTATTAGCCATTTTGCATGTGTTGTTTAGGACTTAGGTTTAAATACATTTGTATTGCTTTTTTCCCATTATCTCAGGGTTCTAAAAACATTACAGTCATATTGAGTAAAAAACTACTTTTTGTGTTTGCAAAATGTAAAACTCAGTAAAACTCCCAAGGATTCATTATTTCAGGCATTATTAGCCATTTTTATGTGTAGTTTATGAGTTATGTTTAAATAACTGTCATATTGAGTGTGACTTTGTCATTGTGAGTAAAACCTAATTTTTGTATTTGCAAACCTTACAAAAACAACTGATTCTAGTAAAACTCACATTTAAACAATATTACAGGCATGTTTAGACATATTGCATGTTTGGTTTTGGAGTTATGTTTGTATAACCGGCTTTCTGAGCCGCCACCTTTGTGTCCTACTGATCCAGGAAAATGTTGTTCGGGGGCTTCTATGCCCCCTGGTAGGGTCCTCCAAGACAAACAGGTCCTACGTGAGGGATCAGACAAAGAGCAGCTCAAAGACCTTTATTAAAAGTACAATTGAGGACCTAGATTTTTTCTCGCCCGGACGCAGGTCACCGTGGCTCCCCTGTGGAGCCAGGCCCAGAGGTGGGGCACGATGGCGATTGACGGGCCTCGAAGAGGCAACGTGGATCCCCCCTCCAGGGCTCACCACTCATGGGCTTGGGTCATAAAGGGTGCAGTGTGAGCTGGGCGGCAGCTGAAGGCAGGGCACCTGGTGGTCCGATTATCGGCTACATATGCTAGCTCTTGGGACATGGAACATCACCTCGCTGGGAGGGAAGGAGCCTGAGCTGGTGCATGAGGTGGAACGTTCCCGGCTAGATATAGTTGGACTCACAGCAAGGGCTCTGGAACCTGTTCACTCAAGAGGGGCTGGACTGAGCTGAACTTTCATTACTTGCAACGCCAGAGTGGAAGAGATTCCACACTGGCGTTGCAACTAATGAGAGGTGGCAATTCTTGTTGCCCCCCGGCTCAAAGCCTGCACGTTGGACTTTAACCCAATAGACGAGATAGTAGCTTCCCTCAGCCTTCGGGTTGGGTGACGGGTCCTGACTGTTGTTTGTGTTTATCCACTCTTTTTGGATTCCCTTGAGGGAGTACTGGAGAGTGCTCCCTCGGGTGATTCCCTTGTTCTGCTGGTGGACTTCAATGCTCATGTGGGCAACGACAGTGAAACCTGGAGAGTCGTGATTGGGAAAAATGGCCACCCGGATCTGAACCCAAGTGGTGCTTTGTTATTGGACTTTTGTGCTTGTCACGGATTGTCCATAACAAACACAATGTTCAAACATAAGGGTGTCCATATGTGCACTTGGCACAAGGACACCCTCGGCCGCATGATTGACTTTGTAGTTGTGTCATGGGATTTGCGGCCTCATGTTTTGGACACTCTGTGAAGAGAGGGGCAGAGCTTTCTATCAACCACCACCTGGTGGTGAGCTGGCTCCGATGGTAGGGAGGATGCCGGTCGGACCTGTTAGGCCCAAACGCATTGTAAGGGTCTGCTGGGAACGCCTAGCAGAGTCTCCTGAAGAACTTTGAACATGTCCGGAAGAACTTTGAACATGTCAGGAGGGAGGTGCTGGACATTGAGTCTGAGTGGACCATGTTCCGTTCCTCTCTTGTTGAGCCAGCTGATTGAAGCTGTGGCCGCAAGGTGTTTGGTGCCTGTCGTGGCGGTAATCCACCAGCAGTGAGGGATGCTGTCAAGCTGAAGAAAGAGCCATCGGGTCCTTTTGGCTCATGGGACTCCAGAGGCAGTGGGCATACCGACAGGCCAAGCGAGACCTCCTCAATCCCACCAACACGTCTTCCTATGAGGAAACAGTGCCTGGGAAGTCTGTGGTGGGCTCTCCTATTTCTGGGGCTGAGGTTGACAAGGTAGTTAAAAAGCTCCTCGGTGGCAAGGCCCCGGGGGTATGAGCTCCGTCCGGAGTTCCTTAAGGCTCTGGATGCTGTGGGGCAGTATTGGTTTACAAGACTCTGCAACATTGCGTCTACATCGGGGGCGGTACCTCTGGATTGGCAGACCGGATTGGCAGACCGGGTCTGCCAATCCGGTCTGCTATGAGTCCTAACTGCTTTGGTACACCTGCCGATGACAACCTTCAGTATTTTGTGGCTGTCATCAGCCACAAAATACTACATTACCCTGGCGTTGCAAGTAATGAGAGGCTGGGTTGTCAGAAGGGGAACCGGAGGGTGTGTTCCAACTATCGTAGATCACACTCCTCAGCCTTCCTGGTAAGGTCTATTCATGCGTACTGGAGAGGAGGAACCTCGGATCCAGGACAATCAGTGTGGTTTTTCCTGGTCGTGGAACGGTAGACCAGCTCTAAACTCTCGGCAGGGTCCTTGAGTGTGCATGGGAGTTTGCCCAACCAGTCTACATAATTTTTGTGGACTTGGAGAAGACATTCGGCCTTGAGGGTAGTGCTCAGAGAGTATGGAGTATCGGCATGTCTGATTGTGGCGGGTGTCTCCCTGTATGATCAGTGTCAGAGCTTGGTCCGCATTGCCGGCAGTATGTCGGACCCCTTTCCAGTGAGGGTTGGACTCCGCCAAGGCTGCCCTTTGTCACCGATTCTGTTCATAACTTTAATGGACAGAATATCTAGGCGCAGTCATGGCTTTGACTGCGCCTGGTTTGGTGGCTGCAGGATTAGGTCTCTGCTTTTTGCAGATGATGTGGTCCTGATGGCTTCAACTGGCCAGGATCTTCAGCTTTCATTGGATCGGTTCGCAGTGAAGCGACTGGGATGAGAATCAGCACCTCCAAGTCTGAGTCCATTGTTCTCGCCCTGGAAAGGGTGGAGTGCCATCTCCAGGTTGGGAAAGAGATCTTGCCCCAAGTGAAAGCGTTCAAGTACCTAGGAGTCTTGTTCACGAGTGAGGATAGAGTGGATCGTGAGATCTACAGGCGGATCGGTGCGGCGTCTTCAGTAATGAGGACGCTATATCGATCCGTTGTGGTGAAGAAGGAGCTGAGCCAGAAGGAAAAGCTTTCAATTTACCGGTCGATCAACGTTCCCATCCTCACCTATGGTCATGAGCTTTAAGTTATGACCAAAAGGACAAGGTCACGGGTACAAGCGGCCGAAATGAGTTTCCTCCGCCGGGTGGTGGGTCTCTCCCTTAGAGATAGGGTGAGAAGCTCTGTCATCCGTGAGGAACTCAGTGTAAAGCCGCTGCTCCTCCACATTGAGAGGAGCCAGATGAGGTGGTTCGGGCATCTGCTCAGGATGCCACATTGATACAATATTACAGGCATGTTTAGACATCTTGCATGTTTGGTTTTGGAGTTATGTTTCTATAACCTGCTTTCTGAACCGCCACCTTTGTGGTTTGCGTGTCCCACTGATCCTAGGAGCTATGTTGTCCAGGGGCTTCTTTTCCCCCTGGTAGGGTCCCCCAAGAAAAACAGGTCCTAGGTGAGGAATCAGACAAAGAGCAGCTCAAAGACCTTTATGAAAAGTACAAATCGAGGACCTAGATTTTTTTCTTGCCCGGACGCGGGTCACCATGGCTCCCCTGTGGTGGGGCACGATGGCGAGCGACTGGTGCCCATGGGGCCCAGCTCGAAGAGGCAACGTGGGTCCCCCCTGCAATAGGCTCACCACTCATGGGCTGGGTCATAGAGGTCGGGTGCAGTGTGAGCTGGGCGGCAGCCGAAGGCAGGGCACTTGGCAGTCCGATTATCGGCTACATAAGCTCGCTCTTGGGACGTGGAACGTCACCTCGCAGGGATGGAAGGAGCCTGAGCTGGTGCGCGAGGTGGAGAAGTTCCCGGCTAGATAAAGTTGGACTCACTTCGACGCACATCAAGGGCTCTGGAACCTGTTCTCTCAAGAGGGGTTGGACTCTCTCCCACTCTGGCGTTGCAAGTAATGAGAGGCTGGGTTGTCAATTCTTGTTGCCCCCCGGCTCAAAGCCTGCACATTGGACTTAACCCAGTAGACGAGATGGTAGCTTCCCTCCGCTTTCTGGTTGGGTGACGGGTCCTGACTGTTGGTGTTTACGCACCAAACAGCAGCTCAGAGTACCCACTCTTTTTGGATTCCCTTGAGAGTGCTCCCTCTGGTGATTCCCTTGTTCTGCTGGGGGTCTTCAACGCTCATGTTGGCAACGACAGTGAAACCTGGAGAGTCGTGATTGGGAAAAATGGCCACCCGGATCTGAACCCAAGTGGTGCTTTGTTATTGGACTTTTGTGCTCGTCACGGATTGTCCATAACAAACACAATGTTCAAACATAAGGGTGTCCATATGTGCACTTGGCACCAGGACACCCTCGGCCGCAGTTCCATGATTGACTTTGTAGTTGTGTCATGGGATTTGCGGCCTCATGTTTTGGACACTCGGGTGAAGAGAGGGGCGAGCTTTCTACCGATCACCACCTGGTGAGCTGGCTCCGATGGTGGGGAAGGATGCCGGACAGACCTGGCAGGCCCAAACGCATTGTGAGAGTCTTTTGGGAACGCCTAGCAGAGTCTCCTGTCAGAGAGAGTTTCTTTTTCCACCTCCGGAAGAACTTTGAACATGTCACAAAGGAGGTGCTGGACATTGAGTCGGAATGGATCATGTTCCGTGCCTCTCTTGTCGAGCCAGCTGATTGGAGCTGTGGCCGCAAGGTGTTTGGTGCCTGTCCTGGCGGTAATCCTAGAACCCGCTGGTGTCCACCAGCAGTGCGGGATGCCGTCAAGCTGAAGAAAGAGCTTATCTGGTCCTTTTGGCTCATGGGACTCCAGAAGCAGCGGGCATACCGACAGGCCAAGCGAAACCTCCTCAATCCCACCAACACGTCTTCTTATGAGGAGGCAGTGTCTGGGGAATCTGTGGTAGGCTCTCCTATTTCTGGGGCTGAGGTTGCCAAGGTAGTTAAAAACCTCCTCGGTGGATGAGCTCCGTCCGGAGTTCCTTAAGGCTCTGGATGCTGTGGGGCTGTTTTAGTTGACAAGACTCTGCAACATCGCGTGGACATCTAGGGCGGTACCTCTGGATTGGCAGACCGGGGTGGTGGTTCTTCTCTTTAAGAAGGGGAACCGGAGGGTGTGTTCCAACTATCGTAGATCACACTCCTCAGCCTTCCCGGTAAGGTCTATTCATGTGTACTGGAGAGGAGGAACCTCGGATCCAGGACGAACAGTGTGGTTTTCGTCCTGGTCGTGGAACGGTAGACCAGCTCTATACTCTCGGCAGGGTCCTTGAGTGTGCATGGGAGTTTGCCCAACCAGTCTACATGTGCTTTGTGGACTTGGAGAAGACATTCCACCATGGCCACCCCGGGAAGTCCTGTGGGGAGTGCTCAGAGAGTATGGGGTATCGGCATGTCTGATTGTGGCGGGTCGCTCCCTGTATGATCAGTGTCAGAGCTTGGTCTGCATTGCCGGCAGTAAGTCGGACCCCTTTCCAGTGAGGGTTGGACTCCGCCAAGGCTGCCCTTTGTCACCGATTCTGTTCATAACTTTTATGGACAGAATTTCTAGGCGCAGTCATGGCGTTGAGGGGATCCGGTTTGGTGGCTGCAGGATTAGGTCTCTGCTTTTTGCAGATGATGTGGTCCTTATGGCTTCAACTGGCCAGGATCTTCAGCTCTCATTGGATCGGTTCGCAGCCGAGTGTGAAGCGACTGGGATGAGAATCAGCACCTCCAAGTCCGAGGTTCTCGCCCGGGAAAGGGTGGAGTGCCATCTCGAGGTTGAGCAGGAGATCTTGTGGATGAGTTCAAGTACCTGGAGTCTTGTTCATGAGTGAGGGAAGAGTGGATCGTGATATGCACAGGCTGATCGGTGCGGCGTCTTCAGTAATGAGGACGCTATATTGATTCGTTGTGGTAAGAAGGAGCTGAGCCAGAAGGAAAAGCTCTCAATTTACCGGTCGATTTACGTTCCCATCATCACCTATGGTCATGAGCTTTGGGGTAAGACCGAAAGGACAAGATCACGGGTACAAGCGGCCAAAATGAGTTTTCTCCACTGGGTGGCGGGTCTCTCCCTTACTGTAAGAATTTTCACCGTTTAATTACAGTAACCTACTGGCACCTATTGGTTCCAGTATAAAACTGTTTTTCTACAGCACACATACTGTGATTTATCACTACAGTTTATTACTGTAAAAAGTATCACAGTACTGTGCTGTATCAAATATACGCTTCACAGCATAATACTGTCATCTGTTTAGCGGCATTACACTGTTATTTTAGTGTATCCACTGTAATATCCATTAACAGTTAATTACAGTAAAATAATTGTAAGCACTATAGACTGAGCTTTACAGTATAATGCCACTAGAAGTTAATGAATTGAACTTTTAAATTTTCAAAATCAAAACCCCTGCAATCTGCTGGCATAAAAATGACTGGAGAAATGGCCTTGCAAGTTAATGCTTTTATTAACCAATTGTTTTAAAGTGCATCAAATACATTCAATGTACATTTAGTGCATTCTTCTTATTTTCAGTAAAGCATTTTAACATTTAGAACATGTCAACTTAATTTCAAACTGGAGACAAAACACTGAACACGAGTCCAGTGTTTAGTTGTCGGCTACATAAAGCCCCACTCAAAGTCTGTGAGATGTTTTATAAGGGTGGCTACGTGAGGATTTACAGTTGCTGCCTTTTTCTGAACCAGCTTCCCGCTCTTCTTGGACACCACCTTTCCCTGGCTAGCCTTTGTTCCCCTCTCGGGGTTAACGCCAATGAATCGCCTAAAAAAGAGAGAAAGCATATTAGATATTCTGTTGTGATTGAAGATTACTTGCAGTCGATACAGAACTCCACTCACATTGTTATTTAGGAATATGCACTGCACAAATATTAATATCAATTTTAGGATATATGTGAGCCTATACCATAACCACAGCTGTAGATGAGTGAATGCTCTAAAACCCATTAAGACAAATTCAGAGAGGAAGACAATGCTAAAGCCTCCCCAATCCCTCTCTCTATTTATGTTTTCTCTCCATCTACGGGACCGTGTATTTACGCTGATGTTTCCTGCTTTCACCCATTTAACATATCGTTACCTGCTCATTACCTATCTTCTCTGCATCCTGGGGTCACACTGGTGCTTCTTGCCTTTACCCATTCAACATATCTTTACCTGCACATCACCTACCTTCTCTGCATAGTGTGGTCACGCTGGTGCTTTCTACCTTTACCCATTCAACATATCTTTACCTGCACATTACCTACCTTCTCTGTATCCTGGCGTCTAGCTGGTGTTTCCTGCCTTTACCCATTCAACATATCTTTACCTGCACATTACCTACCTTCCCTGCATCCTGGGGTCACACTGGTGCTTCTTTCTTTCACCATACAACATATCTTCACCTGCACATACCTACCTTGTCTGCATTGCGTTGACCACACCTGCGCTTCCTTCTTTCACCCATTCAACATACCTTCACCCGCACATTACCTACCTTCTCTGCATAGTGGGGTCACACTGGTGCTTCCTGCCTTTACCCATTCAACATATCTTCACCCGCACATTACCTACCTTCTCTGCATCCTGGGGTCAAACAGGTGCTTCCTTCTTTGACCCAGTCAACATATCTTTACCTGCACATTACCTACCTTCTCTGTATCCTAGAGTCAAACTGGTGCTTCGGTCCCTAATAAGAAGGTCCACAAAGGAACAGAAGAGTCAATGATTTAAGGCACAGAATTGGGGAAATGACAAGTCAAATTCCTGAACAGAGGTGAGAAATATAAAATAAAATATCCTAACAGTATTTAACAGTATCGAGAGGATTTACCTTTGAACAAATTCCAATGTCCGAGCACCAAGCAAGAAGGGCAGCAAGCCCTGAGATGAAGCTAGGTTGGACGCCTTTGCAGATGACATCACCTTCCATGCTGATCATCCAACGTTTTATTGTGACTTTGTCACCAGCAACTGGTACAGTCAAGAAATGCAGTTTATGTTCCTAAACAGTATCCAATATGGGTAGCATTTTAAAAGTATTTGGAATGGCCACCTCACTCGCTCTCTCTTTACTCTGTTTACATCTAGTCTCCTAAGGCAGAGGTTCTCAAATGGGGGTACGCGTACTCCTGGGGGTACTTGAAGGTATGCCAAGGGGTACGTGAGATTTTAAAAAAAATATTCTAAAAATAGCAACAATTCAAAAACCCTTTATAAATATATTTATTGAATAATACTTCGACAAAATATGAATGTAAGTTCATAAACTGAACATCTAATCAAGTAGGCTATTCCATTCATTACCATAAAGCCAGAGTTTCCCCCATGCCATGATGGTTTGACCCTACCTGGCGGTGCCACACGGCACCAACTGTCAATCAACTATCCATGTAGAAAACAATGGAGGCGCGGTTAAAGCGTAGCAGTAATGCAGCTGAGACATGTGGACTTGTTCCATAAATATTGATGTTAAAGATTTCTTTTTTTGTGAAGAAATGTTGAGAATGAAGTTCATGAATCCAGATGGATCTGTATTACAATCCCCAAAGAGGGCACTTTAAGTTGATTACTTCTATGTGTAAAAATCTTTATTTATAATTGAATCACTTGTTTATTTTTCAACAAGCTTTTAGTTATTTGTAATTCTTTTTTTCCAAATAGTTCAAGAAAGACCACAACAAATGAGCAATATTTTGCACTGTTATACAATTTAATAAATCAGAAACTGATGACATAGTGCTGTATTTTACTTCTTTATCTCTTTTTTTTCAACCAAAAATGCTTTGCTCTGATTAGGGGGTACTTGAATTAAAAAAATGTTCACAGGGGTACATCACTGAAAAAAGGTTGAGAACCACTGTCCTAAGGCAGTGGTTCTCAACCTTTTTTCAGTGCTGTGAACATTTTTTTAATGCAAGTAGACCTCCAGACTTTATAAATATATATAAAAAGTAATTCAAACAGAAAATGACACATCAAGGTACAAGTGACTCTTACCTTGTTATCAAAAACACACGATGCAGTAGGATGGATTTAGCAGGGGCGGCCAGGTGAAATGAAGCTCGGTTGGACGAATTGTGGGCGGACCCAAGAAACAAGTCTGAAAAATACTGAATTATACTGTAGGTTTTACAGTAACTTACTGCTGGTCGATATTTTTTGAAAAATGCAACACAATTTACAGTACTTAACTGCATTTAAGAAGAACAGGATAGGTTGATTGGCAACACTAAATTGGCCCTAGTGTGTGAATGTGAGTGTGAATGTTGTCTGTCTATCTGTGTTGGCCCTGCGATGACGTGGTGACTTGTCCAGGGTGTACCCCGCCTCCCGCCCGATTGTAGCTGAGATAGGCTCCAGCGCCCCCCGCGACCCCGAAGGGAATAAGCGGTAGAAAATGGATGGATTGATGGAGTATATAACTGTAATTTTATTTGTTATTTTTACAGTAATTTTTTACAGTGAAGGTCATGGGTGTCAAACTCTGGCCCGTGGGCCCTTGAGGCAATATCAAATTAACACTAAAGCCGAACCGTGGATTATACATTGCGGCAGTGCCGCAGTAACACCGCTACTTCTAATACTTGCCAACCCTCCCGGGTTTGACTCCAGCACTCCTCCCGAAATTTTTTTTTTTTTTCAGCTAGTCAAACGAGTGCTGGCCCAGTTTCATGTCAGTGCAGCATCTGCACCCACACACACAGTTGAATGCAACGCATACTTCATCAACAGCGATACAGGTTACACTGACGGTAGCCAAATAAAAACTTTAACACTTTTAGGAATATACGCCACACTGTGAATCCACACCAAACAAGAATGACAAACACATTTCGGGAGAACATCCGCACCGTAGCACAACATAAACACAACAGAACAAATACCCAGAACCCTTTGTAGCACTAAATCTTCCGGGACGCTGCAAGGTGTGTGTGTGTGTGGGTGGGGGTGGTTTGGTGGTAGCGGGGGTGTATTTTGTAGCATCCCGAAAGAGTTAGTGCTGCAAAGGATTCTGGGCATTTGTTCTTTTGTGTTTATGTTGTGTTACGGTGCGGATGTTCTCCCGAAAAGTGTTTTTTATTCTTGTTCGGTGTGGGTTCACAGTGTGGCGTATATTTCTAACAGTGTTAAAGTTTTTTATACTGGCACCCTCAGTGTAACCTGTATCGCTGTTGATGAAGTATGCTTTGCATTCATTTGTGTATGCGTGCTGAAACTGCACATATCTTGTGACTGGGTCTGAACGATGTTAGAATTGGGTGTACGAGATATGACTGTTGAACACCTTCGTTCGATAACGAAAGTTGCCTCGGCTCAAAGCCTGAGCCCCGACATTAAAGAACTAGCATCCAATAAAAGATGCCAAGTATCTGGCTTGGGCACATCAAATTAGATCAGTGTGTTGCAAACTGAGCAGTTTAAAGTCCTGAATGGTTGTCTTATTCATTGTTATTTTATTTTCAAATTTATTAGCCTGTGGAAAAAGTTAATCTTGATATTTACCTCAGAAGGCTGCAAATAGAAAAGAGGCATTCCATTTTTATTTAAATTGTATTTGATATGCGATTGATATTTTTTAATTAATATTATTATTATTTGAAACTCGATTTTGCATGTCACTATAAAATTATATAATCCTTGCTTGTTCAATATTCAAAGCAAAACTTGTTTGGGTCCCTATTAAAAGGTTAATTTGTTCAACCTTGGTTCAGTTTTAAACTTTGGCCCACTCTGTATTTGAGTTTGACACCCCTGGTGAAGGTGAAGCTCTGTCATCCTGGAGGAACTCACAGTAAAGCCGCTGCTCCTCCACATTGAGAGGAGCCAGATGAGGTGGTTCGGGCATCTGCTCAGGATGCCACCCGAACGCCTCCCTAGGGAGGTGTTTAGGGCAAGTCCGACCGGCAGGAGGCCACGGGGAAGACCCAGGACACATTGGGAACACTATGTCTCCCGGCTGGCCTGGGAACGCCTCGGGATCCCCCGAGAAAAGCTGGACGAAGTGGCTGGAGAAAGGGAAGTTTGGGCTTCTCTGCTTAGGCTGCGGCCCCCGCAACCCGACCATAACCCGACCATAAGCGGAAGAAAATGGATGGATTTAGTATGACAGTTATACTGTCATATTGAGTACAAAAACTAACTAAACCTTACACAATATGTTGTTCCTAGTAAAATTCACAAAGATACATATCTCCAGGCATTATTAGCCATTTTGCATGTGTGGTTTAGGAGTTATGTTTAAATAACTGTCAGATTGAGTTTGACATTATACTGTCATAGTGAGTAAAACCCATATTTTGTATTTGCAAACCTTACAAAAACAACTGATTCTAGTAAAACTCACATTAATACAATATTACAGGCATGTTTAGACATATTGCATGTTTGGTTTTGGAGTTATGTTTATATAACCCCCTTTCTGAGCCGCCACCTCTGTGGTTTGCGTGTACCACTGATCCTAAGAGCTATGTTGTCCGAGGACTTCTATGCCCCCTGGTAGGGTCCCTCAAGACAAACAGGTCCTAGGTGAGGGATCAGACAAAGAGCAGCTCAAAGACCTTTATGAAAAGTACAAATCGAGGACCTAGATTTTTTTCTCGCCCAGGCACGGGTCACCGTGGCTCTCCTGTGGAGCCAGGCGCAGAGGTGGGGCACGATGTCTCCATGGGGCCCTGCCGGGCTCAGCTCGAAGAGGCAACGTGGGTCAACCCTCCAATGGGCTCACCACTCATGGGCCCATTGAGGTCATAGAGGTCGGATGCAGTGTGAACTGGGCGGCAGCAGAAGGCAGGGCACTTGGCGGTCCGATTATCGGCTACATAATCTCGCTCTTGGGACGTGGAACGTCACCTCGCTGGGAGGGAAGGAGCCTGAGCTGGTGCGCGAGGTGAAGAAGTTCCGGCTAGATATAGTTGGACTCACTTCGACGCACAGCAAGGGCTCTGGAACCTGTTCTCTCAAGAGGGGCTGGACTCTCTTCCACTCTGGCGTTGCAAGCAATGAGAGGCTGGGGTGGCAATTGTTGTTGCTCAAAGCCTGCACGTTGGACTTTAACCCAGTAGACGAGATGGTAGCTTCCCTCCGCCTTCGGGTTGGGTGACGGGTCCTGACTGTTGTTTGTGTTTACGCACCAAACAGTAGCTCAGAGTACCCACTCTTTTTGGATTCCCTTGAAGGAGTACTGGAGAGTGCTCCCTCGGGTGATTCCTTTGTTCTGTTGGGGGACTTCAATGCTCATGTTGGCAAGGACAGTGAAACCTGGAGAGTCGTGATTGGGAAAAATGGCCACCCGGATCGAACCCATGTTGTGCTTTGTTATTGGACTTTTGTGCTCGTCACGGATTGTCCATAACAAACACAATGTTCAAACATAAGGGTGTCTATATGTGTACTTGGCACCAGGACACCCTCGGCCGCAGTTCCATGATTGACTTTGTAGTTGTGTCATGGGATTTGCGGCCTCATGTTTTGGACACTCGGGTGAAGAGAGGGGCAGAGCTTTCTACCGATCATCACCTGGTGGTGAGCTGGCGCCGATGGTGGGGGGGGATGCAGGACAGACCTGGCAGGCCCAAACGCATTGTGAGGGTCTGCTGGGAACGCCTAGCAGAGTCTCCTGTCAGAGAGAGTTTCTTTTTCCACCTCCGGAAGAACTTTGAACATGTCACGAGGGAGGTGCTGGACATTGAGTCTGAGTGGACCATGTTCCGTGCCTCTCTTGTGGAGCCGGCTGATTGGAGCTGTGGCCGCAAGGTGTTTGGTGCCTGTCATGGCGGTAATCCTAGAACTCACTGGTGGCCACCAGCAGTGAGGGATGCCGTCAAGCTGAAGAAAGAGCCTATCGGGTCCTTTTGGCTCATGGGACTCCAGAGGCAGCGGGCATACCGAAAGGCCAAGCAGTGCCTGGGGAATCTGTGGTGGGCTCTCCTATTTCTGGGGCTTAGGTTGCCTAGGTAGTTAAAAAGCTCCTCGGTGGCAAGGCCCCAGGGGTGGATGAGTTCCGTCCGGAGTTCCTTAAGGCTCTGAAAACTGTGGCGCTGTCTTGGTTGACAAGACTCTGCAACATCGCGTGGACATTGGGGGCGGTACCTCTGGATTGGCAGACCGGGGTGGTGGTTCCTCGCTTTATAAAGGGGAACCGGTGAAACACACTCCTCAGCCTTCCCGGTAAGGTCTATTCATGTGTACTGGAGAGGAAGAAACTCGGATCCAGGACGAACAGTGTGGTTTTCGTCCTGGTCGTGGAACTGTAGACCAGGTCTATACTCTCGGCAGGGTCCTTGAGTGTGAAGCGACTGGGATGAGAATCAGCACCTCCAAGTCCAAGTCCATGGTTCTCGCGCAGGAAAGGGTGCAATCTCCAGGTTGGGGAGGAGATCTTGCCCCAAGTGGAGGAGTTCAAGTACCTAGGAGTCTTGTTCACGAGTGAGGATAGAGTGGATCGGGTGATCCACAGGCGGATCGGTGCGGCGTCTTCAGTATTGAGGACGCTATATCGATCCGTTGTGGTGAAGAAGGAGCTGAGCCAGAAGAAAAAGCTCTCAATTTACCGTCGATCTACGTTCCCAGCTTTGGGTTATGACCGAAAGGACAAGGTCACGGGTACAAGCGGCCGAAATGCGTTTCCTCTGCCGGGTGGTGGGTCTCTCCCTTAGAGATAGGGTGAGAAGCTCTGTCATCCGGGAGGAACTCAGAGTAAAGCAGCTGCTCCTTCACATTGAGAGGAGCCAATGAGGTGGTTCGGGCATCTGCTCAGGATGCCACTCGAACGCCACTAGGGAGGTGTTTAGGGAAAGACCGACCGGCAGGAGGCCACGGGGAAGACCTAGGACACATTGGAAAGACTATGTCTCCCGGCTGGCCTGGGAACGCCTTGGAATACCCCGAGAAGAGCTGGACGAAGTGGCTGGGGAGAGGGAAGTCCGAGATTTTATGCTCAGGCAACCCGACCTCGGATAAGCGGAAGAAAATGGATGGATTTAGAATGACAGTTATACTGTCAGATTGAGTACAAAAACTAACTAAACCTCACACAATATATTGTTTCTAGTAAAACTCACAAAGATACATATCTCCAGGCATTATTAGCCATTTTGCATGTGTGGTTTAGGAGTTATGTTTAAATAACTGTCAGATTGAGTGTGACAGTATACTGTCATAGTGAGTAAAACCCATATTTTGTATTTGCAAACCTTACAAAAACAACTAAATCTAGTTAAACTCACACAGATACAATATTACAGGCATTTTTAGACATAATGCATGTTTGGTTTTAGAGTTATGTTTATATAACTTTCATATTTATTATGACAGTTATACTGTCATATTGAATAAAAAAAAAACTAACTTGTGTCTTTGCAAACCTTACAAAAGACCATTTTTCTAGTAAAACTAATGTCGTAATAACATGTCTCCAGGCATTGTTAGCCATTTTGCATGTGTTGTTTGAGTTATGTTTAAATAACTGTCATATTGAGTGTGACAGTATACTGTCATAAAACCCAATTTTTGTATTTGCAACCCTGATTCTAGTAAAACTCACATATATACAATATTACAGGCAGTTTTGGACATAATGCATGTTTGGTTTTGGAGTTATGTTTATATAACTTTCATATATAGTATGACAGCTAAACTGTTATATTGAGTAAAAAAAACTAACTTGTGTTTGTCATAAAACCCAATTTTTGTATTTGCAAACCATACAACTGATTCAAATAAAACTCACATGGATTCAATATTACAGGCATTTTCAGACATTTTGCATGTTTGGTTTAAAAGTTGTGTTTGATTACATTTGTATTGCTTTTTTCGCATTATCTCAGGATTCTAAGATCATTACTTTCATATTGAGTAAAAACTACTTTTTGTTTTTGCAATCATTACAAACTCACATAAATACATTATTACAGGCAGTTTTAGACATGACACATGTTTGGTTTTGGAGTTATGTTTAGATAACTTTCATATTTAGTATGACTGTTATACTGTCATATTGAATTTAAAAAAAGCTAGCTTGTGTCTTTGCAAACTTTACAAAAGATCATTTTTCTAGTAAAACTAACAAATACATGTCTCCAGGCATTATTACCCATTTTGCATGGGTTGTTTAGGAATTATGTTTAAATACATTTTTATTGCTTTTTTCGCATTATCTCAGGATTCTAAAATCATTACTTTCATAGTGAGTAAAAAAGTACTTTTTGTTTTTGCAAACCTTACAAACTTGCATAAATACATTTTTACAGACATTTTTAGACATGACACGTGTTCGGTTTTGGAGTTATGTTTATATAACTTTTATATTTAGTATGACTGTTATACTGTCATATTGAATAAAAAAAAAAAACTAGCTTGTGTCTTTGCAAACTTTACAAAAGATAATTTTTCTAGTAAAACTAACAAAGATACATGTCTCCAGGCATTATTACCCATTTTGCATGGGTTGTTTAGGAATTATGTTTAAATACATTTTTATTGCTTTTTTCGCATTATCTCAGGATTCTAAGATCATTACTTTCATATTGAGTAAAAAACTACTTTTTGTTTTTGAAAACCTTACAAACTCACATAAATACATTAGTAGAGGCATTTTTAGACATGGCACATGTTTGGTTTTGGAGTTATGTTTTGATAACTTTCATATTTAGTATGACTGTTATACTGTCATATTGAATTTAAAATAACTAGCTAGTGTCTTTGCAAACTTTACAAAAGATCATTTTTCTAGTAAACCTAACAAAGATACATGTCTCCAGGCATTATTAGCCATTTTGCATGTGTTGTTTAGGAATTTATGTTTAAATACATTTTTATTGCTTTTTTCGCATTATCTCAGGATTCTAAGATCATTACTTTCATACTGAGTAAAAAACTACTTTTTGCTTTTGCAACCTTTACAAAATACCATATTTCTAGTAAAACTAACAAAGATACATGTTTCCAGGCATTATTAGCAATTTTGCATGTGTCGTTTAGGAGTAATGTTTAAATACATTTGTATTGCTTTTTTCGCATTATCTCAGGATTTTAACAACATTACAGTCTTATTGAGTAAAAAAATTACTTTTTGTGTTTGCAAGATTTAAAAAAGCATGTGTTTCGAGTAAAACTGCTCGTTATGCATTATTTCAGGCATTATTAGCCATTTTTCGTGTGTGGTTTGAGTTATGTTTAAATAACTGTCATATTGAGTGTGACAGTATACTGTCATTGTGAGTAAAACCTAATTTATGTATTTGCAAACCTTACAAAATCAACTAAAACTAGTAAAACTCACATGGATTTAATACTACGACATTTTTAGACATTTTGCATGTTTGGTTTAGGAATTATGTTGGAATCATTTTTATTAATTTTTTCGTATTATCTCAGAATTTTAGAACATTACTGTCATATTGAGTAAAAAAATAGTTGTTGTGTTTGCTAGCCTTAAAAAAGCATATGTTTCGATTAAAACTTACAAGAATGCATTATTTCAGGCATTGTTAGTCATTTTTCATGTGTAGTTTAAGAGTTATGTTTAAATAACTGTCATATTGAGTGTGGCAGTTATACTGTCATATTGAGTAAAAAAAACTAACCTGTGTCTTTGCAAACCTTACAAAAGAAAATGTTTCTAGTAACAATCACAAAGATACATTTTTTCACGCATTATTAGACATGTTTCATGTGTGGTTAGGAGTTATAAAGAAATAATTGTCATATTGAGTGTTACAGGTATAATGTCATTATGTGTAAAACCTAATTTTTGTATTTGCAAACCTTACAAAAACAATTGATTCTAGTAAAACTTACATAGATTCAATATTACAGGCATTTTTAGACATTTTACATGTTTGGTTTAAAATTTGTGTTTGAATACATTTTAATTGCTTTTTTTGCATTATCTCAGGATTCTCAGAACATTACTTTCATATTGAGTAAAAAACTACTTTTTGTTTTTGCAAACCTTACAAACTCACATAAATACATTATTACAGGCATTTTTAGACATGACACATGTTTGGTTTTGGAGTTATGTTTATGTAACTTTCATATTTAGTATGACTTTTTATTCAATATTGTCTTACTGAATTAAAAAAACTAGCTTGTGTCTTTGATATCTTTACAAAATATATTTTTTTTAAACTAACAACCTTACATGTCTCCTTAGGCATTATTAGCCATTTTGCATGTGTTGTTTAAGAGTTAGGTTTAAATACATTTTTATTGCTTTTTTCCCATTATCTCAGGGTTCTAAGAACATTACAGTCATATTGAGTAAAAAACTACTTTTTGTGTTTGCAAAATGTAAAACTCAGTAAAACTCCCAAGGAATTCATTATTTCAGGCATTATTAGCCATTTTTATGTGTAGTTTATGAGTTATGTTTAAATAACTGTCATATTGAGTGGGATTTTGTCATTGTGAGTAAAACCTAATTTTTGTATTTGCAAACCTTACAAAAACAACCGATTCTAGTAAAACTCACATTGATACAATATTACAGGCATGTTTAGACATATTGCATGTTTGGTTTTGGAGTTATATTTATATAACCTGCTTTCTGAGCCGCCACCTTTGTGGTTTGCGTGTCCTACTGATCCAGGAAAATATTGTCCGGGGGCTTCTATAACCCCTGGTAGGGTCCCCCAAGACAAACAGGTCCTAGGTGAGGGATCAGACAAAGAGCAGCTCAAAGACCTTTATTAAAAGTACAATTGGGGACCTAGATGTTTTCTTGCCCGGACGCAGGTCACCGTGGCTCCCCTGTGGAGCCAGGCCCAGAGGTGGGGCACGATGGCGATTGACGGGCCTGTCCCCATGGGGCCCAGCCGTGCTCAGCTCGAAGAGGCAACGTGGATCCCCCCTCCAGGGCTCACCACTCATGGGCTTGGGTCATAGAGGGTGCAGTAAGAGCTGGGCGGAAGCCGAAGGCAGGGCTCTTGGTGGTCCGATTATCGGCTACATAAGCTCGCTCTTGGGACATGGAACATCACCTCGCTGGGAGGGAAGGAGCCTGAGCTGGTGCATGAGGTGGAGACGTTCCCGGCTAGATATAGTTGGACTCACAGCAAGGGCTCTGGAACCTGTTCTCTCAAGAGGGGCTGGACTGAGCTGAACTTTCATTACTTGCAACGCCAGAGTGGAAGAGATTCCACACTGGCGTTGCAACTAATGAGAGGCTGGGGTGGCAATTCTTGTTGCCCCCCGGCTCAAAGCCTGCACGTTGGACTTTAACCCAATAGACGAGATAGTAGCTTCCCTCAGCCTTCGGGTTGGGTGATGGATCCTGACTGTTGTTTGTTTACACACCAAACAGCAGCTCAGAGAACCCACTCTTTTTGGATTCCCTTCAGGGAGTACTGGAGAGTGCTCCCGCGAGTGATTCCCTTGTTCTGCTGGTGGACTTCAACGCTCATGTTGGCAACGACAGTGAAACCTGGAGAGTCGTGATTGGGAAAAATGGCCACCCGGATCTCAACCCAAGTGGTGCTTTGTTATTGGACTTTTGTGCTTGTCACGGATTGTCCATAACAAACACAATGTTCAAACATAAGGGTGTCCATATGTGCACTTGGCACAAGGACACCCTCGGCCGCATGATTGACTTTGTAGTTGTGTCATGGGATTTGCGGCCTCATGTTTTGGACACTCTGTGAAGAGAAAGGCAGAGCTTTCTACCAACCACCACCTGGTGGTGAGCTGGCTCCGATGGTAGGGAGGATGCCTGTAGGCCTGGCAGGCCCAAACGCATTGTAAGGGTCTGCTGGGAACGCCTAGCAAGAGTCTCCTGAAGAACTTTGAACATGTCCGGAAGAACTTTGATCATGTCACGAGGGAGGTGCTGGACATTGAGTCCGAGTGGACCATGTTCCGTTCCTCTCTTGTTGAGCCAGCTGATTGAAGCTGTGGCCACAAGGTGTTTGGTGCCTGTCGTGGCGGTAAACCACCAGCAGTGAGGGATGCTGTCAAGCTGAAGAAAGAGCCATCGGGTGCTTTTGGCTCATGGGACTCCAGAGGCAGTGGGCATACCGACAGGCCAAGCGAGACCTCCTCAATCCCATCAACACGTCTTCCTATGAGGAAACAGTGCCTGGGAAGTCTGTGGTGGGCTCTTCTATTTCTGGGGCTGAGGTTGACAAGGTAGTTAAAAAGCTCCTCGTGGTAAGGCCCCGGGGGTATGAGCTCCGTCCGGAGTTCCTTAAGGCTCTGGATGCTGTGGGGCAGTCTTGGTTGACAAGACTCTGCAACATTGCGTCTACATCGGGGGCGGTACCTCTGGATTGGCAGACCGGGGTGGTTGTTCCTCTCTTTAAGAAGGGGAACCGGAGGGTGTGTTCCAACTATCTTAGATCACACTCCTCAGCCTTCCCGGTAAGGTCTATTCATGCGTACTGGAGAGGAGGAACCTCGGATCCAGGACAAACAGTGTGGTATTCGTCCTGGTCGTGGAACGGTAGACCAGCTCTATACTCTCGGCAGGGTCCTTGAATGTGCATGGGAGTTTGCCCAACCAGTCTACATAAGTTTTGTGGACTTGGAGAAGACATTCGTGAGGAACTCAGTGTAAAGCCGCTGCTCCTCCACATTGAGAGGAGCCAGATGAGGTGGTTCGGGCATCTGCTCAGGATGCCACCCGAACGCCTCCCTAGGGAGGTGTTTAGGGCAAGTCCGAACGGCAGGAGGCCATGGGGAAGACCTAGGACACATTGGAAAGACAATGTCTCCCGGCTGGCCTGGGAACGCCTCGGGATCCCCCGAGAAGAGCTGGACGAAGTGGCTGTGGAGATGGAAGTCTGGGCTCTCTGCTTAGGCTGCTGCCCCCGCAACCCGACCTCGGATAAGCGGAAGAAAATGGATGGATTTAGTATGACAGTTATACTGTCATATTGAGTGTGACAGTATACTGTCATAAAACCCAATTTTTGTATTTGCAAACCTGATTCTAGTAAAACTCACATCTATACAATATTACAGGCAATTTTGGACATAATGCATGTTTGGTTTTGGAGTTATGTTTATAAAACTTTAATATATAGTATGACATCTATACTGTTATATTGAGTAAAAAAACTAACTTGTGTCTGTCATAAAACCCAATTTTTGTATTTGCAAACCTTACAAAAACAAATGATTCTAGTAAAACTCACATGGAGTCAATATTACAGGCATTTTTAGACATTTTGCATGTTTGGTTTAAGAATTATGTTGGAATACATTTGTATTGCTTTTTTCACATTATCTCAGCATTTTAAGAACTTCCTGTCATATTGAGTAAAAAAAACTTTCTGTGTTTGCAAGCCTTAAAAAAGCAATGTTTCGAGTTATTTCAGGCATTATTAGCCATTTTTATGTGTAGTTTAGGAGTTATGTTTCAATAACTGTCATATTGAGTGTGACACTGTCATAGTGAGTAAAACCTAACTTTTGTATTTGCAAACCTTACAAAAACAACCGATTGTAGTAAAACTCACATTGATACAATATTACAGGCATGTTTAGACATCTTGCATGTTTGGTTTTGGAGTTATGTTTATATAACCTGCTTTCTGAACCGCCCAAAGGTGGCGGTTCAGAAAGCAGTTTGCGTGTCCCACTGATTCTAGGAGCTATGTTGTCCGGGGGCTTCTTTTCCCCCTGGTAGGGTCCCCCAAGAAAAACAGGTCCTAGGTGAGGAATCAGACAAAGAGCAGCTCAAAGACCTTTATGAAAAGTACAAATCGAGGACCTAGATTTTTTGCTTGCCCGGACGCGGGTCACCATGGCTCCCCTGTGGAGCCAGGCCCAGTGGTGGGGCACGATGGCGAGCGACTGGTGCCCATGGGGCCCAGCTCGAAGAGGCAACGTGGGTCCCCCCTGCAATAGGCTCACCACTCATGGGCTGGGTCATAGAGGTCGGGTGCAGTGTGAGCTGCAAGGCAGGGCACTTGGCAGTCCGATTATCGGCTACATAAGCTCGCTCTTGGGACGTGGAACGTCACCTCGCAGGGATGGAAGGAGCCTGAGCTGGTGCGCGAGGTGGAGAAGTTCCCGGCTAGATAAAGTTGGACTCACTTCGACGCACAGCAAGGGCTCTGGAACCTGTTCTCTCAAGAGGGGTTGGACTCTCTTCCACTCTGGCGTTGCAAGTAATGAGAGGCTGGGTTGGCAATTCTTGTTTCCCCCCGGCTCAAAGCCTGCACATTGGACTTAACCCAGTAGACGAGATGGTAGCTTCCCTCCGCTTTCTGGTTGGGTGACGGGTCCTGACTGTTGGTGTTTACGCACCAAACAGCAGCTCAGAGTACCCACTCTTTTTGGATTCTTTTGAGAGTGCTCCCTCGGGTGATTCCCTTGTTTCTGCTGGGGGCCTACAACGCTCATGTTGGCAACGACAGTGAAACCTGGAGAGTCGTGATTGGGAAAAATGGCCACCCGCATCTGAACCCAAGTGGTGCTTTGTTATTGGACTTTTGTGCTCGTCATGGATTGTCCATAACAAACACAATGTTCAAACATAAGGGTGTCCATATGTGCACTTGGCACCAGGACACCCTCGGCCGCAGTTCCATGATTGACTTTGTAGTTGTGTCATGGGATTTGCGGCCTCATGTTTTGGACACTCGGGTAAAGAGAGGGGCGAGCTTTCTACCGATCACCACCTGGTGAGCTGGCTCCGATGGTCGGGAAGGATGCCGGACAGACCTGGCAGGCCCAAACGCATTGTGAGAGTCTTTTGGGAACGCCTAGCAGAGTTTCCTGTCAGAGAGAGTTTCTTTTTCCACCTCCGGAAGAACTTTGAACATGTCACAAAGGAGGTGCTGGACATTGAGTCGGAATGGATCATGTTCCGTGCCTCTCTTGTCGAGCCAGCTGATTGGAGCTGTGGCCGCAAGGTGTTTGGTGCCTGTCGTGGCGGTAATCCTAGAACCCGCTGGTGTCCACCAGCAGTGCGGGATGCCGTCAAGCTGAAGAAAGAGCTTATCTGGTCCTTTTGGCTCATGGGACTCCAGAGGCAGCGGGCATACCGACAGGCCAAGCGAAACCTCCTCAATCCCACCAACACGTCTTCCTATAAGGAAGCAGTGTCTGGTGAATTTGTGGTGGGCTCTCCTATTTCTGGGGCTGAGGTTGCCAAGGTAGTTAAAAACCTCCTCGGTGGCAAGGCCCCGGGGGTAGATGAGCTCCGTCCAGAGTTCCTTGCTGTGGGGCATCGCGTGGACATCTGGGGCGGTACCTCTGGACTGGCAGACCGGGGTGGTGGTTCTTCTCTTTAAGAAGGGGAACCGGAGGCTGTGTTCCAACTATCGTAGATCACACTCCTCAGCCTTCTCGGTAAGGTCTATTCATGTGTACTGGAGAGGAGGAACCTCGGATCCAGGACGAACAGTGTGGTTTTCGTCCTGGTCGTGGAACGGTAGACCAGCTCTATACTCTCGGCAGGGTCCTTGAGTGTGCATGGGAGTTTGCCCAACCAGTCTACATGTGCTTTGTGGACTTGGAGAAGACAGTCGACCGTGGCCACCCCGGGAAGTCCTGTGGGGAGTGCTCAGAGAGTATGGGGTATCGGCATGTCTGATTGTGGCGGGTCGCTCCCTGTATGATCAGTGTCAGAGCTTGGTCCGCATTGCCGGCAGTAAGTCGGACCCCTTTCCAGTGAGGGTTGGACTCCGCCAAGGCTGCCCTTTGTCACCGATTCTGTTCATAACTTTTGTGGACAGAATTTCTAGGCACAGTCATGGCGTTGAGGGGATCCGGTTTGGTGGCTGCAGGATTAGGTCTCTGCTTTTTGCAGATGATGTGGTCCTTATGGCTTCAACTGGCCAGGATCTTCAGTTCTCATTGGATCGGTTCGCAGCCGAGTGTGAAGCGACTGGGATGAGAATCAGCACCTCCAAGTCCGAGGTTCTTGCCCGGGAAAGGGTGGAGTGCCATCTCGAGGTTGGGCAGGAGATCTTGTGGATGAGTTCAAGTACCTGGAGTCTTGTTCATGAGTGAGGGAAGAGTGGATCGTGAGATGCACAGGCTGATCGGTGCGGCGTCTTCAGTAATGAGGACGCTATATCGATTCGTTGTGGTAAGAAGGAGCTGAGCCAGAAGGAAAAGCTCTCAATTTACCGGTCGATTTATGTTCCCATCCTCACCTATGGTCATGAGCTTTGGAGTAAGACCGAAAGGACAAGATCACGGGTACAAGCGGCCAAAATGAGTTTTCTCCGCTGGGTGGCGGGTCTTTCCCTTACTGTAAGAATTTTCACCGAAACCAAACATGTGTCATGTCTAAAACTGCCTGTAATAATGTATTTATGTGAGTTTGTAAGGTTTGCAAAAACAAAAAGTAGTTTTTGCTCAATATGAAAGTAATGATCTTAGAATCCTGAGATAATGCGAAAAAAGCAATAAAAATGTAATCAAACACAACTTTTAAACCAAACATGTAAAATGTCTGAAATGCCTGTAATATTGAACTATGTAAGTTTTACTAGAATCAATTGTTTTTGTATGTTTTGCAAATACAAAAATTAGGTTTTACACATAATGACATTATTAATTTAACACTCAATATGAAAGTTATTTAATTATAACTCCTAAATACACATGAAACATGTCAAATAGCGTGAAAAAAATTATCTTTGTGAGTGTTGCTAGAAACTTTCATAGTGAAAAAAAAAAACTACTTTTTGTTTTTTGCAAACCTTACAAACTTACATAAATACATTATTACAGACATTTTTAGACATGACACATGTTTGGTTTTGGAGTTATGTTTATATAACTTTTATATTTAGTATGACTGTTATACTGTCATATTGAATAAAAAAAACTAGCTTGTGTCTTTGCAAACTTTACAAAATATAATTTTTCTAGTAAAACTAACAAAGATACACGTCTCCAGGCATTATTACCCATTTTGCATGGGTTGTTTAGGAATTATGTTAAAATACATTTTTATTGCTTTTTTCGCATTATCTCAGGATTCTAAGATCATTACTTTCATATTGAGTAAAAAACTAAATTTTGTTTTTGCAAACCTTACAAACTCACATAAATACATTATTACAGGCATTTTTAGACATGACACATGTTTGGTTTTGGAGTTATGTTTATATAACTTTCATATTTAGTATGACTGTTATACTGTCTGAGCTTGTGTCAATGCAAACTTTACAAAATACCATTTTCCTAGGAAAACTAACAAAGATACATGTTTCCAGACACTATTAGCCATTTTGTTTGTGTTGTTTAGGAGTAATGTTTAATAACATTTTTAATTTTTTGTCGCATTATCGGACGTGTGCTGTAGAAAAACAGTTTTATACTGGAACCATTAGCTGCCAGTAGGTTACTGTAATCAAACGGTGAAAATTCTTACAGTAAGGGAGAGACCCGCCACCCAGCGGAGAAAACTCATTTTGGCCGCTTGTACCCGTGATCTTGTCCTTTCGGTCTTACTCCAAAGCTCATGACCATAGGTGAGGATGGGAACGTAAATCGACCGGTAAATTGAGAGCTTTTCCTTCTGGCTCAGCTCCTTCTTACCACAACGAATCGATATAGCGTCCTCATTACTGAAGACGCCGCACCGATCAGCCTGTGCATCTCACGATCCACTCTTCCCTCACTCATGAACAAGACTCCAGGTACTTGAACTCATCCACAAGATCTCCTGCCCAACCTCGAGATGGCACTCCACCCTTTCCCGGGCGAGAACCTCGGACTTGGAGGTGCTGATTCTCATCCCAGTCGCTTCACACTCGGCTGCGAACCGATCCAATGAGAGCTGAAGATCCTGGCCAGTTGAAGCCATAAGGACCACATCATCTGCAAAAAGCAGAGACCTAATCCTGCAGCCACCAAACCGGATCCCCTCAACGCCATGACTGCGCCTAGAAATTCTGTCCACAAAAGTTATGAACAGAATCGGTGACAAAGGGCAGCCTTGGCGGAGTCCAACCCTCACTGGAAAGGGGTCCGACTTACTGCCGGCAATGCGGACCAAGCTCTGACACTGATCATACAGGGAGCGACCCGCCACAATCAGACATGCCGATACCCCATACTCTCTGAGCACTCCCCACAGGACTTCCCGGGGTGGCCACGGTCGAATGTCTTCTCCAAGTCCACAAAGCACATGTAGACTGGTTGGGCAAACTCCCATGCACACTCAAGGATCCTGCCGAGAGTATAGAGCTGGTCTACCGTTCCACGACCAGGACGGAAACCACACTGTTCGTCCTGGATCCGAGGTTCCTCCTCTCCAGTACACATGAATAGACCTTACCGGGAAGGCTGAGGAGTGTGATCTACGATAGTTGGAACACACCCTCCGGTTCCCCTTCTTAAAGAGAAGAACCACCACCCCGGTCTGCCAATCCAGAGGTACCGCCCCAGATGTCCACGCGATGCCCCACAGCATCCAGAGCCTTAAGGAACTCCGGACGGAGCTCATCTACCCCCGGGGCCTTGCCACCGAGGAGGTTTTTAACTACCTTGGCAACCTCAGCCCCAGAAATAGGAGAGCCCACCACAAATGCACCAGACACTGTTTCCTCCTAGGAAGACGTGTTGGTGGGATTGAGGAGGTTTCGCTTGGCCTGTCGGTATGCCCGCTGCCTCTGGAGTCCCATGAGCCAAAAGGACCAGATAAGCTCTTTCTTCAGCTTGACGGCATCCCGCACTGCTGGTGGCCACCAGCGGGTTCTAGGATTACCGCCACGACAGGCACCAAACACCTTGCGGCCACAGCTCCAATCAGCTGGCTCGACAAGAGAGGCACGGAACATGATCCATTCCGACTCAATGTCCAGCACCTCCTTTGTGACATGTTCAAAGTTCTTCCGGAGGTGGAAAAAGAAACTCTCTCTGACAGGAGACTCTGCTAGGCGTTCCCAAAAGACTCTCACAATGCGTTTGGGCCTGCCAGGTCTGTCCGGCATCCTTCCCCCACCATCGGAGCCAGCTCACCAGGTGGTGATCGGTAGAAAGCTCGCCCCTCTCTTCACCCGAGTGTCCAAAACATGAGGCCGCAAATCCCATGACACAACTAGAAAGTCAATCATGGAACTGCGGCCGAGGGTGTCCTGGTGCCAAGTGCACATATGGACACCCTTATGTTTGAACATTGTGTTTGTTATGGACAATCCATGACGAGCACAAAAGTCCAATAACAAAGCACCACTTGGGTTCAGATCCGGGTGGCCATTTTTCCCAATCACGACTCTCCAGGTTTCACTGTCGTTGCCAACATGAGCGTTGTAGACCCCCAGCAGAACAAGGGAATCACCCGAGGGAGCACTCTCAAAAGAATCCAAAAAGAGTGGGTACTCTGAGCTGCTGTTTGGTGCGTAAACACCAACAGTCAGGACCCGTCACCCAACCAGAAAGCGGAGGGAAGCTACCATCTCGTCTACTGGGTTAAGTCCTATGTGCAGGCTTTGAGCCGGGGGGCAACAAGAATTGCCAACCCAGCCTCTCATTACTTGCAACGCCAGAGTGGAAGAGAGTCCAACCCCTCTTGAGAGAACAGGTTCCAGAGCCCTTGCTGTGCGTCGAAGTGAGTCCAACTTTATCTAGCCGGGAACTTCTCCACCTCGCGCACCAGCTCAGGCTCCTTCCATCCCTGCGAGGTGACGTTCCACGTCCCAAGAGCGAGCTTATGTAGCCGATAATCAGACTGCAAGTGCCCTGCCTTCGGCTGCCGCCCAGCTCACACTACACCCGACCTCTATGACCCAGCCCATGAGTGGTGAGCCTATTGCAGGGGGGACCCACGTTGCCTCTTCGAGCTGGGCCCCATGGGCACCAGTCGCTCGCCATCGTGCCCCACCTCTGGGCCTGGCTCCACAGGGTAGCCATGGTGACCCGCGTCTGGGCAAGAAAAAAATCTAGGTCCTCGATTTGTACTTTTCATAAAGGTCTTTGAGCTGCTCTTTGTCTGATTCCTCACCTAGGACCTGTTTTTCTTGGGGGACCCTACCAGGGGGCAAAGAAGCCCCTGGACAACATAGCTCCTAGGATCAGTGGGACACGCAAACCACAAAGGTGGCGGTTCAGAAAGCAGGTTATATAAACATAACTCCAAAACCAAACATGCAAGATGTCTAAACATGCCTGTAATATTGTATCAATGTGAGTTTTACTACAATCGGTTGTTTTTGAAAGGTTTGCAAATACAAAAGTTAGGTTTTACTCACTATGACAGTGTCACACTCAATATGACAGTTATTGAAACGTAACTCCTAAACTACACATAAAAATGGCTAATAATGCCTGAAATAACTCGAAACATTGCTTTTTTAAGGCTTGCAAACACAGAAAGTTTTTTTTACTCAATATGACAGGAAGTTTTTAAAATGCTGAGATAATGTGAAAAAAGCAATACAAATGTATTCCAACATAATTCTTAAACCAAACATGTAAAATGTCTAAAAATGCCTGTAATATTGACTCCATGTGAGTTTTACTAGAATCATTTGTTTTTGTAAGGTTTGCAAATATAAAAATTGGGTTTTATGACGGACACAAGTTAGTTTTTTTACTCAATATAACAGTATAGATGTCATACTATATATTAAAGTTTTATAAACATAACTCCAAAACCAAACATGCATTATGTCCAAAATTGCCTGTAATATTGTATTACTAGAATCAGGTTTGCAAATACAACAATTGGGTTTTATGACAGTATACTGTCACACTCAATATGACAGTATAACTGTCATACTAAATCCATCCATTTTCTTCCGCTTATCCGAGGTTGGGTTGCGGGGGCAGCAGCCTAAGCAGAGAGCCCAGACTTCCATCTCCACAGCCACTTCGTCCAGCTCTTCTCGGGGGATCCCGAGGCGTTCCCAGGCCAGCCGGGAGACATTGTCTTTCCAATGTGTCCTAGGTCTTCCCCATGGCCTCCTGCCGTTCGGACTTGCCCTAAACACCTCCCTAGGGAGGCGTTCGGGTGGCATCCTGAGCAGATGCCCGGACCACCTCATCTGGCTCCTCTCAATGTGGAGGAGCAGCGGCTTTACACTGAGTTCCTCACGGATGACAGAGCTTCTCACCCTATCCCTAAGGGAGAGACCCACCACCCGGCGGAGGAAACTCATTTCGGCCGCTTGTACCCGTGACCTTGTCCTTTTGGTCATAACCCAAAGCTCATGACCATAGGTGAGGATGGGAACGTTGATCGACCGGTAAATTGAAAGCTTTTCCTTCTGGCTCAACTCCTTCTTCACCACAACGGATCGATATAGCGTCCTCATTACTGAAGACGCCGCACCGATCCGCCTGTAGATCTCACGATCCACTCTATCCTCACTCGTGAACAAGACTCCTAGGTACTTGAACGCCTTCACTTGGGGCAAGATCTCTTTCCCAACCTGGAGATGGCACTCCACCCTTTCCCGGGCGAGAACAATGGACTCGGACTTGGAGGTGCTGATTCTCATCCCAGTCGCTTCACTGCGAACCGATCCAATGAACGCTGAAGATCCTGGCCAGTTGAAGCCAACAGGACCACATCATCTGCAAAAAGCAGAGACCTAATCCTGCAGCCACCAAACCAGGCGCAGTCAAAGCCTTGAATTATGTAGACTGGTTGGCGTAGTCCAACCCTCACTGGAAAGGGGTCCGACATACTGCCGGCAATGCGGACCAAGCTCTGACACTGATCATACAGGGAGACACCCGCCACAATTAGACATGCCGATACTCCATACTCTCTGAGCACTACCCACGAGACTTACCGGGGGCCAAGGTCGAATGTCTTCTCCAAGTCCACAAAACTTATGTAGACTGGTTGGGCAAACTCCCATGCACATTCAAGGACCCTGCCGAGAGTATAGAGCTGGTCTACCGTTCCACGACCAGGACGAATACCACACTGTTTGTCCTGGATCCGAGGTTCCTCCTCTCCAGTACGCATGAATAGACCTTACCGGGAAGGCTGAGGAGTGTGATCTACGATAGTTGGAACACACCCTCCGGTTCCCCTTCTTAAAGAGAGGAACAACCACCCCGGTCTGCCAATCCAGAGGTACCGCCCCCGATGTAGACGCAATGTTGCAGAGTCTTGTCAACCAAGACTGCCCCACAGCATCCAGAGCCTTAAGGAACTCCGGACGGAGCTCATACCCCCGGGGCCTTGCCACCGAGGAACTTTTTAACTACCTTGTCAACCTCAGCCCCAGAAATAGGAGAGCCCACCACAGACTTCCCAGGCACTGTTTCCTCATAGGAAGACGTGTTGATGGGATTGAGGAGGTCTCGCTTGGCCTGTCGGCATGCCCACTGCCTCTGGAGTCCCATGAGCCAAAAGGACCCGATGGCTCTTTCTTCAGCTTGACAGCATCCCTCACTGCTGGTGGTTTACCGCCACGACAGGCACCAAACACCTTGTGGCCACAGCTTCAATCAGCTGGCTCAACAAGAGAGGAACGGAACATGGTCCACTCGGACTCAATGTCCAGCACCTCCCTCGTGACATGTTCAAAGTTCTTCCGGACATGTTCAAAGTTCTTCAGGAGACTCTTGCTAGGCGTTCCCAGCAGACCCTTACAATGCGTTTGGGCCTGCCAGGCCTACCGGCATCCTCCCTACCATCGGAGCCAGCTCACCACCAGGTGGTTGGTAGAAAGCTCTGCCCTTCTCTTCACAGAGTGTCCAAAACATGAGGCCGCAAATCCCATGACACAACTACAAAGTCAATCATGCGGCCGAGGGTGTCCTTGTGCCAAGTGCACATATGGACACCCTTATGTTTGAACATTGTGTTTGTTATGGACAATCCGTGACAAGCACAAAAGTCCAATAACAAAGCACCACTTGGGTTCAGATCCGGGTGGCCATTTTTCCCAATCACGACTCTCCAGGTTTCACTGTCGTTGCCAACATGAGCGTTGAAGTCCACCAGCAGAACAAGGGAATCACTCGCGGGAGCACTCTCCAGTACTCCCTGAAGGGAATCCAAAAAGAGTGGGTTCTCTGAGCTGCAGTTTGGTGTGTAAACAAACAACAGTCAGGATCCATCACCCAACCCGAAGGCTGAGGGAAGCTACCATCTCGTCTATTGGGTTAAAGTCCAACGTGCAGGCTTTGAGCCGGCGGGCAACAAGAATTGCCACCCCAGCCTCTCATTAGTTGCAACGCCAGTGTGGAATCTCTTCCACTCTGGCGTTGCAAGTAATGAAAGTTCAGCTCAGTCCAGCCCCTGTTGAGAGAACAGGTTCCAGAGCCCTAGCTGTGAGTCCAACTATATCTAGCCGGGAACGTCTCCACCTCATGCACCAGCTCAGGCTCCTTCCCTCCCAGCGAGGTGATGTTCCATGTCCCAAGAGCAAGCTTATGTAGCCGATAATCGGACCACCAAGTGCCCTGCCTTCGGCTGCCGCCCAGCTCTTACTGCACCCTCTATGACCCAAGCCCATGAGTGGTGAGCCCTGGAGGGGGGATCCACGTTGCCTCTTCGAGCTGAGCACGGCTGGGCCCCATGGGGACAGGCCCGTCAATCGCCATCGTGCCCCACCTCTGGGCGGGCTCCACAGGGGAGCCACGGTGACCTGCGTCCGGGCGAGAAAACATCTAGGTCCTCAATTGTACTTTTAATAAAGGTCTTTGAGCTGCTCTTTGTCTGATCCCTCACCTAGGACCTGTTTGTCTTGGGGGACCCTACCAGGGGTTATAGAAGCCCCCGGACAACATTTTCCTGGATCAGTAGGACACGCAAACCACAAAGGTGGCGGCTCAGAAAGCAGGTTATATAAATATAACTCCAAAACCAAACATGCAATATGTCTAAACATGCCTGTAATATTGTATTAATGTGAGTTTTACTAGAATCGGTTGTTTTTGTAAGGTTTGCAAATACAAAAATTAGGTTTTACTCACAATGACAAAATCACACTCAATATGACAGTTATTTAAACATAACTCATGAACTACACATAAAAATGGCTAATAATGCCTGAAATAATGAATCCTTGGGAGTTTAACTGAGTTTTACATTTTGCAAACACAAAAAGTAGTTTTTTACTCAATATGACTGTAATGTTCTTAGAACATTGGGAAAAAAGCAATACAAATGTATTTAAACCTAACTCTTAAACAACACATGCAAAATGGCTAATAATGCCTAGGGAGACATGTAAGGTTGTTAGTTTAAAAACATTATCTTTTGTAAAGATATCAAAGACACAAGCTAGTTTTTTTAATTCAATAAGACGATATTGAATAAAAAGTCATACTAAATATGAAAGTTACATAAACATAACTCCAAAACCAAACATGTGTCATGTCTAAAAATGCCTGTAATAATGTATTTATGTGAGTTTGTAAGGTTTGCAAAAACAAAAAGTAGTTTTTTACTCAATATGAAAGTAATGTTCTGAGAATCCTGAGATAATGCAAAAAAAGCAATAAAAATGTATTCAAACACAAATTTTAAACCAAACATGTAAAATGTCTAAAAATGCCTGTAATATTGAATCTATGTAAGTTTTACTAGAATCAATTGTTTTTGTAAGGTTTGCAAATACAAAAATGTATCTTTGTGAGTGTTACTAGAAACATTTTCTTTTGTAAGGTTTGCAAAGACACAGGTTAGTTTTTTTTTACTCAATATGACAGTATAACTGCCACACTCAATATGACAGTTATTTAAACATAACTCTTAAACTACACATGAAAAATGACTAACAATGCCTGAAATAATGCATTCTTGTAAGTTTTAATCGAAACATATGCTTTTTTAAGGCTTGCAAACACAACAATTATTTTTTTACTCAATATGACAGTAATGTTCTAAAATTTTGAGATAATACGAAAAAATTAATAAAAATGATTCCAACATAATTCCTAAACCAAACATGCAAAATGTCTAAAAATGTCGTAGTATTGAATCCATGTGAGTTTTACTAGTTTTAGTTGATTTTGTAAGGTTTGCAAATACATAAATTAGGTTTTACTCACAATGACAGTATACTGTCACACTCAATATGACAGTTATTTAAACATAACTCAAACCACACACGAAAAATGGCTAATAATGCCTGAAATAATGCATCGTTGGCAGTTTTACTCGAAACACATGCTTTTTTAAATCTTGCAAACACAAAAAGTAATTGTTTTACTCAATAAGACTGTAATGTTGTTAAAATCCTGAGATAATGCAAAAAAAGCAATACACATGTATTTAAACATTACTCCTAAACAACACATGCAAAATTGCTAATAATGCCTGGAAACATGCATCTTTGTTAGTTTTACTAGAAAGATGGTATTTTGTAAAGTTTGCAAAAGCAAAAAGTAGTTTTTTACTCAATATGAAAGTATTGATCTTAGAATCCTGAGATAATGCGAAAAAAGCAATAAAAATGTATTTAAACATAAAATCCTAAACAACACATGCAAAACGGCTAATAATACCTGGAGACATGTATCTTTGTTAGGTTTACTAGAAAAATGATCTTTTGTAAAGTTTGCAAAGACACTAGCCAGTTATTTTAAATTCAATATGACAGTATAACAGTCATACTAAATATGAAAGTTATCAAAACATAACTCCAAAACCAAACATGTTTCATGTCTAAAAATGCCTGTAATAATGTATTTATGTGAGTTTGTAAGGTTTGCAAAAACAAAAAGTAGTTTTTTACTAAATATGAAAGTAATGATCTTAGAATCCTGAGATAATGCGAAAAAAGCAATGAAAATGTATTTAATCATAATTCTAAACAACCCATGCAAAATGGGTAATAATGCCTGGAGACATGTATCTTTGTTAGTTTTACTAGAAAAATGATCTTTTGTAAAGTTTGCAAAGACACAAGCTAGTTTTTTTTATTCAATATGACAGTATAACAGTCATGCTAAATATGAAAGTTATCTAAACATAACTCCAAAACCAAACATGTGCCATGTCTAAAAATGCCTGTAATAATGTATTTATGTGAGTTTGTAAGGTTTGCAAGAACAAAAAGTAGTTTTTTACTCAATATGAAAGTAATGATCTTAGAATCCTGAGATAATGCGAAAAAAGCAATAAAAATGTATTTAAACATAATTCCTAAACAACCCATGCAAAATGGGTAATAATGCCGGGAGACATGTATCTTTGTAAGTTTTACTAGAAAAAGTATCTTTTGTAAAGTTTGCAAAGACACAAGCTAGTTTTTTTTTAATTCAATATGACAGTATAACAGTCATACTAAATATAAAAGTTATATAAACATAACTCCAAAATCAAACACGTGTCATATCTAAAAATGTCTGTAAAAATGTATTTATGCAAGTTTGTAAGGTTTGCAAAAACAAAAAGGACTTTTTTACTCACTATGAAAGTAATGATTTTAGAATCCTGAGATAATGCGAAAAAAGCAATAAAAATGTATTTAAACATAATTGCTAAACAACCCATGCAAAATGGGTAATAATGCCTGGAGACATGTATCTTTGTTAGTTTTACTAGAAAAATGATCTTTTGTAAAGTTTGCAAAGACACAAGCTAGTTTTTTTTTAATTCAATATGACAGTATAACAGTCATACTAAATATGAAAGTTATCTAAACATAACTCCAAAACCAAACATGTGTCATGTCTAAAACTGCCTGTAATAATGTATTTATGTGAGTTTGTAAGGTTTGCAAAAACAAAAAGTAGTTTTTATTCAATATGAAAGTAATGATCTTAGAATCCTGAGATAATGCGAAAAAAGCAATAAAAATGTAATCAAACACAACTTTTAAACCAAACATGTAAAATGTCTGAAATGCCTGTAATATTGAACTATGTAAGTTTTACTAGAATCAATTGTTTTTGTATGGTTTGCAAATACAAAAATTAGGTTTTACACATAATGACATTATTAATTTAACACTCAATATGAAAGTTATTTAATTATAACTCCTAAATACACATGAAACATGTCAAATAGCGTGAAAAAAATTATCTTTGTGAGTGTTGCTAGAAACATTTTCTTTTGTAAAGTTTGCAAAGACACAAGTTGTTTTTTTTTTAACTCAATATGACAGTATAACGCCACACTCAATATGACAGTTATTTAAACATAACTCCTAAACCACACCTGAAAAATGGCTAATAATGCCTGAAATAATGCATCTTTGGGAGTTTTACTGGAAACATATGCTTTTTTAAGGCTTGCAAACACAACAATTATTTTTTTACTCAATATGACAGTAATGTTCTAAAAATCCTGAGATAATGCGAAAAAAGCAATACACATGTATTCCAACATAATTCCTAAACCAAACATGCAAAATGTCTGAAAATGGCTGTAATATTGAATCCATGTGAGTTTTATTTGAATCAGTTGTATGGTTTGCAAATACAAAAATTGGGTTTTATGACAAACACAAGTTAGTTTTTTTTACTCAATATAACAGTTTAGCTGTCATACTATATATGAAAGTTATATAAACATAACTCCAAAACCAAACATGCATTATGTCCAAAACTGCCTGTAATATTGTATATATGTGAGTTTTACTAGAATCAGGGTTGCAAATACAAAAATTGGGTTTTATGACAGTATACTGTCACACTCAATATGACAGTTATTCAAACATAACTCAAACAACAAATGCAAAATGGCTAACAATGCCTGGAGACATGTTATTACGACATTAGTTTTACTAGAAAAATGGTCTTTTGTAAGGTTTGCAAAGACACAAGTTAGTTGTTTTTTTTATTGAATATGACAGTATAACTGTCATAATAAATATGAAAGTTATATAAACATAACTCTAAAACCAAACATGCATTATGTCTAAAAATGCCTGTAATATTGTATCTGTGTGAGTTTAACTAGATTTAGTTGTTTTTGTAAGGTTTGCAAATACAACATATGGGTTTTACTCACTATGACAGTATAATGTCAAACTCAATCTGACAGTTATTTAAACATAACTCCTAAACCACACATGCAAAATGGCTAATAATGCCTGGAGATATGTATCTTTGTGAATTTTACTAGGAACAACATATTGTGTAAGGTTTAGTTAGTTTTTGTACTCAATATGACAGTATAACTGTCATACTAAATCCATCCATTTTCTTCCGCTTATGGTCGGGTTATGGTCGGGTTGCGGGGGCCGCAGCCTAAGCAGAGAAGCCCAAAATTCCATTTCTCCAGCCACTTCGTCCAGCTTTTCTCGGGGGATCCCGAGGCGTTCCCAGGCCAGCCGGGAGAGATAGTGTTCCGAATGTGTCCTGGGTCTTCCCCGTGGCCTCCTGCCGGTCGGACTTGCCCTAAACACCTCCCTAGGGAGGCGTTCGGGTGGCTCCTGAGCAGAAGCCCCAACCACCTCATCCGGCTCCTCTCCATGTGGAGGAGCAGCGGCTTTACTGTGAGTTCCTCCAGGATGACAGAGCTTCACCTTCACCAGGGGTGTCAAACTCAAATACAGAGTGGGCCAAAGTTTAAAACTGAACCAAGGTTCAACAAATTAACCTTTTAATAGGGACCCAAACAAGTTTTGCTTTGAATATTGAACAAGCAAGGATTATATAACTTTATAGTGACATGCAAAATCGAGATTCAAATTATAATAATAATAATTAAAAAATATCAATCGCATATCAAATACAATTTAAATAAAAATTGAATGCCTCTTTTCTATTTGCAGCCTTCTGAGGTAAATATCAAGATTAACTTTTTCCACAGGTTAATAAATTTGAAAATAAAATAACAATGAATAAGACAACCATTCAGGACTTTAAACTGCTCAGTTTGCAACACACTGATCTAATTTGATGTGCCCAAGCCAGATACCTGGCATCTTTTTTTGGATGCTAGTTCTTTAATGTCGGGGCTCAGGCTTTGAGCCGAGGCGACTTTCATTATCGAACGAAGGTGTTCAACAGTCATATCTCGTACAACCAATTCTAACATCGTCCAGACCCAGTCACAAGATATGTGCAGTTTCAGCACCCATACACAAATGAATGCCAGTATAAAAAACTTTAACACTGTTAGAAATATACACCACACTGTGAACCCACACCAAACAAGAATAAAAAACAATTTTCGGGAGAACATCCGCACCGTAACACAACATAAACACAAAAGAACAAATACCCAGAATCCTTTGCAGCACTAACTCTTTCGGGATGCTACAAAATACACCCCCGCTACCACCAAACCACCCCCACCCCCACACACACACAAACCTTGCAGCGTCCCGGAAGATTTAGTGCTACAAAGGGTTCTGGGTATTTGTTCTGTTGTGTTTATGTTGTGTTACGGTGCGGATGTTCTCCCGAAATGTGTTTGTCATTCTTGTTTGGTGTGGATTCACAGTGTGGCGTATATTCCTAAAAGTGTTAAAGTTTTTTTATTTGGCTACCGTCAGTGTAACCTGTATCGCTGTTGATGAAGTATGCGTTGCATTCAATTGTGTGTGGGTGCAGAAGCTGCACTGACATGAAACTGGGCCAGCACTCGTTTGACTAGCTGAAAAAAAAAAAAAATTTTCGGGAGGAGTGCTGGAGTCAAACCCGGGAGGGTTGGCAAGTATTAGAAGTAGCGGTGTTACTGCGGCACTGCCGCAATGTATAATCCACGGTCCAGCTTTAGTGTTAATTTGATATTGCCTCGATGGCCCACGGGCCAGAGTTTGACACCCATGACCTTCACTGTAAAAAATTACTGTAAAAATAAAAAATAAAATTACAGTTATATACTCCATCCATCCATCCATTTTCTACCGCTTATTCCCTTCGGGGTCGCGGGGGGCGCTGGAGCCTATCTCAGCTACAATCGGGCGGGAGGCGGGGTACACCCTGGACAAGTCACCACCTCATCGCAGGGCCAACACAGATAGACAGACAACATTCACACTCACATTCACACACTAGGGCCAATTTAGTGTTGCCAATCAACCTATCCTGTTCTTCTTAAATGCAGTTAAGTACTGTAAATTGTGTTGCATTTTTCAAAAAATATCGACCAGCAGTAAGTTACTGTAAAACCTACAGTATAATTCAGTATTTTTCAGACTTGTTTCTTGGGTCCGCCCACAATTCGTCCAACCGAGCTTCATTTCACCTGGCCGCCCCTGCTAAATCCATCCTACTGCATCGTGTGTTTTTGATAACAAGGTAAGAGTCACTTGTACCTTGATGTGTCATTTTCTGTTTGAATTACTTTTTATATATATTTATAAAGTCTGGAGGTCTACTTGCATTAAAAAAATGTTCACAGCACTGAGAAAAGGTTGAGAACCACTGCCTTAGGACAGTGGTTCTCAACCTTTTTTCAGTGATGTACCCCTGTGAACATTTTTTTAATTCAAGTACCCCTTAATCAGAGCAAAGCATTTTTGGTTGAAAAAAAAGAGATAAAGAAGTAAAATACAGCACTATGTCATCAGTTTCTGATTTATTAAATTGTATAACAGTGCAAAATATTGCTCATTTGTTGTGGTCTTTCTTGAACTATTTGGAAAAAAAGAATGACAAATAACTAAAAACTTGTTGAAAAATAAACAAGTGATTCAATTATAAATAAAGATTTTTACACATAGAAGTAATCAACTTAAAGTGCCCTCTTTGGGGATTGTAATAGAGATCCATCTGGATTCATGAACTTCATTCTCAACATTTCTTCACAAAAAAAGAAATCTTTAACATCAATATTTATGGAACATGTCCACATGTCTCAGCTGCATTACTGCTACGCTTTAACCACGCCTCCATTGTTTTCTACATGGATAGTTGATTGACAGTTGGTGCCGTGTGGCACCGCCAGGTAGGGTCAAACCATCATGGCATGGGGGAAACTCTGGCTTTATGGTAATGAATGGACTAGCCTACTTGATTAGATGTTCAGTTTATGAACTTACATTCATATTTTGTCGAAGTATTATTCAATAAATATATTTATAAAGGGTTTTTGAATTGTTGCTATTTTTAGAATATTTTTTTTAAAAATCTCACGTACCCCTTGGCATACCTTCAAGTACCCCCAGGAGTATGCGTACCCCCATTTGAGAACCACTGCCATAGGAGACTAGATGTAAACAGAGTAAAGAGAGAGCGAGTGAGGTGGCCATTCCAAATACTTTTAAAATGCTACCCATATTGGATACTGTTTAGGAACATAAACTGCATTTCTTGACTGTACCAGTTGCTGGTGACAAAGTCACAATAAAACGTTGGATGATCAGCATGGAAGGTGATGTCATCTGCAAAGGCGTCCAACCTAGCTTCATCTCAGGGCTTGCTGCCCTTCTTGCTTGGTGCTCGGACATTGGAATTTGTTCAAAGGTAAATCCTCTCGATACTGTTAAATACTGTTAGGATATTTTATTTTATATTTCTCACCTCTGTTCAGGAATTTGACTTGTCATTTCCCCAATTCTGTGCCTTAAATCAATGACTCTTCTGTTCCTTTGTGGACCTTCTTATTAGGGACCGAAGCACCAGTTTGACTCTAAGATACAGAGAAGGTAGGTAATGTGCAGGTAAAGATATGTTGACTGGGTCAAAGAAGGAAGCACCTGTTTGACCCCAGGATGCAGAAAAAGTAGGTAAATTGCAGGTATGTTGACTGGGTGATGGCAGGAAGCACCAGCGGGACCCGAGGATGCAGAGCAAATAGGTAATGTGCGGGTGAAGATATGTTGAATGGGTAAAGGCAGGAAGCACCAGTGTGACCCCACTATGCAGAGAAGGTAGGTAATGTGCGGGTGAAGGTATGTTGAATGGGTGAAAGAAGGAAGCGCAGGTGTGGTTGAGGCAATGCAGACAAGGTAGGTATGTGCAGGTGAAGATATGTTGTATGGTGAAAGAAAGAAGCACCAGTGTGACCCCAGGATGCAGGGAAGGTAGGTAACAAGCAGGTAAAGATATGTTGAATGGGTAAAGGCAGGAAACACCAGCTAGACGCCAGGATACAGAGAAGGTAGGTAATGTGCAGGTAAAGATATGTTGAATGGGTAAAGGTAGAAAGCACCAACATGACCACACTATGCAGAGAAGGTAGGTGATGTGCAGGTAGAGATATGTTGAATGGGTAAAGGCAAGAAGCACCAGTGTGACCACAGGATGCAGAGAAGATAGGTAATGAGCAGGTAACGATATGTTAAATGGGTGAAAGCAGGAAACATCAGCGTAAATACACGGTCCCGTAGATGGAGAGAAAACATAAATAGAGAGAGGGATTGGGGAGGCTTTAGCATTGTCTTCCTCTCTGAATTTGTCTTAATGGGTTTTAGAGTATTCACTCATCTACAGCTGTGGTTATGGTATGGCTCACATACATCCTAAAATTGATATTAATATTTGTGCAGTGCATATTCCTAAATAACAATGTGAGGGGAGTTCTGCATCGACTGCAAGTAATCTTCAATCACAACAGAATATATAATATGCTTTTTCTCTTTTTTAGGCGATTCATTGGCGTTAACCCCGAGAGGGGAACAAAGGCTAGCCAGGGAAAGGTGGTGTCCAAGAAGACCGGGAAGCTGGTTCAGAAAAAGGCAGCAACTGTAAATCCTCACGTAGCCACCCTTATAAAACATCTCACAGACTTTGAGTGGGGCTTTATGTAGCCGACAACTAAACACTGGACTCGTGTTCAGTGTTTTGTCTCCAGTTTGAAATTAAGTTGACATGTTATAAATGTTAAAATGCTTTACTGAAAATAAGACGAATGCACTAAATGTACATTGAATGTATTTGATGCACTTTAAAATAATTGGTTAATAAAAGCATACCGGTAACTTGCAAGGCCATTTCTCAAGTCATTTTTATGCCAGCAGATTGCAGGGGTTTTGATTTTGAAAATTTAAAAGTTCAATTCATTAACTTCTAGCTGCATTATACTGTAAAGCTCTGTCTATAGTGCTCACAATTATTTTACTGTAATTAACTGTTAATGGATATTACAGTAGATACACTAAAATAACAGTGTAATGCCGCTAAACAGATGACAGTATTATGCTGTGAAGCGTATATTTGATACAGCACAGTACTGTGATACTTTTTACAGTAATAAACTGTAGTGATAAATCACAGTATGTGTGCTGTAGAAAAACAGTTTTATACTGGAACCATTAGGTGCCAGTAGGTTACTGTAATTAAACGGTGACAATTCTTACAGTAAGGGAGAGACCCGCCACCCAGTGGAGAAAACTCATTTTGGCCGCTTGTACCCGTGATCTTGTCCTTTCGGTCTTACCCCAAAGCTCATGACCATAGGTGAGGATGGGAACGTAAATCGACCGGTAAATTGGGAGCTTTTCCTTCTGGCTCGGCTCCTTCTTACCACAACGAATCGATATAGCGTCCTCATTACTGAAGACGCCGCACCGATCAGCCTGTGCATATCACGATCCACTCTTCCCTCACTCATGAACAAGACTCCAGGTACTTGAACTCATCCACAAGATCTCCTGCCCAACCTCGAGATGGCACTCCACCCTTTCCTGGGCGAGAACCTCGGACTTGGAGGTGCTGATTCTCATCCCAGTCGCTTCACACTCGGCTGCGAACCGATCCAATGAGAGCTGAAGATCCTGGCAAGTTGAAGCCATAAGGACCACATCATCTGCAAAAAGCAGAGACCTAATCCTGCAGCCACCAAACCGGATCCCCTCAACGCCATGACTGCGCCTAGAAATTCTGTCCATAAAAGTTATGAACAGAATCGGTGACAAAGGGCAGCCTTGGCGGAGTCCAACCCTCACTGGAAAGGGGTCCGACTTACTGCCGGCAATGCAGACCAAGCTCTGACACTGATCATACAGGGAGCGACCCGCCACAATCAGACATGCCGATACCCCATACTCTCTGAGCACTCCCCACAGGACTTCCCGGGGTGGCCACGGTCGACTGTCTTCTCCAAGTCCACAAAGCACATGTAGACTGGTTGGGCAAACTCCCATGCACACTCAAGGACCCTGCCGAGAGTATAGAGCTGGTCTACCGTTCCACGACCAGGACGAAAACCACACTGTTCGTCCTGGATCCGAGGTTCCTCCTCTCCAGTACACATGAATAGACCTTACCGGGAAGGCTGAGGAGTGTGATCTACGATAGTTGGAACACACCCTCCGGTTCCCCTTCTTAAAGAGAAGAACCACCACCCCGGTCTGCCAATCCAGAGGTACCGCCCTAGATGTCCACGCGATGTTGCAGAGTCTTGTCAACTAAAACAGCCCCACAGCATCCAGAGCCTTAAGGAACTCCGGACGGAGCTCATCCACCGAGGAGGTTTTTAACTACCTTGGCAACCTCAGCCCCAGAGATGTCATACTATATATTAAAGTTTTATAAACATAACTCCAAAACCAAACATGCATTATGTCCAAAATTGCCTGTAATATTGTATAGATGTGAGTTTTACTAGAATCAGGTTTGCAAATACAAAAATTGGGTTTTATGACAGTATACTGTCACACTCAATATGACAGTATAACTGTCATACTAAATCCATCCATTTTATTCCGCTTATCAGAGGTCGGGTTGCGGGGGCAGCAGCCTAAGCAGAGAGCCCAGACTTCCATCTCCACAGCCACTTCGTCCAGCTCTTCTCGGGGGATCCCGAGGCGTTCCCAGGCCAGCCGGGAGACATTGTCTTTCCAATGTGTCCTAGGTCTTCCCCATGGCCTCCTGCCGTTCGGACTTGCCCTAAACACCTCCGTAGGGAGGCGTTCGGGTGGCATCCTGAGCAGATGCCCGAACCACCTCATCTGGCTCCTCTCAATGTGGAGGAGCAGCGGCTTTACACTGAGTTCCTCACGGATGACAGAGCTTCTCACCCTATCTCTAAGGGAGAGACCCACCACCCGGCGGAGGAAACTCATTTCGGCCGCTTGTACCCGTGACCTTGTCCTTTCGGTCATAACCCAAAGCTCATGACCATAGGTGAGGATGGGAACGTTGATAGACCGGTAAATTGAAAGCTTTTCCTTCTGGCTCAGCTCCTTCTTCACCACAACGGATCGATATAGCGTCCTCGTTACTGAAGACGCCGCACCGATCCGCCTGTAGATCTCATGATCCACTCTATCCTCACTCGTGAACAAGACTCCTAGGTACTTGAACGCCTTCACTTGGGGCAAGATCTCTTTCCCAACCTGGAGATGGTAATCCACCCTTTCCCGGGCAAGAACAATGGACTCGGACTTGGAGGTGCTGATTCTCATCCCAGTCGCTTCACTGCGAACCGATCCAATGAACTCTGAAGATCCTGGCCAGTTGAAGCCACCAGGACCACATCATCTGCAAAAAGCAGAGACCTAATCCTGCAGCCACCAAACCAGAGGCAGTCAAAGCCTTGACTTATGTAGACTGGTTGGCGTAGTCCAACCCTCACTGGAAAGGGGTCCGACATACTGCCGGCAATGCGGACCAAGCTCTGACACTGATCATACAGGGAGACACCCGCCACAATATGCCGATACTCCATACTCTCTGAGCACTACCCACAAGACTTACCGGGGGCCAAGGTCGAATGTCTTCTCCAAGTCCACAAAACTTATGTAGACTGGTTGGGCAAACTCCCATGCACATTTAAGGACCCTGCCGAGAGTATAGAGCTGGTCTACCGTTCCACGACCAGGACGAATACCACACTGTTTGTCCTGGATCCGAGGTTCCTCCTCTCCAGTACGCATGAATAGACCTTACCGGGAAGGCTGAGGAGTGTGATCTAGGATAGTTGGAACACACCCTCCGGTTCCCCTTCTTAAAGAGAGGAACAACCACCCCGGTCTGCCAATCCAGAGGTACCACCCCCGATGTAGACGCAATGTTGCAGAGTCTTGTCAACCAAGACTTCCCCACAGCATCCAGAGCCTAAAGGAACTCCGGACGGAGCTCATACCCCCGGGCCTTGCCACCGAGGAACTTTTTAACTTCCTTGTCAACCTCAGCCCCAGAAATAGGAGAGCCCACCACAGACTTCCCAGGCACTGTTTCCTCATAGGAAGACGTGTTGATGGGATTGAGGAGGTCTAGCTTGGCCTGTCGGTATGCCCACTGTCTCTGGAGTCCCATGAGCCAAAAGGACCCGATGGCTCTTTCTTCAGCTTGACAGCATCCCTCACTGCTGGTGGTTTACCGCCACGACAGGCACCAAACACCTTGTGGCCACAGCTTCAATCAGCTGGCTCAACAAGAGAGGAACGGAACATGGTCCACTCGGACTCAATGTCCAGCACCTCCCTCGTGACATGTTCAAAGTTCTTCTGGACATGTTCAAAGTTCTTCAGGAGACTCTTGCTATGCGTTCCCAGCAGACCCTTACAATGCGTTTGGGCCTGCCAGGCCTACCGGCATCCTCCCTACCATCGGAGCCAGCTCACCACCAGGTGGTGGTTGGTAGAAAGCTCTGCCCTTCTCTTCACAGAGTGTCCAAAACATGAGGCCGCAAATCCGATGACACAACTACAAAGTCAATCATGCGGCCGAGGGTGTCCTTGTGCCAAGTGCACATATGGACACCCTTATGTTTGAACATTGTGTTTGTTATGGACAATCCGTGACAAGCACAAAAGTCCAATAACAAAGCACCACTTGGGTTCAGATCCGGGTGGCCATTTTTCCCAATCACGACTCTCCAGGTTTCACTGTCGTTGCCAACATGAGTGTTGAAGTCCACCAGCAGAACAAGGGAATCACACGCGGGAGCACTCTCCAGTACTCTCTGAAGGGAATCCAAAAAGAGTGGGTTCTCTGAGCTGCTGTTTGGTGTGTAAACAAACAACAGTCAGGATCCATCACCCAACCCGAAGGCTGAGGGAAGCTACCATCTCGTCTATTGGGTTAAAGTCCAACGTGCAGGCTTTGAGCCGGGGGGCAACAAGAATTTCCACCCCAGCCTCTCATTAGTTGCAACGCCAGTGTGGAATCTCTTCCACTCTGGCGTTGCAAGTAATGAAAGTTCAGCTCAGTCCAGCCCCTCTTGAGAGAACAGGTTCCAGAGCCCTTGCTGTGAGTCCAACTATATCTAGCCGGGAACGTCTCCACCTCATGCACCAGCTCAGGCTCCTTCCCTCCCAGCGAGGTGATGTTCCATGTCCCAAGAGCGAGCTTATGTAGCCGATAATCGGACCACCAAGTGCCCTGCCTTCGGCTGCCGCCCAGCTCTTACTGCACCCTCTATGACCCAATCCCATGAGTGGTGAGCCCTGGAGGGGGGATCCACGTTGCCTCTTCGAGCTGAGCACGGCTGGGCCCCATGGGGACAGGCCCGTCAATCGCCATCGTGCCCCACCTCAGGAACTGGCTCCACAGGGGAGCCACGGTGACCTGCGTCCGGGCGAGAAAACATCTAGGTCCTCAATTGTACTTTTAATAAAGGTCTTTGAGCTGCTCTTTGTCTGATCCCTCACCTAGGACCTGTTTGTCTTGGGGGACCCTACCAGGGGTTATAGAAACCCCCGGACAACATTTTCCTGGATCAGTAGGACACGCAAACCACAAAGGTGGCGGCTCAGAAAGCAGGTTATATAAATATAACTCCAAAACCAAACATGCAATATGTCTAAACATGCCTGTAATATTGTATTAATGTGAGTTTTACTAGAATCGGTTGTTTTTGTAAGGTTTGCAAATACAAAAATTAGGTTTTACTCACAATGACAAAATCACACTCAATATGACAGTTATTTAAACATAACTCATGAACTACACATAAAAATGGCTAGTAATGCCTGAAATAATGAATCCTTGGGAGTTTTACTGAGTTTTACATTTTGCAAACACAAAAAGTAGTTTTTTACTCAATATGACTGTAATGTTCTTAGAACCCTGAGATAATGGGAAAAAAGCAATAAAAATTTATTTAAACCTAACTCTTAAACAACACATGCAAAATGGCTAATAATGCCTAGGGAGACATGTAAGGTTGTTAGTTTAAAAACATTATCTTTTGTAAAGATATCAAAGACACAAGCTAGTTTTTTTTAATTCAATAAGACAATATTGAATAAAAAGTCATACTAAATATGAAAGTTACATAAACATAACTCCAAAACCAAACATGTGTCATGTCTAAAAATGCCTGTAATAATGTATTTATGTGAGTTTGTAAGGTTTGCAAAAACAAAAAGTAGTTTTTTACTCAATATGAAAGTAATGTTCTGAGAATCCTGAGATAATGCAAAAAAAGCAATAAAAATGTATTCAAACACAAATTTTAAACCAAACATGTAAAATGTCTAAAAATGCCTGTAATATTGAATCTATGTAAGTTTTACTAGAATCAATTTGCAAATACAAAAATTAGGTTTTACACATAATGACATTATAACTGTAACACTCAATATGACAATTATTTATTTATAACTCCTAACCACACATGAAACATGTCTAATAATGCGTGAAAAAATGTATCTTTGTGAGTGTTACTAGAAACATTTTCTTTTGTAAGGTTTGCAAAGACACAGGTTAGTTTTTTTTACTCAATATGACAGTATAACGGCCACACTCAATATGACAGTTATTTAAACATAACTCTTAAACTACACATGAAAAATGACTAACAATGCCTGAAATAATGCATTCTTGTAAGTTTTAATCGAAACATATGCTTTTTTAAGGCTTGCAAACACAACAATTATTTTTTTACTCAATATGACAGTAATGTTCTAAAATTCTGAGATAATACGAAAAAATTTATAAAAATGATTCCAACATAATTCCTAAACAAAACATGCAAAATGTCTAAAAATGTCGTAGTATTGAATCCATGTGAGTTTTACTAGTTTTAGTTGATTTTGTAAGGTTTGCAAATACATAAATTAGGTTTTACTCACAATGACAGTATACTGTCACACTCAATATGACAGTTATTTAAACATAACTCAAACCACACACGAAAAATGGCTAATAATGCCTGAAATAATGCATCGTTGGCAGTTTTACTCGAAACACATGCTTTTTTAAATCTTGCAAACACAAAAAGTAATTTTTTTACTCAATAAGACTGTAATGTTGTTAAAATTCTGAGATAATGCGAAAAAAGCAATACAAATGTATTTAAACATTACTCCTAAACAACACATGCAACATTGCTAATAATGCCTGGAAACATGTATCTTTGTTAGTTTTACTAGAAAGATGGTATTTTGTAAAGTTTGCAAAAGCAAAAAGTAGTTTTTTACTCAATATGAAAGTAATGATCTTAGAATCCTGAGATAATGCGAAAAAAGCAATAAAAATGTATTTAAACATAAAATCCTAAACAACACATGCAAAATGGCTAATAATGCCTGGAGACATGTATCTTTGTTAGGTTTACTAGAAAAATGATCTTTTGTAAAGTTTGCAAAGACACTAGCTAGTTATTTTAAATTCAATATGACAGTATAACAGTCATACTAAATATGAAAGCTATCAAAACATAACTCCAAAACCAAACATGTGTCATGTCTAAAAATGCCTGTAATAATGTATTTATGTGAGTTTGTAAGGTTTGCAAAAACAAAAAGTAATTTTTTTTTACTAAATATGAAAGTAATGATCTTAGAATCCTGAGATAATGCGAAAAAAGCAATAAAAATGTATTTAAACATAATTCCTAAACAACCCATGCAAAATGGGTAATAATGCCTGGAGACATGTATCTTGGTTAGTTTTACTAGAAAAATGATCGTTTGTAAAGTTTGCAAAGACACAAGCTAGTTTTTTTTAATTCAATATGACAGTATAACAGTCATACTAAATATGAAAGTTATCTAAACATAACTCCAAAACCAAACATGTGCCATGTCTAAAAATGCCTGTAATAATGTATTTATGTGAGTTTGTAAGGTTTGCAAAAACAAAAAGTAGTTTTTTACTCAATATGAAAGTAATGATCTTAGAATCCTGAGATAATGCGAAAAAAGCAATAAAAATGTATTTAAACATAATTCCTAAACAACCCATGCAAAATGGGTAATAATGCCTGGAGACATGTATCTTTGTTAGTTTTACTAGAAAAATGATCTTTTGTAAAGTTTGCAAAGACACAAGCTAGTTTTTTTTATTCAATATGACAGTATAACAGTCATACTAAATATAAAAGTTATATAAACATAACTCCAAAACCAAACACGTGTCATGTCTAAAAATGTCTGTAAAAATGTATTTATGCAAGTTTGTAAGGTATGCAAAAACAAAAAGTACTTTTTTACTCACTATGAAACTAATGCTTTTAGAATCCTGAGATAATGCGAAAAAAGCAATAAAAATGTATTTAAACATAATTCCTAAACAACCCATGCAAAATGGGTAATAATGCCTGGAGACATGTATTTGTTAGTTTTACTAGAAAAATGATCTTTTGTAAAGTTTGCAAAGACACACGCTAGTTTTTTTTTAATTCAATATGACAGTATAACAGTCATACTAAATATGAAAGTTATCTAAACATAACTCCAAAACCAAACATGTGTCATGTCTAAAACTGCCTGTAATAATGTATTTATGTGAGTTTGTAAGGTTTGCAAAAACAAAAAGTAGTTTTTACTCAATATGAAAGTAATGATCCTATTAGAATCCTGAGATAATGCGAAAAAAGCAATAAAAATGTAATCAAACACAACTTTTAGACCAAACATGTAAAATGTCTGAAAATGCCTGTAATATTGAACTATGTAAGTTTTACTAGAATCAATTGTTTTTGTATGGTTTGCAAATACAAAAATTAGGTTTTACACATAATGACATTATTAATTTAACACTCAATATGAAAGTTATTTAATTATAACTCCTAAATACACATGAAACATGTCAAATAGCGTGAAAAAAATTATCTTTGTGAGTGTTGCTAGAAACATTTTCTTTTGTAAGGTTTGCAAAGACACAAGTTAGTTTTTTTTTAACTCAATATGACAGTATAACGCCACACTCAATATGACAGTTATTTAAACATAACTCCTAAACCACACCTGAAAAATGGCTAATAATGCCTGAAATAATGCATCTTTGGGAGTTTTACTGGAAACATATGCTTTTTTAAGGCTTGCAAACACAACAATTATTTTTTTACTCAATATGACAGTAATGTTCTAAAAATCCTGAGATAATGCGAAAAAAGCAATACACATGTATTCCAACATAATTCCTAAACCAAACATGCAAAATGTCTGAAAATGCCTGTAATATTGAATCCATGTGAGTTTTATTTGAATCAGTTGTATGGTTTGCAAATACAAAAATTGGGTTTTATGACAAACACAAGTTAGTTTTTTTTACTCAATATAACAGTTTAGCTGTCATACTATATATGAAAGTTATATAAACATAACTCCAAAACCAAACATGCATTATGTCCAAAACTGCCTGTAATATTGTATATATGTGAGTTTTACTAGAATCAGGGTTGCAAATACAAAAATTGGGTTTTATGACAGTATAATGTCACACTCAATATGACAGTTATTTAAACATAACTCAAACAACACATGCAAAATGGCTAATAATGCCTGGAGACATGTTATTACGACATTAGTTTTACTAGAAAAATGGTCTTTTGTAAGGTTTGCAAAGACACAAGTTAGTTTTTTTTTAATTCAATATGACAGTATAACTGTCATAATAAATATGAAAGTTATCATCAATTTACAAATTATAGACCTGTTTCTTTACTTCCACAATTTTCTAAAATCATTGAAAAACTGTTTAATAACAGATTAGAGAGTTTCATAAATAAAAATAGAATACTCGAAGAGAACCAATATGGATACAGAGCTAATGTCTCAACTTCAATGGCTTTAATTGAAATTACAGAAGAAATTACCAATGCAATAGACAGTAAAAAATGTGCAGCAGCAGTTTTTATGGATCTAACTAAAGCATTTGACACAATTAATCACAATATTTTAATCAAAAAACTAGAACGATATGGCATCAGAGGGTTAGTCTTAAACTGGATAAGAAGTTATCTAACGAACAGGAAACAATACGTGAAGCTAGGCGAACACATGTCTACAACGCTAAATATATCCTGTGGTGTACCTCAGGGATCAATATTAGGACCTAAATTATTCAATCTCTATATAAATGACATTTGTAAAGTTACAAAAGATTTAAAGTTAGTATTATTTGCGGATGATACAACAGCGTTTTGTTCAGGAGAGAACACACAGGAGATAATACAAATAATAGCAGAAGAAATTAACAAATTAAAAAGATGGTTTGACAAAAACAGACTATCGTTGAATCTTAGTAAAACTAAAATAATGCTATTTGGTAATAGTAGAAGAGAAAGTCAAACACAAATACAAATAGACGGAATAGAAATTGAAAGAGTAAATGAAACCAAATTTCTAGGTATAATGATTGATGATAAATTGAACTGGAAATCTCACGTAAAAAATATACAACATAAAGTAGCAAGAAACACGTCAATAATGAATAAAGCAAAACATGTTCTAGACAAAAAATCACTTCATAGTCTATACTGCTCACTAGTGTTACCATATCTGAGTTACTGTGTAGAAATATGGGGAAATAATTACAAAAGTACACTTCATTCATTAACGGTGTTACAAAAAAGATCAGTTAGAATAATACATAATGTTGGATATAGAGAACATACAAATCCTTTATTTATTGAATCAAAGATACTGAAATTCCACGACATAGTGAATTTGCAAACAGCTAAAATTATGCACAAAGCAAACTATAACCTGCTACCCAAGAATATACAACAATTCTTCTCAACAAAAGAGGAGAAATATAATCTTAGAGAAAAATGTAATTTAAAACATTTGTACGCACGTACAACACTTAAGACCTTCAGTATATCAGTATGTGGAATTAAATTATGGAATGGATTAAGCAAAGCAATCAAACAATGTACTAATACGATCCACTTCAAGAAACTCTTCAAACTTAAAGTGTTTACAAAGTACAAAGAAGAAGAACCATGACAAACATTTTCAATTTATTTCATCCATTCATTCATTCATTTTTAAAGTAATCTTACTTATCTCATCATATGAAATATGACTTTCTTCACCAATTATTATTATTAAATTCTTACTATTATTATTATTATTTTTTTTTTTATTGTGATTACATATGGAGTTTATTGTGAAAAAATTGAGAACAGGAAGTGAATAAAAAAAGTTTCAGCAACTGTTATGTAAAGAAAAGGGGTAGGATTAAATAAGCTCTGCTTCTTCCTACTCCTTTTCGAACATGTTGAAAAGAGAAACTGGAAATTGTGATGTATCATGTTGTATGCTTGCATGTTCGAAATAAACTCAAACTCAAACTCAAACTATATATGCATAACTCTAAAACCAAACATGCATTATGTCTAAAAATGCCTGTAATATTGTATCTGTGTGAGTTTAACTAGATTTAGTTGTTTTTGTAAGGTTTGCAAATACAACATATGGGTTTTACTCACTATGACAGTATACTGTCACACTCAATCTGACAGTTATTTAAACATAACTCCTAAACCACACATGCAAAATGGCTAATAATGCCTGGATATATGTATCTTTGTGAGTTTTACTAGAAACAATATATTGTGTAAGGTTTAGTTAGTTTTTGTACTCAATTTGACAGTATAACTGTCATTCTAAATCCATCCATTTTCTTCCGCTTATCCGAGGTCGGGTTGCCTGAGCAGAAAATCCCAGACTTCCCTCTCCCCAGCCACTTCGTCCAGCTCTTCTCGGGGTATTCCGAGGCGTTCCCAGGCCAGCCGGGAGACATAGTCTTTCCAATGTGTCCTAGGTCTTCCCCGTGGCCTCCTGCCGGTCGGACTTGCCCTAAACACCTCCCTAGAGGCGTTCGGGTGGCATCCTGAGCAGATGCCCGAACCACCTCATTGGCTCCTCTCAATGCGGAGGAGCAGCTGCTTTACTCTGAGTTCCTCCCGGATGACAGAGCTTCTCACCCTATCTCTAAGGGAGAGACCCACCACCCGGCAGAGGAAACGCATTTCGGCCGCTTGTACCCGTGACCTTGTCCTTTTGGTCATAACCCAAAGCTGGGAACGTAGATCGACGGTAAATTGAGAGCTTTTCCTTCTGGCTCAGCTCCTTCTTCACCACAACGGATCGATATAGCGTCCTCAATACTGAAAACGCCGCACCAAAATCCGCCTGTGGATCTCTCGATCCACTCTATCTTCACTCGTGAACAAGACTCCTAGGTACTTGAACTCCTCCACTTGGGGCAAGATCTCCTCCCCAACCTGTAGATGGCACTCGACCCTTTCCTGCGCGAGAACCATGGACTTGGACTTGGAGGTGCTGATTCTCATCCCAGTCGCTTCACACTCAAGGACCTTGCCGAGAGTATAGACCTGGTCTACAGTTCCACGACCAGGACGAAAACCACACTGTTCGTCCTGGATCCGAGTTCCCTCCTCTCCAGTACACATGAATAGACCTTACTGGGAAGGCTGAGGAGTGTGTTTCACGATAGTTGGAACACACCCTCCGGTTCCCCTTCTTAAAGAGAGGAACCACCACCCCGGTCTGCCAATCCAGAGGTACCGCCCCCAATGTCCACGTGATATTGCAGAGTCTTGTCAACCAAGACAGCCCCACAGTATCCAGAGCCTTAAGGAACTCCGGACGGAACTCATCAACACCTGGGGCCTTGCCACCGAGGAGCTTTTTAACTACCTAGGCAACCTAAGCCCCAGAAATTGGAGAGCCCACCACAGATTCCCCAGGCACTGCTTGGCCTTTCGGAATGCCCGCTGCCTCTGGAGTCCCATGAGCCAAAAGGACCCGATAGGCTCTTTCTTCAGCTTGACGGCATCTCTCACTGCTGGTAGGATTACCGCCACGACAGGCACCAAACACCTTGCGGCCACAGCTCTAATCAGCCGGCTCGACAAGAGAGGCACGGAACATGGTCCACTCAGACTCAATGTCCAGCACCTCCCTCGTGACATGTTCATAGTTCTTCCGGAGGTGGTAATTGAAACTCTCTCTGACAGGAGACTCTGCTAGCCGTTCCCAGCAGACCCTCACAATGCGTTTGGGCCTGCGAGGTCTAACGCATCCTCCACCACCATCGGAGCCAGCTCACCACCAGGTGATGATCGGCAGAAAGCTATGCCCCTCTCTTCACCCAAGTGTCCAAAACATGAGGCCACAAATCCCATGACACAACTACAAAGACAATCATGGAACTGCGGCCGAGGGTGTCCTGGTGCCAAGTACACATATAGACACCCTTATGTTTGAACATTGTGTTTGTTATGGACAATCCGTGACGAGCACAAAAGTCCAATAACAAAGCACCACTTAGGTTCAGATCCGGGTGGCCATTTTTCCCAATCACGACTCTCCAGGTTTCACTGTCCTTGCCAACATGAGCATTGAAGTCCCCCAACAGAACAAGGGAATCACCCGAGGGAGCACTCTCCAGTTATCCCTCAAGGGAATCCAAAAAGCATGGGTACTCTGAGCTGCTGTTTGGTGCGTAAACACAAACAACAGTCAGGACCCGTCACCCAACCCGAAGGCGGAGGGAAGCTACCATCTCGTCTACTGGGTTAAAGTCCAATGTGCAGGCTTTGAGCAACAACAATTGCCACCCCAGCCTCTCATTGCTTGCAACGCCAGAGTGGAAGAGAGTCCAGCCCCTCTTGAGAGAACAGGTTCCAGAGCCCTTGCTGTGCATCGAAGTGAGTCCAACTATATCTAGCCGGAACTTCTTCACCTCGCGCACCAGCTCAGGCTCCTTCCCTCCCAGCGAGGTGACGTTCCACATCCCAAGAGCGAGCTTATGTAGCCGATAATCGGACCGCCAAGTGTCCTGCCTTCGGCTGCCGCCCAGTTCACACTGCATCCGACCTCTATGACCTCACTGGGCCCATGAGTGGTGAGCCCATTGGAGGGTTGACCCACGTTGCCTCTTCGAGCTCCCCATGGAGACAGGCGCCCACCAGTCGCTCGCCATCGTTCCCCACCTCTGCGCCTGGCTCCACAGGGGAGCCACGGTGACCCGTGCCTGGGCGAGAAAAAAATCTAGGTCCTCGATTTGTACTTTTCATAAAGGTGTTTGAGCTGCTCTTTGTCTGATCCCTCACCTAGGACCTGTTCGTCTTGAGGGACCCTACCAGGGGGCATAGAATCCTCGGACAACATAGCTCCTAGGATCAGTGGGACACGCAAACCACAAAGGTGGCGGCTCAGAAAGGGGGTTATATAAACATAACTCCAAAACCAAACATGCAATATGTCTAAACATGCCTGTAATATTGTATTGATGTGAGTTTTACTAGAATCAGTTGTTTTTGTAAGGTTTGCAAATACAAAAATTGGGTTTTATGATGGACACAAGTTAGTTTTTTTACAAATTTTGACAGTATAACTGTCATACTAAATATGAAAGTTATATAAACATAACTCCAAAACCAAACATGCATTATGTCTAAAAATGCCTGTAATATTGTATTTGTAGTTTATCTAGATTTAGTTGTTTTTGTAAGGTTTGCAAATACAAAATATGGGTTTTACTCACTATGACAGTATACTGTCACACTCAATCTGACAGTTATTTAAACATAACTCCTAAACCACACATGCAAAATGGCTAATAATGCCTAGATATATGTATCTTTGTGAATTTTACTGGGAACAACATGTTGTGTAAGGTTTAGTTAGTTTTTGTACTCAATATGACAGTATAACTGTCATACTAAATCCATCCATTTTCTTCCGCTTATGGTCGGGTTATGGTCGGGTTGTGGGGGCCGCAGCCTAAGCAGAGAAGCCCAAACTTCCCTTTCTCCAGCCACTTCGTCCAGCTTTTCTCGGGGGATCCCGAGGCGTTCCCAGGCCAGCCGGGAGACATAGTGTTCCCAATGTGTCCTGGGTCTTCCCCGTGGCCTCCTGCCGGTCGGACTTGCCCTAAACACCTCCCTAGGGAGGCGTTCGGGTGGCATCCTGAGCAGATGCCCGAACCACCTCATCTGGCTCCTCTCAATGTGGAGGAGCAGCGGCTTTACTGTGAGTTCTTCCAGGATGACAGAGCTTCACCTTCACCAGGGGTGTCAAACTCAAATACAGAGTGGGCCAAAGTTTGAAACTGAACAAAGCAGCGGGCCAAGGTTGAACAAATTAACCTTTTAATAGGGACCCAAACAAGTTTTGCATTGAATATTGAACAAGCAAGGATTATATAACTTTATAGTGACATGCAAAATCAAGTTTCAAATAATAATAATACTAATTAAAATATATCAATTGCATATCAAATACAATTTAAATAAAAATTGAATGCCTCTTTTCTATTTGCAGCCTTCTGAGGTAAATATCAACATTAACTTTTTCCACAGGCTAATAAATTTAAAAATAAAATAACAATGAATAAAACAACCATTCAGGACTTTATGCTGCTCAGTTTGCAACACACTGATCTAATTTGATGTGCCCAAGCCAGATACCTGGCATCTTTTTTTGGATACTAGTTCTTTAATGTTGGGGCTCAGGCTTTGAGCCGAGGCAACTTTCATTATCGAACGAAGCCATATCTCATACACCCAATTCTAACATCGTTCAGACCCAGTCACAAGATATGTGCAGTTTCAGCACTCATACACAAATGAATGCAAAGCATACTTCATCAACAGCGATACAGGTTACACTTTGGGTGCCAGTATAAAAAACGTTAACACTGTTAGAAATATACGCCACACTGTGAACCCACACCAAACAAGAATAAAAAACACTTTTCGGGAGAACATCCGCACCGTAACACAACATAAACACAAAAGAACAAATACCCAGAATCCTTTGCAGCACTAACTCTTTCGGGATGCTACAAAATACACCCCCGCTACCACCAAACCACCCCCACCCACACACACACACACCTTGCAGCGTCCCGGAAGATTTAGTTCTTAGGGCAGTGGTTCAAAACCTTTTTTCAGTGATGTACCCCTGTGAACATTTTTTTAAATCAAGTACCCCCTAATAGAGCAAAGCACTTTTGGTTGAAAAAAAAGAGATAAAGAAGTAAAATACAGCACTATGTCATCAGTTTCTGGTTTATTAAATTGTATAACAGTGCAAAATATTGCTCATTTGTTGTGGTCTTTCTTGGACTATTTGGAAAAAAAGAATTAAAAATAACTAAAAACTTGTTGAAAAATAAACAAGTGATTCAATTATAAATAAAGATTTTTACACATAGAAGTAATCAACTTAAAGGCCTACTGAAAGACACTACTACCGACCACGCAGTCTGATAGTTTATATATCAATGATGAAATCTTAACATTGGAACACATGCCAATACGGCCGGGTTAACTTATAAAGTGACATTTTAAAATTCCCGGGAAATATCCGGCTGAAACATCGCGGTATGATGACGTGTGCGCGTGACGAAGTCCGAGTAACGGAAGTTATGGTACCCCGTAGAATCCTATACAAAAAGCTCTGTTTTCATTTCATAATTCCACAGTATTCTGGACATCTTTTGCAATTTTTTTAATGAACAATGAAGGCTGCAAAGAAGACAGTTGTAGGTGGGATCAGTGTATTAGCAGCGGACTACAGCAACACAACCAGGAGGACTTTGTTGGAGCGCTAGCCGCGCTAGCCGCCGACTTCACCTTGACTTCCTACATCTCCGGGCCGCCAAACGCATCGGGTGAAGTCCTTCGTCCTTCTGCAGATCGCTGGAACGCAGGTGAGCACAGGTGTTGATGAGAAAATGAGGGCTGGCTGGCGTAGGTGGAGAGCTAATGTTTTTAGCATAGCTCTGTGCAGTCCGGTTGCTAAGTTAGCTTCAATGGCGTCGTTAGCATAGCATTGTTAACCTTCGCCAGCCTGGAAAGCATTAACCATGTATTTACATGTCCACGGTTTAATAGTATTGTTGATTTTCTATCTATACTTCCAGTCAGGGGTTTATTTCTTTTGTTTCTATATGCAGTTAAAGCAAGATGCTATCACGTTAGCTCGTAGCTAAAGCATTTCGCCGATGTATTGTCGTGGAGATAAAAGGCACTGAATGTCCATTTCGCGTTCTCGACTCTCATTTTCAAGAGGATATAGTATCCGAGCTGGTTTAAAATACAAATCTGTGATCTACAATAGAAAAAGGAGAGTGTGGAATCCAATGAGCCAGCTTGTACCTAAGTTACGGTCAGAGCGAAAAAAGATACGTCCATCGCTGCCTCTCAAGTCATTCACTGTAACGTTCCTCATCTACGAATCTTTCATCCTCGCTCAAATTAATGGGGTAATCATCACTTTCTCGGTCCGAATCTCTCTCGCTCCATTGTAAACAACGGGGAATTGTGAGGAATCCTAGCTCCTGTGACGTCACGCTACTTCCGGTACAGGCAAGGCTTTTTTTTATCAGCGAGCAAGAGTTGCGAACTTTATCGTCGATTTTCTCTACTAAATCCTTTCAGCAAAAATATGGCAATATCGCGAAATGATCAAGTATGACACATAGAATGGATCTGCTATTCCCGTTTAAATAAAAAAAAATCATTTCAGTAGGCCTTTAAAGTGCCCTCTTTGGGGATTGTAATAGAGATCCATCTGGATTCATGAACTTCATTCTCAACATTTCTTCACAAAAAAAGAAATCTTTAACATCAATATTTATGGAACATGTCCACATGTCTCAGCTGCATTACTGCTACGCTTTAACCACGCCTCCATTGTTTTCTACATGGATAGTTGATTGACAGTTGGTGCCGTGTGGCACCGCCAGGTAGGGTCAAACCATCATGGCATGGGGGAAACTCTGGCTTTATGGTAATGAATGGAATAGCCTACTTGATTAGATGTTCAGTTTATGAACTTACATTCATATTTTGTCGAAGTATTATTCAATAAATATATTTATAAAGGGTTTTTGAATTGTTGCTATTTTTAGAATATTTTTAAAAAATCTCACGTACCCCTTGGCATACCTTCAAGTACTCCCAGGAGTACGCATACCCCCATTTGAGAACCACTGCCTTAGGAGACTAGATGTAAACAGAGTAAAGAGAGAGCGAGTGAGGTGGCCATTCCAAATACTTTTAAAATGCTACCCATATTGGATACTGTTTAGGAACATAAACTGCATTTCTTGACTGTACCAGTTCCTGGTGACAAAGTCACAATAAAACGTTGGATGATCAGCATGGAAGGTGATGTCATCTGCAAAGGCGTCCAACCTAGCTTCATCTCAGGGCTTGCTGCCCTTCTTGCTTGGTGCTCGGAATTTGTTCAAAGGTAAATCCTCTCGATACTGTTAAATACTGTTAGGATATTTTATTTTATATTTCTCACCTCTGTTCAGGAATTTGACTTGTCATTTCCCCAATTCTGTGCCTTAAATCAATGACTCTTCTGTTCCTTTGTGGACCTTCTTATTAGGGACCGAAGCACCAGTTTGACGCTAGGATACAGAGAAGGTAGGTAATGTGCAGGTAAAGATATGTTGACTGGGTCAAAGAAGGAAGCACCTGTTTGACCCCAGGATGCAGAGAAGGTAGGTAATGTGCGGGTGAAGATATGTTGAATGGGTAAAGGCAGGAAGCACCAGTGTGACCCCACTATGCAGAGAAGGTAGGTAATGTGCGGGTGAAGGTATGTTGAATGGGTGAAAGAAGGAAGCGCAGGTGTGGTCGACGCAATGCAGACAAGGTAGGTATGTGCAGGTGAAGATATGTTGTATGGTGAAAGAAAGAAGCACCAGTGTGACCCCAGGATGCAGGGAAGGTAGGTAATGTAAAGGTAAAGATATGTTGAATGGGTAAAGGCAGGAAACACCAGCTAGACGCCAGGATACAGAGAAGGTAGGTAATGTACAGGTAAAGATATGTTGAATGGGTAAAGGTAGAAAGTACCATCGTGACCACACTATGCAGAGAAGGTAGGTGATGTGCAGGTAAAGATATGTTGAATGGGTAAAGGCAAGAAGCACCAGTGTGACCCCAGGATGCAGAAAAGATAGGTAATGAGCAGGTAACGATATGTTAAATGGGTGAAAGCAGGAAACATCAGCGTAAATACACGGTCCTGTAGATGGAGAGAAAACATAAATAGAGAGAGGGATTGGGGAGGCTTTAGCATTGTCTTCCTCTCTGAATTTGTCTTAATGGGTTTTAGAGCATTCACTCATCTACAGCTGTGGTTATGGTATAGGCTCACATATATCCTAAAATTGATATTAATATTTGTGCAGTGCATATTCCTAAATAACAATGTGAGTGGAGTTCTGTATCGACTGCAAGTAATCTTCAATCACAACAGAATATCTAATATGCTTTCTCTCTTTTTTAGGCGATTCATTGGCGTTAACCCCGAGAGGGGAACAAAGGAGAGAAGAACCACCACCCCGGTCTGCCAATCCAGAGGTACCGCCCTAGATGTCCACGCGATGTTGCAGAGTCTTGTCAACTAAAACAGCCCCACAGCATCCAGAGCCTTAAGGAACTCCGGACGGAGCTCATCCACCGAGGAGGTTTTTAACTACCTTGGCAACCTCAGCCCCAGAAATAGGAGAGCCTACCACAGATTCCCCAGACACTGCTTCCTCATAGGAAGACGTGTTGGTGGGATTGAGGAGGTTTCGCTTGCCCTGTCGGTATGCCCGCTGCCTCTGGAGTCCCATGAGCCAAAAGGACCAGATAAGCTCTTTCTTCAGCTTGACGGCATCCCGCACTGCTGGTGGACACCAGCGGGTTCTAGGATTACCGCCACGACAGGCACCAAACACCTTGCGGCCACAGCTCCAATCAGCTGGCTCGACAAGAGAGGCACGGAACATGATCCATTCCGACTCAATGTCCAGCACCTCCTTTGTGACATGTTCAAAGTTCTTCCGGAGGTGGAAAAAGAAACTCTCTCTGACAGGAGACTCTGCTAGGCGTTCCCAAAAGACTCTCACAATGCGTTTGGGCCTGCCAGGTCTGTCCGGCATCCTTCCCCACCATCGGAGCCAGCTCACCAGGTGGTGATCGGTAGAAAGCTCGCCCCTCTCTTCACCCGAGTGTCCAAAACATGAGGCCGCAAATCCCATGACACAACTACAAAGTCAATCATGGAACTGCGGCCGAGGGTGTCCTGGTGCCAAGTGCACATATGGACACCCTTATGTTTGAACATTGTGTTTGTTATGGACAATCCGTGACGAGCACAAAAGTCCAATAACAAAGCACCACTTGGGTTCAGATCCGGGTGGCCATTTTTCCCAATCACGACTCTCCAGGTTTCACTGTCGTTGCCAACATGAGCGTTGAAGACCCCCAGCAGAACAAGGGAATCACCAGAGGGAGCACTCTCAAGGGAATCCAAAAAGAGTGGGTACTCTGAGCTGCTGTTTGGTGCGTAAACACCAACAGTCAGGACCCGTCACCCAACCAGAAAGCGGAGGGAAGCTACCATCTCGTCTACTGGGTTAAGTCCAATGTGCAGGCTTTGAGCCGGGGGGCAACAAGAATTGACAACCCAGCCTCTCATTACTTGCAACGCCAGAGTGGGAGAGAGTCCAACCCCTCTTGAGAGAACAGGTTCCAGAGCCCTTGCTGTGCGTCGAAGTGAGTCCAACTTTATCTAGCCGGGAACTTCTCCACCTCGCGCACCAGCTCAGGCTCCTTCCATCCCTGCGAGGTGACGTTCCACGTCCCAAGAGCGAGCTTATGTAGCCGATAATCGGACTGCCAAGTGCCCTGCCTTCGGCTGCCGCCCAGCTCACACTGCACTCGACCTCTATGACCCAGCCCATGAGTGGTGAGCCTATTGCAGGGGGGACCCACGTTGCCTCTTCGAGCTGGGCCCCATGGGCACCAGTCGCTCGCCATCGTGCCCCACCTCTGGGCCTGGCTCCACAGGGGAGCCATGGTGACCCGCGTCCGGGCAAGAAAAAAATCTAGGTCCTCGATTTGTACTTTTCATAAAGGTCTTTGAGCTGCTCTTTGTCTGATTCCTCACCTAGGACCTGTTTTTCTTGGGGGACCCTACCAGGGGGAAAAGAAGCCCCTGGACGACATAGCTCCTAGGATCAGTGGGACACGCAAACCACAAAGGTGGCGGTTCAGAAAGCAGGTTATAGAAACATAACTCCAAAACCAAACATGCAAGATGTCTAAACATGCCTGTAATATTGTATCAATGTGGCATCCTGAGCAGATGCCCGAACCACCTCATCTGGCTCCTCTCAATGTGGAGGAGCAGCGGCTTTACACTGAGTTCCTCACGGATGACAGAGCTTCTCACCTTATCTCTAAGGGAGAGACCCACCACCCGGCGGAGGAAACTCATTTCGGCCGCTTGTACCCGTGACCTTGTCCTTTTGGTCATAACTCAAAGCTCATGACCATAGGTGAGGATGGGAACGTTGATCGACCGGTAAATTGAAAGCTTTTCCTTCTGGCTCAGCTCCTTCTTCACCACAACGGATCGATATAGCGTCCTCATTACTGAAGACGCCGCACCGATCCGCCTGTAGATCTCACGATCCACTCTATCCTCACTCGTGAACAAGACTCCTAGGTACTTGAACGCTTTCACTTGGGGAAAGATCTCTTTCCCAACCTGGAGATGGCACTCCACCCTTTCCCGGGCGAGAACAATGGACTCGGACTTGGAGGTGCTGATTCTCATCCCAGTCGCTTCACTGCGAACCGATCCAATGAAAGCTGAAGATCCTGGCCAGTTGAAGCCATCAGGACCACATCATCTGCAAAAAGCAGAGACCTAATCCTGCAGCCACCAAACCAGGCGCAGTCAAAGCCATGACTGCGCCTAGATATTCTGTCCATTAAAGTTATGAACAGAATCGGTGACAAAGGGCAGCCTTGGCGGAGTCCAACCCTCACTGGAAAGGGGTCCGACATACTGCCGGCAATGCGGACCAAGCTCTGACACTGATCATACAGGGAGACACCCGCCACAATCAGACATGCCGATACTCCATACTCTCTGAGCACTACCCTCAGGATTTACCGGGGGCCAAGGCCGAATGTCTTCTCCAAGTCCACAAAAATTATGTAGACTGGTTGGGCAAACTCCCATGCACACTCAAGGACCCTGCCGAGAGTTTAGAGCTGGTCTACCGTTCCACGACCAGGAAAAACCACACTGATTGTCCTGGATCCGAGGTTCCTCCTCTCTAGTACGCATGAATAGACCTTACCGGAAGGCTGAGGAGTGTGATCTACGATAGTTGGAACACACCCTCCGGTTCCCCTTCTGACAACCCAGCCTCTCATTACTTGCAACGCCAGGGTAATGTAGTATTTTGTGGCTGATGACAGCCACAAAATACTGAAGGTTGTCATCGGCAGGTGTACCAAAGCAGTTAGGACTCATAGCAGACCGGATTGGCAGACCCGGTCTGCCAATCCGGTCTGCCAATCCAGAGGTACCTCCCCCGATGTAGACGCAATGTTGCAGAGACTTGTAAACCAATACTTCCCCACAGCATCCAGAGCCTTAAGGAACTCTGGACGGAGCTCATACCCCCGGGCCTTGCCACCGAGGAGCTTTTTAACTACCTTGTCAACCTCAGCCCCAGAAATAGGAGAGCCCACCACAGACTTCCCAGGCACTGTTTCCTCATAGGAAGACGTGTTGGTGGGATTGAGGAGGTCTCGCTTGGCCTGTCGGTATGCCCACTGCCTCTGGAGTCCCATGAGCCAAAAGGACCCGATGGCTCTTTCTTCAGCTTGACAGCATCCCTCACTGCTGGTGGGTTACCGCCACGACAGGCACCAAACACCTTGCGGTCACAGCTTCAATCAGCTGGCTCAACAAGAGAGGAACGGAACATGGTCCACTCAGACTCAATGTCCAGCACCTCCCTCGTGACATGTTCAAAGTTCTTCCGGACATGTTCAAAGTTCTTCAGGAGACTCTGCTAGGCGTTCCCAGCAGACCCTTACAATGCGTTTGGGCCTAACAGTCTGACCGGCATCCTCCCCTACCATCGGAGCCAGCTCACCACCAGGTGGTGGTTGTAGAAAGCTCTGCCCCTCTCTTCACAGAGTGTCCAAAACATGAGGCCGCAAATCCCATGACACAACTACAAAGTCAATCATGCGGCCGAGGGTGTCCTTGTGCCAAGTGCACATATGGACACCCTTATGTTTGAACATTGTGTTTGTTATGGACAATCCGTGACAAGCACAAAAGTCCAATAACAAAGCACCACTGGGTTCAGATCGGGTGGCCATTTTTCCCAATCACGACTCTCCAGGTTTCACTGTCGTTGCCCACATGAGCATTGAAGTCCACCAGCAGAACAAGGGAATCACCCGAGGGAGCACTCTCCAGTACTCCCTCAAGGGAATCCAAAAAGAGTGGGTACTCTGAGCTGCTGTTTGGTGTGTAAACACAAACAACAGTCAGGACCCGTCACCCAACCGAAGGCCGAGGGAAGCTACTATCTCGTCTATTGGGTTAAAGTCCAACGTGCAGGCTTTGAGCCGGGGGGCAACAAGAATTGCCACCTCTCATTAGTTGCAACGCCAGTGTGGAATCTCTTCCACTCTGGCGTTGCAAGTAATGAAAGTTCAGCTCAGTCCAGCCCCTCTTGAGTGAACAGGTTCCAGAGCCCTTGCTGTGAGTCCAACTATATCTAGCCGGGAACGTCTCCACCTCATGCACCAGCTCGGGCTCCTTCCCTCCCAGCGAGGTGATGTTCCATGTCCCAAGAGCGAGCATATGTAGCCGATAATCGACCACCAGGTGCCCTGCCTTCGGCTGCCGCCCAGCTCACACTGCACCCTTTATGACCCAAGCCCATGAGTGGTGAGCCCTGGAGGGGGGATCCACGTTGCCTCTTCGAGGCCCGTCAATCGCCATCGTGCCTGCCCCACCTCTGGGCCTGGCTCCACAGGGGAGCCACGGTGACCTGCGTCCGGGCGAGAAAAAATCTAGGTCCTCAATTGTCTCAATAAAGTCTTGAGCTGCTCTTTGTCTGATCCCTCACCTAGGACCTGTTTGTCTTGGACGACCCTACCAGGGGGCATAGAAGCCCCCGAACAACATTTTCCTGGATCAGTAGGACACAAAGGTGGCGGCTCAGAAAGCAGGTTATATAAACATAACTCCAAAACCAAACATGCAATATGTCTAAACATGCCTGTAATATTGTTTAAATGTGAGTTTTACTAGAATCAGTTGTTTTTGTAAGGTTTGCAAATACAAAAATTAAGTTTTACTCACAATGACAAAGTCACACTCAATATGACAGTTATTTAAACATAACTCATAAACTACACATAAAAATGGCTAATAATGCCTGAAATAATGAATCCTTGGGAGTTTTACTGAGTTTTACATTTTGCTATCACAAAAAGTAGTTTTTTACTCAATATGACTGTAATGTTCTTAGAACCCTGAGATAATGGGAAAAAAGCAATAAAAATGTATTTAAACCTAACTCCTAAACAACACATGCAAAATGGCTAATAATGCCAAGGGAGACATGTAACGTTGTTAGTTTAAAAAAATGATATTTTGTAAAGATATCAAAGTTTTTTAATTCAATATGACAGCAGAACAGTCATACTAAATATGAAAGATATATAAACATAACTCCAAAACCAAACATGTGTCATGTCTAAAAATGCCTGTAATAATGTATTTATGTGAGTTTGTAAGGTTTGCAAAAACAAAATTTAGTTTTTTACTCAATATGAAAGTAATGATCTTAGAATCCTGAGATAATGCGAAAAAAGCAATAACAATGTATTTAAACATAATTCCTAAATAACCCATGCAAAATGGGTAATAATGCCTGGAGACATGTATCTTTGTTAGTTTTACTAGAAAAATGATCTTTTGGAAAGTTCGCCAGACACAAGCTAGTTTTTTTAAATTCAATATGACAGTATAACAGTCATACTAAATATGAAAGTTATCTAAACATAACTCCAAAACCAAACATGTGTCATGTCTAAAAATGCCTATAATAATGTATATATGTGAGTTTGTAAGGTTTGCTAAAACAAAAAGTAGTTTTTACTCAATATGAAAGTAATGATCTTAGAATCCTGAGATAATGCGAAAAAAGCAATACAAATGTATTTAAACATAATTCCTAAACAACCCATGCAAAATGGGTAATAATGCCTGGAGTCGTGTATCTTTGTTAGTTTTACTAGAAAAATTATATTTTGTAAAGTTTGCAAAGACACAAGCTAGTTTTTTTTATTCAATATGACAGTATAACAGTCATACTAAATATAAAAGTTATATAAACATAACTCCAAAACCAACCACGTGTCATGTCTAAAAATGTCTGTAATAATGTATTTATGCAAGTTTGTAAGGTTTGCAAAAACAAAAAGTAGTTGTTTTTTTCCACTATGAAAGTAATGTAGAATCCTGAGATAATGCAAAAAAAGCAATAAAAATGTATTTAAACATAATTCCTAAACAACACATGCAAAATGGATTATAATGCCTGGAGACATGTATCTTTGTTAGTTTTACTAGAAAAAGTATCTTTTGTAAAGTTTGCAAAGACACAAGCTAGTTTTTTAAAATTCAATATGACAGTATAACAGTCATACTAAATATGAAAGTTATCTAAACATAACTCCAAAACCAAACATGTGTCATGTCTAAAAAAGCCTGTAATAATGTATTTATGTGAGTTTGTAAGGTTTGCTAAAACAAAAAGTAGTTTTTACTCAATATGAAAGTAATGATCTTAGAATCCTGAGATAATGCGAAAAAAGCAATACAAATGTATTTAAACATAATTCCTAAACAACCCATGCAAAATGGGTAATAATGCCTGGAGTCGTGTATCTTTGTTAGTTTTACTAGAAAAATTATATTTTGTAAAGTTTGCAAAGACACAAGCTAGTTTTTTTTATTCAATATGACAGTATAACAGTCATACTAAATATAAAAGTTATATAAACATAACTCCAAAACCAAACACGTGTCATGTCTAAAAATGTCTGTAATAATGTATTTATGCAAGTTTGTAAGGTTTGCAAAAACAAAAAGTAGTTTTTTTTTTTCCACTATGAAAGTAATGTAGAATCCTGAGATAATGCAGAAAAAAGCAATAAAAATGTATTTAAACATAATTCCTAAACAACACATGCAAAATGGATAATAATGCCTGGAGACATGTATCTTTGTTAGTTTTACTAGAAAAATGATCTTTTGTAAAGTTTGCAAAGACACAAGCTATTTTTTTTAATTCAATATGACAGTATAACAGTCATACTAAATATGAAAGTTATATAAACATAACTTCAAAACCAAACGTGTGTCATGTCTAAAATTGCCTGTAATAATGTATGTATGTGAGTTTGAAAGGTTTGCAACAACAAAAAGTAGTTTTTTACTCAATATGAAAGTAATGATTTTAGAATCCTGATATAATGCGAAAAAAGCAATAAAAATGTATTTAAACATAACTCCTAAAAAACACATGCAAAATGGCTAATAATGCCTGGAGACATGTATCTTTGTTAGTTTTACTAGAAAAATGATCTTTTGTAAAGTTTGCAAAGACACAAGCTAGTTTTTTTTATTCAATATGACAGTATAACAGTCATACTAAATATGAAAGTTATATAAACATAACTCGAAAACCAAACATGTGTCATGTCTAAAAATGTCTGTAATAATGTATTTATGCAAGTTTGTAAGGTTTGCAAAAACAAAAAGTAATTTTTTACTCAATATGAAAGTAATGATTTTAGAATCCTGAGATAATGCGAAAAAAGCAATAAAAATGTATTTAAACATAATTTCTAAACAACCCATGCAAAATGGGTAATAATGCCTGGATTTGTGTATCTTTGTTAGTTTTACTAGAAAAATTATATTTTGTAAAGTTTGCAAAGACACAAGCTAGTTTTTTTTATTCAATATGACAGTATAACAGTCATACTAAATATAAAAGTTATATAAACATAACTCCAAAACCAAACACGTGTCATGTCTAAAAATGTCTGTAATAATGTATTTATGTAAGTTTGTAAGGTTTGCAAAAACAAAAAGTAGTTTTTTTTTTTCACTATGAAAGTAATGTAGAATCCTGAGATAATGCAAAAAAAGCAACAAAAATGTATTTAAACATAATTCCTAAACAACACATGCAAAATGGCTAATAATGCCTGGAGACATGTATCTTTGTTAGTTTTACTAGAAAAAGTATCTTTTGTAAAGTTTGCAAAGACACAAGCTAGTTTTTTTTATTCAATATGACAGTATAACAGTCATACTAAATATGAAAGTTATATAAACATAACTCCAAAACCAAACATGTGTCATGTCTAAAAATGCCTGTAATAATGTATTTATGTGAGTTTGTAAGGTTTGCTAAAACAAAAAGTAGTTTTTACTCAATATGAAAGTAATGATTTTAGAATCCTGAGATAATGCGAAAAAAGCAATAAAAATGTATTTAAACATAACTCCTAAAAAACACATGCAAAATGGCTAATAATTTCTGGGGATATGTATCTTTGTTAGTTTTACTAGAAAAATGATCTTTTGTAAAGTTTGCAAAGACACAAGCTAGTTTTTTGTATTCAATATGACAGTATAACAGTCATACTACATATGAAAGTTATATAGACATAACTCCAAAACCAAACGTGTGTCATTTCTAAAATTGCCTTTAATAATGTATGTATGTGAGTTTGAAAGGTTTGCAACAACAAAAAGTAGTTTTTTACTCAATATTAAAGTAATGATCTTAGAATCCTGAGATAATGCGAAAAAAGCAATAAAAATGTATTCAAACTTAATTCCTATACAACCCATGCAAAATGGGTAATAATGCCTGGAGACGTGTATCTTTGTTAGTTTTACGAGAAAAATGATCTTTTGTAAAGTTTGCAAAGACACAAGCTAGTTTTTTTTATTCAATATGACAGTATAACAGTCATACTAAATATGAAAGTTATATAAACATAACTCCAAAACCAAACGTGTGTTCTGTCTAAAATTGCCTATAATAATGTATGTATGTGAGTTTGAAAGGTTTGCAAAAACAAAAAGTAGTTTTTTACTCAATATGAAATTAATGATTTTAGAATCCTGAGATAATGCGAAAAAAGCAATAAAAATGTATTTAAACATAACTCCTAAAAAACACATGCAAAATGGCTAATAATGCCTGGAGACATGTATCTTTGTTAGTTTTACTAGAAAAATGATCTTTGTAAAGTTTGCAAAGACACAAGCTAGTTTTTTTTTATTCAGTATGAGTGTATAACAGTCATACTAAATATGAAAGTTATATAAACATAACTCCAAAACCAAACATGTGTCATGTCTAAAAATGCCTGTAATAATGTATTTATGTGAGTTTGTAAGGTTTGCTAAATCAAAAAGTAGTTTTTACTCAATATGAAAGTAATGTTCTTAGAATCCTGAGATAATGCGAAAAAAGCAATAAAAATGTATTTCAACTTAATTCCTATACAACCCATGCAAAATGGGTAATAATGCCTGGAGACGTGTATCTTTGTTAGTTTTACGAGAAAAATGATCTTTTGTAAAGTTTGCAAAGACACAAGCTAGTTTTTTTTATTCAATATGACAGTATAACAGTCATACTAAATATGAAAGTTATCTAAACATAACTCCAAAACCAAACATGTGTCATGTCTAAAAATGCCTTTAATAATGTATTTATGCAAGTTTGTAAGGTTTGCAAGAACAAAAAGTACTATTTTACTCAATATGAAAGTAATGATCTTAGAATCCTGAGATAATGCGAAAAAAGCAATGAAAATGTATTTAAACATAATTCCTAAACAACACATGCAAAATGGATAATAATGCCTGGAGACATGTATCTTTGTTAGTTTTACTAGAAAAAGTATCTTTTGTAAAGTTTGCAAAGACACTAGCTAGGTTTTTTAAATTCAATATGACAGTATAACAGTCATACTACATATGAAAGTTATATAAACATAACTCCAAAACCAAACGTGTGTCATGTCTAAAATTGCCTTTAATAATGTATGTATGTGAGTTTGAAAGGTTTGCAACAACAAAAAGTCGTTTTTTACTCAATATGAAAGTAATGATTTTAGAATCCTGAGATAATGCGAAAAAAGCAATAAAAATGTATTTAAACATAATTCCTAAACAACCCATGCAAAATGGATAATAATGCCTGGAGAAATGTATCTTTGTTAGTTTTACTAGAAAAATTATCTTTTGTAAAGTTTGCAAAGACACAAGCTAGGTTTTTTTAAATTCAATATGACAGTATAACAGTCATACTAAATATGAAAGTTATCTAAACATAACTCCAAAACCAAAATGTGTCAGGTCTAAAAATGCCTGTAATATTGCAAACTTTTCAAACTCACATACATACATTATTATAGGCAATTTTAGACATGACACACGTTTGGTTTTGGAGTTATGTTTATATAACTTTTATATTTAGTATGACTGTTATACTGTCATATTGAATAAAAAAAACTAGCTTTACAAAATATAATTTTTCTAGTAAAACTAACAAAGATACACGTCTCCAGGCATTATTACCCATTTTGCATGGGTTGTTTAGGAATTATGTTTAAATACATTTTTATTGCTTTTTTCGCATTATCTCAGGATTCTAAGATCATTACTTTCATATTGTAAAAACTACTTTTTGTTTTAGCAAACCTTACAAACTCACATAAATACATTATTACAGGCATTTTTAGACATGACACATGTTTGGTTTTGGAGTTATGTTTAGATAACTTTCATATTTAGTATGACTCTTATACTGTCATATTGAATTTAAAAAAAACTAGCTTGTGTCTTGGCAAACTTTCCAAAAGATAATTTTCTAGTAAAACTAACAAAGATACATGTCATCAGGCATTATTACCCATTTTGCATGAGTTATTTAGGAATTATGTTTAAATACATTTTTATTGCTTTTTTCGCATTATCTCAGGATTCTAAGATCATTACTTTCATATTGAGTAAAAAACTAAATTTTGTTTTTGCAAACCTTACAAACTCACATAAATACATTATAACAGGCATTTTTAGACATGATACATGTTTGGTTTTGGAGTTATGTTTATATAACTTTCATATTTAGTATGACTGTTATACTGTCTGAGCTTGTATCAATGCAAACTTTACAAAATACAATTTTTCTAGGACAACTAACAAAGATACATGTTTCCAGACATTATTGGCCATTTTGCTTGTGTTGTTTAGGAGTAATGTTTAAATACATTTTTAATTTTTTGTCGCATTTTCTCAGGATTTTAAGAACAATACAGTCATATTGAGTAAAAAAAAACCTACTTTTTGTGTTTGCAAGATTTAAAAAAGCATGTGTTTCAAGTAAAAACTGCCAACGATGCATTATTTCAGGCATTATTAGCCACTTTTCATGTGTGGTTGGAGTTATGTTTAAATAACTGTAATATTGAGTGTGACAGTATACTGTCATAGTGAGTAAAATCTAATTTATGTATTGCAAACCTTACAAAATCATATACATCTAGTAAAACTCACATGGATTCAATATTACAGACAGTTTTAGACATTTCGCATGTTTGGTTTAGGAATTATGTTGGAATCATTTTTATTAATTTTTTCGTATAATCTCAGAATTTTAGAACATTACTGTCATATTGACTAAAAAAATAATTTTTGTGTTTGCAAGCCTTAAAAAAGCATATGTTTCGAGTAAAACCTACAAGAATGCATTATTTCAGGCATTGTCAGTCATTTTTCATATGTAGTTTAAGAGTTGTGTTTAAATAACTGTCATATTGAGTGTGGCAGTTATACTGTCATATTGAGTAAAAAAAACTAACCTGTGTCTTTGCAAACCTTACAAAAGAAAATGTTTCTAGTAACACTCACAAAGATACATTTTTTCACGCCTTATTAGACATGTTTCATGTGTGGTTAGGAGTTATAAATAAATAATTGTCATATTGAGTGTTACAGTTATAATGTCATTATGTGTAAAACCTAATTTTTGTATTTGCAAACCTTACAAAAACAATTGATTCTAGTAAAACTTACATAGATTCAATATTACAGGCATTTTTAGACATTTTACATGTTTGGTTTAAAATTTGTGTTTGAATAAATTTTTATTGCTTTTTTCGCATTATCTCGGGATTCTAAGAACATTACTTTCATATTGAGTAAAAAACTACTTTTTGTTTTTGCAAACCTTACAAACCCACATAAATACATTACTACAGGCAATTTTAGACATGACACATGTTTGGTTTTGGAGTTATGTTTATATATCTTTCATATTTAGTATGACTGTTCTGCTGTCATATTGAATTAAAAAACTAGCTTGTGTCTTTGATATCTTTACAAAAGATCATTTTTTTAAACTAACAACGTTACATGTCTCCCTTGGCATTATTAGCCATTTTGCATGTGTTGTTTAGGACTTAGGTTTAAATACATTTTTATTTCTTTTTTCCCATTATCTCAGGGTTCTAAAAACATTACAGTCATATTGAGTAAAAAACTACTTTTTGTGTTTGCAAAATGTAAAACTCAGTAAAACTCCCAAGGATTCATTATTTCAGGCATTATTAGCCATTTTTATGTGTAGTTTATGAGTTATGTTTAAATAACTGTCATATTGAGTGTGACTTTGTCATTGTGAGTAAAACCTAATTTTTGTATTTGCAAACCTTACAAAAACAACTGATTCTAGTAAAACTCACATTTAAACAATATTACAGGCATGTTTAGACATATTGCATGTTTGGTTTTGGAGTTATGTTTGTATAACCGGCTTTCTGAGCCGCCACCTTTGTGTCCTACTGATCCAGGAAAATGTTGTTCGGGGGCTTCTATGCCCCCTGGTAGGGTCCTCCAAGACAAACAGGTCCTAGGTGAGGGATCAGACAAAGAGCAGCTCAAAGACCTTTATTAAAAGTACAATTGAGGACCTAGATTTTTTCTCGCCCGGACGCAGGTCACCGTGGCTCCCCTGTGGAGCCAGGCCCAGAGGTGGGGCACGATGGCGATTGACGGGCCTCGAAGAGGCAACGTGGATCCCCCCTCCAGGGCTCACCACTCATGGGCTTGGGTCATAAAGGGTGCAGTGTGAGCTGGGCGGCAGCTGAAGGCAGGGCACCTGGTGGTCCGATTATCGGCTACATATGCTAGCTCTTGGGACATGGAACATCACCTCGCTGGGAGGGAAGGAGCCTGAGCTGGTGCATGAGGTGGAACGTTCCCGGCTAGATATAGTTGGACTCACAGCAAGGGCTCTGGAACCTGTTCACTCAAGAGGGGCTGGACTGAGCTGAACTTTCATTACTTGCAACGCCAGAGTGGAAGAGATTCCACACTGGCGTTGCAACTAATGAGAGGTGGCAATTCTTGTTGCCCCCCGGCTCAAAGCCTGCACGTTGGACTTTAACCCAATAGACGAGATAGTAGCTTCCCTCAGCCTTCGGGTTGGGTGACGGGTCCTGACTGTTGTTTGTGTTTACACACCAAACAGCAGCTCAGAGTACCCACTCTTTTTGGATTCCCTTGAGGGAGTACTGGAGAGTGCTCCCTCGGGTGATTCCCTTGTTCTGCTGGTGGACTTCAATGCTCATGTGGGCAACGACAGTGAAACCTGGAGAGTCGTGATTGGGAAAAATGGCCACCCGGATCTGAACCCAAGTGGTGCTTTGTTATTGGACTTTTGTGCTTGTCACGGATTGTCCATAACAAACACAATGTTCAAACATAAGGGTGTCCATATGTGCACTTGGCACAAGGACACCCTCGGCCGCATGATTGACTTTGTAGTTGTGTCATGGGATTTGCGGCCTCATGTTTTGGACACTCTGTGAAGAGAGGGGCAGAGCTTTCTATCAACCACCACCTGGTGGTGAGCTGGCTCCGATGGTAGGGAGGATGCCGGTCAGACCTGTTAGGCCCAAACGCATTGTAAGGGTCTGCTGGGAACGCCTAGCAGAGTCTCCTGAAGAACTTTGAACATGTCCGGAAGAACTTTGAACATGTCAGGAGGGAGGTGCTGGACATTGAGTCTGAGTGGACCATGTTCCGTTCCTCTCTTGTTGAGCCAGCTGATTGAAGCTGTGGCCGCAAGGTGTTTGGTGCCTGTCGTGGCGGTAATCCACCAGCAGTGAGGGATGCTGTCAAGCTGAAGAAAGAGCCATCGGGTCCTTTTGGCTCATGGGACTCCAGAGGCAGTGGGCATACCGACAGGCCAAGCGAGACCTCCTCAATCCCACCAACACGTCTTCCTATGAGGAAACAGTGCCTGGGAAGTCTGTGGTGGGCTCTCCTATTTCTGGGGCTGAGGTTGACAAGGTAATTAAAAAGCTCCTTGGTGGCAAGGCCCCGGGGGTATGAGCTCCGTCCGGAGTTCCTTAAGGCTCTGGATGCTGTGGGGCAGTATTGGTTTACAAGACTCTGCAACATTGCGTCTACATCGGGGGCGGTACCTCTGGATTGGCAGACCGGATTGGCAGACCGGGTCTGCCAATCCGGTCTGCTATGAGTCCTAACTGCTTTGGTACACCTGCCGATGACAACCTTCAGTATTTTGTGGCTGTCATCAGCCACAAAATACTACATTACCCTGGCGTTGCAAGTAATGAGAGGCTGGGTTGTCAGAAGGGGAACCGGAGGGTGTGTTCCAACTATCGTAGATCACACTCCTCAGCCTTCCCGGTAAGGTCTATTCATGCGTACTGGAGAGGAGGAACCTCGGATCCAGGACAATCAGTGTGGTTTTTCCTGGTCGTGGAACGGTAGACCAGCTCTAAACTCTCGGCAGGGTCCTTGAGTGTGCATGGGAGTTTGCCCAACCAGTCTACATAATTTTTGTGGACTTGGAGAAGACATTCGGCCTTGAGGGTAGTGCTCAGAGAGTATGGAGTATCGGCATGTGTGATTGTGGCGGGTGTCTCCCTGTATGATCAGTGTCAGAGCCCTTTCCAGTGAGGGTTGGACTCCGCCAAGGCTGCCCTTTGTCACCGATTCTGTTCATAACTTTAATGGACAGAATATCTAGGCGCAGTCATGGCTTTGACTGCGCCTGGTTTGGTGGCTGCAGGATTAGGTCTCTGCTTTTTGCAGATGATGTGGTCCTGATGGGTTCAACTGGCCAGGATCTTCAGCTTTCATTGGATCGGTTCGCAGTGAAGCGACTGGGATGAGAATCAGCACCTCCAAGTCCGAGTCCATTGTTCTCGCCCTGGAAAGGGTGGAGTGCCATCTCCAGGTTGGGAAAGAGATCTTGCCCCAAGTGAAAGCGTTCAAGTACCTAGGAGTCTTGTTCACGAGTGAGGATAGAGTGGATCGTGAGATCTACAGGCGGATCGGTGCGGCGTCTTCAGTAATGAGGACGCTATATCGATCCGTTGTGGTGAAGAAGGAGCTGAGCCAGAAGGAAAAGCTTTCAATTTACCGGTCGATCAACGTTCCCATCCTCACCTATGGTCATGAGCTTTAAGTTATGACCAAAAGGACAAGGTCACGGGTACAAGCGGCCGAAATGAGTTTCCTCCGCCGGGTGGTGGGTCTCTCCCTCAGAGATAGGGTGAGAAGCTCTGTCATCCGTGAGGAACTCAGTGTAAAGCCGCTGCTCCTCCACATTGAGAGGAGCCAGATGAGGTGGTTCGGGCATCTGCTCAGGATGCCACATTGATACAATATTACAGGCATGTTTAGACATCTTGCATGTTTGGTTTTGGAGTTATGTTTCTATAACCTGCTTTCTGAACCGCCACCTTTGTGGTTTGCGTGTCCCACTGATCCTAGGAGCTATGTTGTCCAGGGGCTTATTTTCCCCCTGGTAGGGTCCCCCAAGAAAAACAGGTCCTAGGTGAGGAATCAGACAAAGAGCAGCTCAAAGACCTTTATGAAAAGTACAAATCGAGGACCTAGATTTTTTTCTTGCCCGGACGCGGGTCACCATGGCTCCCCTGTGGTGGGGCACGATGGCGAGCGACTGGTGCCCATGGGGCCCAGCTCGAAGAGGCAACGTGGGTCCCCCCTGCAATAGGCTCACCACTCATGGGCTGGGTCATAGAGGTCGGGTGCAGTGTGAGCTGGGCGGCAGCCGAAGGCAGGGCACTTGGCAGTCCGATTATCGGCTACATAAGCTCGCTCTTGGGACGTGGAACGTCACCTCGCAGGGATGGAAGGAGCCTGAGCTGGTGCGCGAGGTGGAGAAGTTCCCGGCTAGATAAAGTTGGACTCACTTCGACGCACAGCAAGGGCTCTGGAACCTGTTCTCTCAAGAGGGGTTGGACTCTCTCCCACTCTGGCGTTGCAAGTAATGAGAGGCTGGGTTGTCAATTCTTGTTGCCCCCCGGCTCAAAGCCTGCACATTGGACTTAACCCAGTAGACGAGATGGTAGCTTCCCTCCGCTTTCTGGTTGGGTGACGGGTCCTGACTGTTGGTGTTTACGCACCAAACAGCAGCTCAGAGTACCCACTCTTTTTGGATTCCCTTGAGAGTGCTCCCTCTGGTGATTCCCTTGTTCTGCTGGGGGTCTTCAACGCTCATGTTGGCAACGACAGTGAAACCTGGAGAGTCGTGATTGGGAAAAATGGCCACCCGGATCTGAACCCAAGTGGTGCTTTGTTATTGGACTTTTGTGCTCGTCACGGATTGTCCATAACAAACACAATGTTCAAACATAAGGGTGTCCATATGTGCACTTGGCACCAGGACACCCTCGGCCGCAGTTCCATGATTGACTTTGTAGTTGTGTCATGGGATTTGCGGCCTCATGTTTTGGACACTCGGGTGAAGAGAGGGGCGAGCTTTCTACCGATCACCACCTGGTGAGCTGGCTCCGATGGTGGGGAAGGATGCCGGACAGACCTGGCAGGCCCAAACGCATTGTGAGAGTCTTTTGGGAACGCCTAGCAGAGTCTCCGTCAGAGAGAGTTTCTTTTTCCACCTCCGGAAGAACTTTGAACATGTCACAAAGGAGGTGCTGGACATTGAGTCGGAATGGATCATGTTCCGTGCCTCTCTTGTCGAGCCAGCTGATTGGAGCTGTGGCCGCAAGGTGTTTGGTGCCTGTCCTGGCGGTAATCCTAGAACCCGCTGGTGTCCACCAGCAGTGCGGGATGCCGTCAAGCTGAAGAAAGAGCTTATCTGGTCCTTTTGGCTCATGGGACTCCAGAAGCAGCGGGCATACCGACAGGCCAAGCGAAACCTCCTCAATCCCACCAACACGTCTTCTTATGAGGAGGCAGTGTCTGGGGAATCTGTGGTAGGCTCTCCTATTTCTGGGGCTGAGGTTGCCAAGGTAGTTAAAAACCTCCTCGGTGGATGAGCTCCATCCGGAGTTCCTTAAGGCTCTGGATGCTGTGGGGCTGTTTTAGTTGACAAGACTCTGCAACATCGCGTGGACATCTAGGGCGGTACCTCTGGATTGGCAGACCGGGGTGGTGGTTCTTCTCTTTAAGAAGGGGAACCGGAGGGTGTGTTCCAACTATCGTAGATCACACTCCTCAGCCTTCCCGGTAAGGTCTATTCATGTGTACTGGAGAGGAGGAACCTCGGATCCAGGACGAACAGTGTGGTTTTCGTCCTGGTCGTGGAACGGTAGACCAGCTCTATACTCTCGGCAGGGTCCTTGAGTGTGCATGGGAGTTTGCCCAACCAGTCTACATGTGCTTTGTGGACTTGGAGAAGACATTCCACCATGGCCACCCCGGGAAGTCCTGTGGGGAGTGCTCAGAGAGTATGGGGTATCGGCATGTCTGATTGTGGCGGGTCGCTCCCTGTATGATCAGTGTCAGAGCTTGGTCTGCATTGCCGGCAGTAAGTCGGACCCCTTTCCAGTGAGGGTTGGACTCCGCCAAGGCTGCCCTTTGTCACCGATTCTGTTCATAACTTTTATGGACAGAATTTCTAGGCGCAGTCATGGCGTTGAGGGGATCCGGTTTGGTGGCTGCAGGATTAGGTCTCTGCTTTTTGCAGATGATGTGGTCCTTATGGCTTCAACTGGCCAGGATCTTCAGCTCTCATTGGATCGGTTCGCAGCCGAGTGTGAAGCGACTGGGATGAGAATCAGCACCTCCAAGTCCGAGGTTCTCGCCCGGGAAAGGGTGGAGTGCCATCTCGAGGTTGGGCAGGAGATCTTGTGGATGAGTTCAAGTACCTGGAGTCTTGTTCATGAGTGAGGGAAGAGTGGATCGTGATATGCACAGGCTGATCGGTGCGGCGTCTTCAGTAATGAGGACGCTATATCGATTCGTTGTGGTAAGAAGGAGCTGAGCCAGAAGGAAAAGCTCTCAATTTACCGGTCGATTTACGTTCCCATCCTCACCTATGGTCATGAGCTTTGGGGTAAGACCGAAAGGACAAGATCACGGGTACAAGCGGCCAAAATGAGTTTTCTCCACTGGGTGGCGGGTCTCTCCCTTACTGTAAGAATTGTCACCGTTTAATTACAGTAACCTACTCGCACCTATTGGTTCCAGTATAAAACTGTTTTTCTACAGCACACATACTGTGATTCATCACTACAGTTTATTACTGTAAAAAGTATCACAGTACTGTGCTGTATCAAATATACGCTTCACAGCATAATACTGTCATCTGTTTAGCGGCATTACACTGTTATTTTAGTGTATCCACTGTAATATCCATTAACAGTTCATTACAGTAAAATAATTGTAAGCACTATAGACTGAGCTTTACAGTATAATGCCACTAGAAGTTAATGAATTGAACTTTTAAATTTTCAAAATCAAAACCCCTGCAATCTGCTGGCATAAAAATGACTGGAGAAATGGCCTTGCAAGTTAATGCTTTTATTAACCAATTGTTTTAAAGTGCATCAAATACATTCAATGTACATTTAGTGCATTCTTCTTATTTTCAGTAAAGCATTTTAACATTTAGAACATGTCAACTTAATTTCAAACTGGAGACAAAACACTGAACACGAGTCCAGTGTTTAGTTGTCGGCTACATAAAGCCCCACTCAAAGTCTGTGAGATGTTTTATAAGGGTGGCTACGTGAGGATTTACAGTTGCTGCCTTTTTCTGAACCAGCTTCCCGCTCTTCTTGGACACCACCTTTCCCTGGCTAGCCTTTGTTCCCCTCTCGGGGTTAACGCCAATGAATCGCCTAAAAAAGAGAGAAAGCATATTAGATATTCTGTTGTGATTGAAGATTACTTGCAGTCGATACAGAACTCCACTCACATTGTTATTTAGGAATATGCACTGCACAAATATTAATATCAATTTTAGGATATATGTGAGCCTATACCATAACCACAGCTGTAGATGAGTGAATGCTCTAAAACCCATTAAGACAAATTCAGAGAGGAAGACAATGCTAAAGCCTCCCCAATCCCTCTCTCTATTTATGTTTTCTCTCCATCTACGGGACCGTGTATTTACGCTGATGTTTCCTGCTTTCACCCATTTAACATATCGTTACCTGCTCATTACCTGTCTTCTCTGCATCCTGGGGTCACACTGGTGCTTCTTGCCTTTACCCATTCAACATATCTTTACCTGCACATCACCTACCTTCTCTGCATAGTGTGGTCACGCTGGTGCTTTCTACCTTTACCCATTCAACATATCTTTACCTGCACATTACCTACCTTCTCTGTATCCTGGCGTCTAGCTGGTGTTTCCTGCCTTTACCCATTCAACATATCTTTACCTGCACATTACCTACCTTCCCTGCATCCTGGGGTCACACTGGTGCTTCTTTCTTTCACCATACAACATATCTTCACCTGCACATACCTACCTTGTCTGCATTGCGTCGACCACACCTGCGCTTCCTTCTTTCACCCATTCAACATACCTTCACCCGCACATTACCTACCTTCTCTGCATAGTGGGGTCACACTGGTGCTTCCTGCCTTTACCCATTCAACATATCTTCACCCGCACATTACCTACCTTCTCTGCATCCTGGGGTCAAACAGGTGCTTCCTTCTTTGACCCAGTCAACATATCTTTACCTGCACATTACCTACCTTCTCTGTATCCTAGAGTCAAACTGGTGCTTCGGTCCCTAATAAGAAGGTCCACAACGGAACAGAAGAGTCATTGATTTAAGGCACACAATTGGGGAAATGACAAGTCAAATTCCTGAACAGAGGTGAGAAATATAAAATAAAATATCCTAACAGTATTTAACAGTATCGAGAGGATTTACCTTTGAACAAATTCCAATGTCCGAGCACCAAGCAAGAAGGGCAGCAAGCCCTGAGATGAAGCTAGGTTGGACGCCTTTGCAGATGACATCACCTTCCATGCTGATCATCCAACGTTTTATTGTGACTTTGTCACCAGCAACTGGTACAGTCAAGAAATGCAGTTTATGTTCCTAAACAGTATCCAATATGGGTAGCATTTTAAAAGTATTTGGAATGGCCACCTCACTCGCTCTCTCTTTACTCTGTTTACATCTAGTCTCCTAAGGCAGTGGTTCTCAAATGGGGGTACGCGTACTCCTGGGGGTACTTGAAGGTATGCCAAGGGGTACGTGAGATTTTTAAAAAAATATTCTAAAAATAGCAACAATTCAAAAACCCTTTATAAATATATTTATTGAATAATACTTAGACAAAATATGAATGTAAGTTCATAAACTGAACATCTAATCAAGTAGGCTATTCCATTCATTACCATAAAGCCAGAGTTTCCCCCATGCCATGATGGTTTGACCCTACCTGGCGGTGCCACACGGCACCAACTGTCAATCAACTATCCATGTAGAAAACAATGGAGGCGTGGTTAAAGCGTAGCAGTAATGCAGCTGAGACATGTGGACTTGTTCCATAAATATTGATGTTAAAGATTTCTTTTTTTGTGAAGAAATGTTGAGAATGAAGTTCATGAATCCAGATGGATCTGTATTACAATCCCCAAAGAGGGCACTTTAAGTTGATTACTTCTATGTGTAAAAATCTTTATTTATAATTGAATCACTTGTTTATTTTTCAACAAGCTTTTAGTTATTTGTAATTCTTTTTTTCCAAATAGTTCAAGAAAGACCACAACAAATGAGCAATATTTTGCACTGTTATACAATTTAATAAATCAGAAACTGATGACATAGTGCTGTATTTTACTTCTTTATCTCTTTTTTTTCAACCAAAAATGCTTTGCTCTGATTAGGGGGTACTTGAATTAAAAAAATGTTCACAGGGGTACATCACTGAAAAAAGGTTGAGAACCACTGTCCTAAGGCAGTGGTTCTCAACCTTTTTTCAGTGCTGTGAACATTTTTTTAATGCAAGTAGACCTCCAGACTTTATAAATATATATAAAAAGTAATTCAAACAGAAAATGACACATCAAGGTACAAGTGACTCTTACCTTGTTATCAAAAACACACGATGCAGTAGGATGGATTTAGCAGGGGCGGCCAGGTGAAATGAAGCTCGGTTGGACGAATTGTGGGCGGACCCAAGAAACAAGTCTGAAAAATACTGAATTATACTGTAGGTTTTACAGTAACTTACTGCTGGTCGATATTTTTTGAAAAATGCAACACAATTTACAGTACTTAACTGCATTTAAGAAGAACAGGATAGGTTGATTGGCAACACTAAATTGGCCCTAGTGTGTGAATGTGAGTGTGAATGTTGTCTGTCTCTCTGTGTTGGCCCTGCGATGACGTGGTGACTTGTCCAGGGTGTACCCCGCCTCCCGCCCGATTGTAGCTGAGATAGGCTCCAGCGCCCCCCGCGACCCCGAAGGGAATAAGCGGTAGAAAATGGATGGATGGATGGAGTATATAACTGTAATTTTATTTTTTATTTTTACAGTAATTTTTTACAGTGAAGGTCATGGGTGTCAAACTCTGGCCCGTGGGCCCTTGAGGCAATATCAAATTAACACTAAAGCCGAACCGTGGATTATACATTGCGGCAGTGCCGCAGTAACACCGCTACTTCTAATACTTGCCAACCCTCCCGGGTTTGACTCCAGCACTCCTCCCGAATTTTTTTTTTTTTTTTCAGCTAGTCAAACGAGTGCTGGCCCAGTTTCATGTCAGTGCAGCATCTGCACCCACACACAGTTGAATGCAACACATACTTCATCAACAGCGATACAGGTTACACTGACGGTAGCCAAATAAAAACTTTAACACTTTTAGGAATATACGCCACACTGTGAATCCACACCAAACAAGAATGACAAACACATTTCGGGAGAACATCCGCACCGTAGCACAACATAAACACAACAGAACAAATACCCAGAACCCTTTGTAGCACTAAATCTTCCGGGACGCTGCAAGGTGTGTGTGTGTGTGGGTGGGGGTGGTTTGGTGGTAGCGGGGGTGTATTTTGTAGCATCCCGAAAGAGTTAGTGCTGCAAAGGATTCTGGGCATTTGTTCTTTTGTGTTTATGTTGTGTTACGGTGCGGATGTTCTCCCGAAAAGTGTTTTTTTATTCTTGTTCGGTGTGGGTTCACAGTGTGGCGTATATTTCTAACAGTGTTAAAGTTTTTTATACTGTCACCCTCAGTGTAACCTGTATCGCTGTTGATGAAGTATGCATTGCATTCATTTGTGTATGCGTGCTGAAACTGCACATATCTTGTGACTGCGTCTGAACGATGTTAGAATTGGGTGTACGAGATATGACTGTTGAACACCTTCGTTCGATAACGAAAGTTGCCTCGGCTCAAAGCCTGAGCCCCGACATTAAAGAACTAGCATCCAATAAAAGATGCCAAGTATCTGGCTTGGGCACATCAAATTAGATCAGTGTGTTGCAAACTGAGCAGTTTAAAGTCCTGAATGGTTGTCTTATTCATTGTTATTTTATTTTCAAATTTATTAGCCTGTGGAAAAAGTTAATCTTGATATTTACCTCAGAAGGCTGCAAATAGAAAAGAGGCATTCCATTTTTATTTAAATTGTATTTGATATGCGATTGATATTTTTTAATTAATATTATTATTATTTGAAACTCGATTTTGCATGTCACTATAAAGTTATATAATCCTTGCTTGTTCAATATTCAAAGCAAAACTTGTTTGGGTCCCTATTAAAAGGTTAATTTGTTCAACTTTGGTTCAGTTTTAAACTTTGGCCCACTCTGTATTTGAGTTTGACACCCCTGGTGAAGGTGAAGCTCTGTCATCCTGGAGGAACTCACAGTAAAGCCGCTGCTCCTCCACATTGAGAGGAGCCAGATGAGGTGGTTCGGGCATCTGCTCAGGATGCCACCCGAACGCCTCCCTAGGGAGGTGTTTAGGGCAAGTCCGACCGGCAGGAGGCCACGGGGAAGACCCAGGACACATTGGGAACACTATGTCTCCCGGCTGACCTGGGAACGCCTCGGGATCCCCCGAGAAAAGCTGGACGAAGTGGCTGGAGAAAGGGAAGTTTGGGCTTCTCTGCTTAGGCTGCGGCCCCCGCAACCCGACCATAACCCGACCATAAGCGGAAGAAAATGGATGGATTTAGTATGACAGTTATACTGTCATATTGAGTACAAAAACTAACTAAACCTTACACAATATGTTGTTCCTAGTAAAATTCACAAAGATACATATCTCCAGGCATTATTAGCCATTTTGCATGTGTGGTTTAGGAGTTATGTTTAAATAACTGTCAGATTGAGTTTGACATTATACTGTCATAGTGAGTAAAACCCATATTTTGTATTTGCAAACCTTACAAAAACAACTGATTCTAGTAAAACTCACATTAATACAATATTACAGGCATGTTTAGACATAGTGCATGTTTGGTTTTGGAGTTATGTTTATATAACCCCCTTTCTGAGCCGCCACCTCTGTGGTTTGCGTGTACCACTGATCCTAAGAGCTATGTTGTCCGAGGACTTCTATGCCCCCTGGTAGGGTCCCTCAAGACAAACAGGTCCTAGGTGAGGGATCAGACAAAGAGCAGCTCAAAGACCTTTATGAAAAGTACAAATCGAGGACCTAGATTTTTTTCTCGCCCAGGCACGGGTCACCGTGGCTCTCCTGTGGAGCCAGGCGCAGAGGTGGGGCACGATGTCTCCATGGGGCCCTGCCGGGCTCAGCTCGAAGAGGCAACGTGGGTCAACCCTCCAATGGGCTCACCACTCATGGGCCCATTGAGGTCATAGAGGTCGGATGCAGTGTGAACTGGGCGGCAGCAGAAGGCAGGGCACTTGGCGGTCCGATTATCGGCTACATAATCTCGCTCTTGGGACGTGGAACGTCACCTCGCTGGGAGGGAAGGAGCCTGAGCTGGTGCGCGAGGTGAAGAAGTTCCGGCTAGATATAGTTGGACTCACTTCGACGCACAGCAAGGGCTCTGGAACCTGTTCTCTCAAGAGGGGCTGGACTCTCTTCCACTCTGGCGTTGCAAGCAATGAGAGGCTGGGGTGGCAATTGTTGTTGCTCAAAGCCTGCACGTTGGACTTTAACCCAGTAGACGAGATGGTAGCTTCCCTCCGCCTTCGGGTTGGGTGACGGGTCCTGACTGTTGTTTGTGTTTACGCACCAAACAGTAGCTCAGAGTACCCACTCTTTTTGGATTCCCTTGAAGGAGTACTGGAGAGTGCTCCCTCGGGTGATTCCTTTGTTCTGTTGGGGGACTTCAATGCTCATGTTGGCAAGGACAGTGAAACCTGGAGAGTCGTGATTGGGAAAAATGGCCACCCGGATCGAACCCATGTTGTGCTTTGTTATTGGACTTTTGTGCTCGTCACGGATTGTCCATAACAAACACAATGTTCAAACATAAGGGTGTCTATATGTGTACTTGGCACCAGGACACCCTCGGCCGCAGTTCCATGATTGACTTTGTAGTTGTGTCATGGGATTTGCGGCCTCATGTTTTGGACACTCGGGTGAAGAGAGGGGCAGAGCTTTCTACCGATCATCACCTGGTGGTGAGCTGGCGCCGATGGTGGGGGGGGATGCAGGACAGACCTGGCAGGCCCAAACGCATTGTGAGGGTCTGCTGGGAACGCCTAGCAGAGTCTCCTGTCAGAGAGAGTTTCTTTTTCCACCTCCGGAAGAACTTTGAACATGTCACGAGGGAGGTGCTGGACATTGAGTCTGAGTGGACCATGTTCCGTGCCTCTCTTGTGGAGCCGGCTGATTGGAGCTGTGGCCGCAAGGTGTTTGGTGCCTGTCATGGCGGTAATCCTAGAACTCACTGGTGGCCACCAGCAGTGAGGGATGCCGTCAAGCTGAAGAAAGAGCCTATCGGGTCCTTTTGGCTCATGGGACTCCAGAGGCAGCGGGCATACCGAAAGGCCAAGCAGTGCCTGGGGAATCTGTGGTGGGCTCTCCTATTTCTGGGGCTTAGGTTGCCTAGGTAGTTAAAAAGCTCCTCGGTGGCAAGGCCCCAGGGGTGGATGAGTTCCGTCCGGAGTTCCTTAAGGCTCTGAAAACTGTGGCGCTGTCTTGGTTGACAAGACTCTGCAACATCGCGTGGACATTGGGGGCGGTACCTCTGGATTGGCAGACCGGGGTGGTGGTTCCTCGCTTTATAAAGGGGAACCGGTGAAACACACTCCTCAGCCTTCCCGGTAAGGTCTATTCATGTGTACTGGAGAGGAAGAAACTCGGATCCAGGACGAACAGTGTGGTTTTCGTCCTGGTCGTGGAACTGTAGACCAGGTCTATACTCTCGGCAGGGTCCTTGAGTGTGAAGCGACTGGGATGAGAATCAGCACCTCCAAGTCCAAGTCCATGGTTCTCGCGCAGGAAAGGGTGCAATCTCCAGGTTGGGGAGGAGATCTTGCCCCAAGTGGAGGAGTTCAAGTACCTTGGAGTCTTGTTCACGAGTGAGGATAGAGTGGATCGGGTGATCCACAGGCGGATCGGTGCGGCGTCTTCAGTATTGAGGACGCTATATCGATCCGTTGTGGTGAAGAAGGAGCTGAGCCAGAAGAAAAAGCTCTCAATTTACCGTCGATCTACGTTCCCAGCTTTGGGTTATGACCGAAAGGACAAGGTCACGGGTACAAGCGGCCGAAATGCGTTTCCTCTGCCGGGTGGTGGGTCTCTCCCTTAGAGATAGGGTGAGAAGCTCTGTCATCCGGGAGGAACTCACAGTAAAGCAGCTGCTCCTTCACATTGAGAGGAGCCAATGAGGTGGTTCGGGCATCTGCTCAGGATGCCACTCGAACGCCACTAGGGAGGTGTTTAGGGAAAGACCGACCGGCAGGAGGCCACGGGGAAGACCTAGGACACATTGGAAAGACTATGTCTCCCGGCTGGCCTGGGAACGCCTTGGAATACCCCGAGAAGAGCTGGACGAAGTGGCTGGGGAGAGGGAAGTCCGAGATTTTATGCTCAGGCAACCCGACCTCGGATAAGCGGAAGAAAATGGATGGATTTAGAATGACAGTTATACTGTCAGATTGAGTACAAAAACTAACTAAACCTCACACAATATATTGTTTCTAGTAAAACTCACAAAGATACATATCTCCAGGCATTATTAGCCATTTTGCATGTGTGGTTTAGGAGTTATGTTTAAATAACTGTCAGATTGAGTGTGACAGTATACTGTCATAGTGAGTAAAACCCATATTTTGTATTTGCAAACCTTACAAAAACAACTAAATCTAGTTAAACTCACACAGATACAATATTACAGGCATTTTTAGACATAATGCATGTTTGGTTTTAGAGTTATGTTTATATAACTTTCATATTTATTATGACAGTTATACTGTCATATTGAATAAAAAAAAAACTAACTTGTGTCTTTGCAAACCTTACAAAAGACCATTTTTCTAGTAAAACTAATGTCGTAATAACATGTCTCCAGGCATTGTTAGCCATTTTGCATGTGTTGTTTGAGTTATGTTTAAATAACTGTCATATTGAGTGTGACAGTATACTGTCATAAAACCCAATTTTTGTATTTGCAACCCTGATTCTAGTAAAACTCACATATATACAATATTACAGGCAGTTTAGGACATAATGCATGTTTGGTTTTGGAGTTATGTTTATATAACTTTCATATATAGTATGACAGCTAAACTGTTATATTGAGTAAAAAAAACTAACTTGTGTTTGTCATAAAACCCAATTTTTGTATTTGCAAACCATACAACTGATTCAAATAAAACTCACATGGATTCAATATTACAGGCATTTTCAGACATTTTGCATGTTTGGTTTAAAAGTTGTGTTTGATTACATTTGTATTGCTTTTTTCAGGATTCTAAGATCATTACTTTCATATTGAGTAAAAACTACTTTTTGTTTTTGCAATCATTACAAACTCACATAAATACATTATTACAGGCAGTTTTAGACATGACACATGTTTGGTTTTGGAGTTATGTTTAGATAACTTTCATATTTAGTATGACTGTTATACTGTCATATTGAATTTAAAAAAAACTAGCTTGTGTCTTTGCAAACTTTACAAAAGATCATTTTTCTAGTAAAACTAACAAATACATGTCTCCAGGCATTATTACCCATTTTGCATGGGTTGTTTAGGAATTATGTTTAAATACATTTTTATTGCTTTTTTCGCATTATCTCAGGATTCTAAAATCATTACTTTCATAGTGAGTAAAAAAGTACTTTTTGTTTTTGCAAACCTTACAAACTTGCATAAATACATTTTTACAGACATTTTTAGACATGACACGTGTTTGGTTTTGGAGTTATGTTTATATAACTTTTATATTTAGTATGACTGTTATACTGTCATATTGAATTAAAAAAAAACTAGCTTGTGTCTTTGCAAACTTTACAAAAGATAATTTTTCTAGTAAAACTAACAAAGATACATGTCTCCAGGCATTATTACCCATTTTGCATGGGTTGTTTAGGAATTATGTTTAAATACATTTTTATTGCTTTTTTCGCATTATCTCAGGATTCTAAGATCATTACTTTCATATTGAGTAAAAAACTACTTTTTGTTTTTGAAAACCTTACAAACTCACATAAATACATTAGTAGAGGCATTTTTAGACATGGCACATGTTTGGTTTTGGAGTTATGTTTTGATAACTTTCATATTTAGTATGACTGTTATACTGTCATATTGAATTTAAAATAACTAGCTAGTGTCTTTGCAAACTTTACAAAAGATCATTTTTCTAGTAAACCTAACAAAGATACATGTCTCCAGGCATTATTAGCCATTTTGCATGTGTTGTTTAGGAATTTATGTTTAAATACATTTTTATTGCTTTTTTCGCATTATCTCAGGATTCTAAGATCATTACTTTCATACTGAGTAAAAAACTACTTTTTGCTTTTGCAACCTTTACAAAATACCATATTTCTAGTAAAACTAACAAAGATACATGTTTCCAGGCATTATTAGCAATTTTGCATGTGTCGTTTAGGAGTAATGTTTAAATACATTTGTATTGCTTTTTTCGCATTATCTCAGGATTTTAACAACATTACAGTCTTATTGAGTAAAAAAATTACTTTTTGTGTTTGCAAGATTTAAAAAAGCATGTGTTTCGAGTAAAACTGCTCGTTATGCATTATTTCAGGCATTATTAGCCATTTTTCGTGTGTGGTTTGAGTTATGTTTAAATAACTGTCATATTGAGTGTGACAGTATACTGTCATTGTGAGTAAAACCTAATTTATGTATTTGCAAACCTTACAAAATCAACTAAAACTAGTAAAACTCACATGGATTTAATACTACGACATTTTTAGACATTTTGCATGTTTGGTTTAGGAATTATGTTGGAATCATTTTTATTAATTTTTTCGTATTATCTCAGAATTTTAGAACATTACTGTCATATTGAGTAAAAAAATAGTTGTTGTGTTTGCTAGCCTTAAAAAAAGCATATGTTTCGATTAAAACTTACAAGAATGCATTATTTCAGGCATTGTTAGTCATTTTTCATGTGTAGTTTAAGAGTTATGTTTAAATAACTGTCATATTGAGTGTGGCAGTTATACTGTCATATTGAGTAAAAAAAACTAACCTGTGTCTTTGCAAACCTTACAAAAGAAAATGTTTCTAGTAACAATCACAAAGATACATTTTTTCACGCATTATTAGACATGTTTCATGTGTGGTTAGGAGTTATAAAGAAATAATTGTCATATTGAGTGTTACAGGTATAATGTCATTATGTGTAAAACCTAATTTTTGTATTTGCAAACCTTACAAAAACAATTGATTCTAGTAAAACTTACATAGATTCAATATTACAGGCATTTTTAGACATTTTACATGTTTGGTTTAAAATTTGTGTTTGAATACATTTTAATTGCTTTTTTTGCATTATCTCAGGATTCTCAGAACATTACTTTCATATTGAGTAAAAAACTACTTTTTGTTTTTGCAAACCTTACAAACTCACATAAATACATTATTACAGGCATTTTTAGACATGACACATGTTTGGTTTTGGAGTTATGTTTATGTAACTTTCATATTTAGTATGACTTTTTATTCAATATTGTCTTACTGAATTAAAAAAACTAGCTTGTGTCTTTGATATCTTTACAAAATATATATTTTTTAAACTAACAACCTTACATGTCTCCTTAGGCATTATTAGCCATTTTGCATGTGTTGTTTAACACGCGAAGTCCCAGAGAAGGGTCAATTGACACTTTTACCTAGAAAACACACAAGAGGGTCATTTGACCCCTAGTCCCCCCTGTGGACACTCCTTTTGTTATGAAAATGTGGCTGTTAGTGGCACACGGCAGGGGGCCACTTGAGCCTGTGTGGGGGAGGGGACCTTACAGCTCAAGCTTTAGTTCTGAGGTAGGTTGTGTGTGTTTTTGCAAGGATCAACAGAATGAAGGGATCAACACTCTGACATTTATTGTTAAAAAAAATACAAAACAAAACATATTTACAAAGAATGAAAAAGCAACTGTTTTCCCAGTTTTGGTGTGGAGGGTTGTTGCAGAAGCAATTGTTATTTTTGTGTGCCAAAAATAGTTTAAAAAAAAAAATTTACAAAGAAAAAAGCATATTTACAAAGAATGAAAAACCATGTCCATGTAAACGTGACTGACATACATTTGAGCAGTCACTCACAATCCTGGCACTGCCATTGCTCCTTTCGGCATTTCCCACATGTATAATTTTTCTGTCTACCTAGACAAACTGCCCCTAACAGCCTCATTACCATAACAAAACGAGTGATTAGTGTATTCGGGAAAAGCGTCGGGCCAAATGACCCCTCTCTGGGTCTTCTAGGTAGACAGAAAAATGCTGGGACTTCTAGTGTTAAGAGTTAGGTTTAAATACATTTTTATTGCTTTTTTCCCATTATCTCAGGGTTCTAAGAACATTACAGTCATATTGAGTAAAAAACTACTTTTTGTGTTTGCAAAATGTAAAACTCAGTAAAACTCCCAAGGAATTCATTATTTCAGGCATTATTAGCCATTTTTATGTGTAGTTTATGAGTTATGTTTAAATAACTGTCATATTGAGTGGGATTTTGTCATTGTGAGTAAAACCTAATTTTTGTATTTGCAAACCTTACAAAAACAACCGATTCTAGTAAAACTCACATTGATACAATATTACAGGCATGTTTAGACATATTGCATGTTTGGTTTTGGAGTTATATTTATATAACCTGCTTTCTGAGCCGCCACCTTTGTGGTTTGCGTGTCCTACTGATCCAGGAAAATGTTGTCCGGGGGCTTCTATAACCCCTGGTAGGGTCCCCCAAGACAAACAGGTCCTAGGTGAGGGATCAGACAAAGAGCAGCTCAAAGACCTTTATTAAAAGTACAATTGGGGACCTAGATGTTTTCTTGCCCGGACGCAGGTCACCGTGGCTCCCCTGTGGAGCCAGGCCCAGAGGTGGGGCACGATGGCGATTGACGGGCCTGTCCCCATGGGGCCCAGCCGTGCTCAGCTCGAAGAGGCAACGTGGATCCCCCCTCCAGGGCTCACCACTCATGGGCTTGGGTCATAGAGGGTGCAGTAAGAGCTGGGCGGAAGCCGAAGGCAGGGCTCTTGGTGGTCCGATTATCGGCTACATAAGCTCGCTCTTGGGACATGGAACATCACCTCGCTGGGAGGGAAGGAGCCTGAGCTGGTGCATGAGGTGGAGACGTTCCCGGCTAGATATAGTTGGACTCACAGCAAGGGCTCTGGAACCTGTTCTCTCAAGAGGGGCTGGACTGAGCTGAACTTTCATTACTTGCAACGCCAGAGTGGAAGAGATTCCACACTGGCGTTGCAACTAATGAGAGGCTGGGGTGGAAATTCTTGTTGCCCCCCGGCTCAAAGCCTGCACGTTGGACTTTAAACCAATAGACGAGATAGTAGCTTCCCTCAGCCTTCGGGTTGGGTGATGGATCCTGACTGTTGTTTGTTTACACACCAAACAGCAGCTCAGAGAACCCACTCTTTTTGGATTCCCTTCAGGGAGTACTGGAGAGTGCTCCCGCGAGTGATTCCCTTGTTCTGCTGGTGGACTTCAACGCTCATGTTGGCAACGACAGTGAAACCTGGAGAGTCGTGATTGGGAAAAATGGCCACCCGGATCTGAACCCAAGTGGTGCTTTGTTATTGGACTTTTGTGCTTGTCACGGATTGTCCATAACAAACACAATGTTCAAACATAAGGGTGTCCATATGTGCACTTGGCACAAGGACACCCTCGGCCGCATGATTGACTTTGTAGTTGTGTCATGGGATTTGCGGCCTCATGTTTTGGACACTCTGTGAAGAGAAAGGCAGAGCTTTCTACCAACCACCACCTGGTGGTGAGCTGGCTCCGATGGTAGGGAGGATGCCTGTAGGCCTGGCAGGCCCAAACGCATTGTAAGGGTCTGCTGGGAACGCCTAGCAAGAGTCTCCTGAAGAACTTTGAACATGTCCGGAAGAACTTTGATCATGTCACGAGGGAGGTGCTGGACATTGAGTCCGAGTGGACCATGTTCCGTTCCTCTCTTGTTGAGCCAGCTGATTGAAGCTGTGGCCACAAGGTGTTTGGTGCCTGTCGTGGCGGTAAACCACCAGCAGTGAGGGATGCTGTCAAGCTGAAGAAAGAGCCATCGGGTGCTTTTGGCTCATGGGACTCCAGAGGCAGTGGGCATACCGACAGGCCAAGCGAGACCTCCTCAATCCCATCAACACGTCTTCCTATGAGGAAACAGTGCCTGGGAAGTCTGTGGTTGGCTCTTCTATTTCTGGGGCTGAGGTTGACAAGGTAGTTAAAAAGCTCCTCGTGGTAAGGCCCCGGGGGTATGAGCTCCGTCCGGAGTTCCTTAAGGCTCTGGATGCTGTGGGGCAGTCTTGGTTGACAAGACTCTGCAACATTGCGTCTACATCGGGGGCGGTACCTCTGGATTGGCAGACCGGGGTGGTTGTTCCTCTCTTTAAGAAGGGGAACCGGAGGGTGTGTTCCAACTATCTTAGATCACACTCCTCAGCCTTCCCGGTAAGGTCTATTCATGCGTACTGGAGAGGAGGAACCTCGGATCCAGGACAAACAGTGTGGTATTCGTCCTGGTCGTGGAACGGTAGACCAGCTCTATACTCTCGGCAGGGTCCTTGAATGTGCATGGGAGTTTGCCCAACCAGTCTACATAAGTTTTGTGGACTTGGAGAAGACATTCGTGAGGAACTCAGTGTAAAGCCGCTGCTCCTCCACATTGAGAGGAGCCAGATGAGGTGGTTCGGGCATCTGCTCAGGATGCCACCCGAACGCCTCCCTAGGGAGGTGTTTAGGGCAAGTCCGAACGGCAGGAGGCCATGGGGAAGACCTAGGACACATTGGAAAGACAATGGGATCCCCCGAGAAGAGCTGGACGAAGTGGCTGTGGAGATGGAAGTCTGGGCTCTCTGCTTAGGCTGCTGCCCCCGCAACCCGACCTCGGATAAGCGGAAGAAATGGATGGATTTAGTATGACAGTTATACTGTCATATTGAGTGTGACAGTATACTGTCATAAAACCCAATTTTTGTATTTGCAAACCTGATTCTAGTAAAACTCACATCTATACAATATTACAGGCAATTTTGGACATAATGCATGTTTGGTTTTGGAGTTATGTTTATAAAACTTTAATATATAGTATGACATCTATACTGTTATATTGAGTAAAAAAACTAACTTGTGTCTGTCATAAAACCCAATTTTTGTATTTGCAAACTTTACAAAAACAAATGATTCTAGTAAAACTCACATGGAGTCAATATTACAGGCATTTTTAGACATTTTGCATGTTTGGTTTAAGAATTATGTTGGAATACATTTGTATTGCTTTTTTCACATTATCTCAGCATTTTAAGAACTTCCTGTCATATTGAGTAAAAAAAACTTTCTGTGTTTGCAAGCCTTAAAAAAGCAATGTTTCGAGTTATTTCAGGCATTATTAGCCATTTTTATGTGTAGTTTAGGAGTTATGTTTCAATAACTGTCATATTGAGTGTGACACTGTCATAGTGAGTAAAACCTAACTTTTGTATTTGCAAACCTTACAAAAACAACCGATTGTAGTAAAACTCACATTGATACAATATTACAGGCATGTTTAGACATCTTGCATGTTTGGTTTTGGAGTTATGTTTATATAACCTGCTTTCTGAACCGCCCAAAGGTGGCGGTTCAGAAAGCAGTTTGCGTGTCCCACTGATTCTAGGAGCTATGTTGTCCGGGGGCTTCTTTTCCCCCTGGTAGGGTCCCCCAAGAAAAACAGGTCCTAGGTGAGGAATCAGACAAAGAGCAGCTCAAAGACCTTTATGAAAAGTACAAATCGAGGACCTAGATTTTTTGCTTGCCCGGACGCGGGTCACCATGGCTCCCCTGTGGAGCCAGGCCCAGTGGTGGGGCACGATGGCGAGCGACTGGTGCCCATGGGGCCCAGCTCGAAGAGGCAACGTGGGTCCCCCCTGCAATAGGCTCACCACTCATGGGCTGGGTCATAGAGGTCGGGTGCAGTGTGAGCTGCAAGGCAGGGCACTTGGCAGTCCGATTATCGGCTACATAAGCTCGCTCTTGGGACGTGGAACGTCACCTCGCAGGGATGGAAGGAGCCTGAGCTGGTGCGCGAGGTGGAGAAGTTCCCGGCTAGATAAAGTTGGACTCACTTCGACGCACAGCAAGGGCTCTGGAACCTGTTCTCTCAAGAGGGGTTGGACTCTCTTCCACTCTGGCGTTGCAAGTAATGAGAGGCTGGGTTGGCAATTCTTGTTTCCCCCCGGCTCAAAGCCTGCACATTGGACTTAACCCAGTAGACGAGATGGTAGCTTCCCTCCGCTTTCTGGTTGGGTGACGGGTCCTGACTGTTGGTGTTTACGCACCAAACAGCAGCTCAGAGTACCCACTCTTTTTGGATTCTTTTGAGAGTGCTCCCTCGGGTGATTCCCTTGTTCTGCTGGGGGTCTACAACGCTCATGTTGGCAACGACAGTGAAACCTGGAGAGTCGTGATTGGGAAAAATGGCCACCCGCATCTGAACCCAAGTGGTGCTTTGTTATTGGACTTTTGTGCTCGTCATGGATTGTCCATAACAAACACAATGTTCAAACATAAGGGTGTCCATATGTGCACTTGGCACCAGGACACCCTCGGCCGCAGTTCCATGATTGACTTTGTAGTTGTGTCATGGGATTTGCGGCCTCATGTTTTGGACACTCGGGTAAAGAGAGGGGCGAGCTTTCTACCGATCACCACCTGGTGAGCTGGCTCCGATGGTCGGGAAGGATGCCGGACAGACCTGGCAGGCCCAAACGCATTGTGAGAGTCTTTTGGGAACTCCTAGCAGAGTCTCCTGTCAGAGAGAGTTTCTAATTTCCACCTCCGGAAGAACTTTGAACATGTCACAAAGGAGGTGCTGGATATTGAGTCGGAATGGATCATGTTCCGTGCCTCTCTTGTCGAGCCAGCTGATTGGAGCTGTGGCCGCAAGGTGTTTGGTGCCTGTCGTGGCGGTAATCCTAGAACCCGCTGGTGGCCACCAGCAGTGCGGGATGCCGTCAAGCTGAAGAAAGAGCTTATCTGGTCCTTTTGGCTCATGGGACTCCAGAGGCAGCGGGCATACCGACAGGCCAAGCGAAACCTCCTCAATCCCACCAACACGTCTTCCTATGAGGAAGCAGTGTCTGGTGAATTTGTGGTGGGCTCTCCTATTTCTGGGGCTGAGGTTGCCAAGGTAGTTAAAAACCTCCTCGGTGGCAAGGCCCCGGGGGTAGATGAGCTCCGTCCAGAGTTCCTTGCTGTGGGGCATCGCGTGGACATCTGGGGCGGTACCTCTGGATTGGCAGACCGGGGTGGTGGTTCTTCTCTTTAAGAAGGGGAACCGGAGGCTGTGTTCCAACTATCGTAGATCACACTCCTCAGCCTTCTCGGTAAGGTCTATTCATGTGTACTGGAGAGGAGGAACCTCGGATCCAGGACGAACAGTGTGGTTTTCGTCCTGGTCGTGGAACGGTAGACCAGCTCTATACTCTCGGCAGGGTCCTTGAGTGTGCATGGGAGTTTGCCCAACCAGTCTACATGTGCTTTGTGGACTTGGAGAAGACAGTCGACCGTGGCCACCCCGGGAAGTCCTGTGGGGAGTGCTCAGAGAGTATGGGGTATCGGCATGTCTGATTGTGGCGGGTCGCTCCCTGTATGATCAGTGTCAGAGCTTGGTCCGCATTGCCGGCAGTAAGTCGGACCCCTTTCCAGTGAGGGTTGGACTCCGCCAAGGCTGCCCTTTGTCACCGATTCTGTTCATAACTTTTGTGGACAGAATTTCTAGGCGCAGTCATGGCGTTGAGGGGATCCGGTTTGGTGGCTGCAGGATTAGGTCTCTGCTTTTTGCAGATGATGTGGTCCTTATGGCTTCAACTGGCCAGGATCTTCAGCTCTCATTGGATCGGTTCGCAGCCGAGTGTGAAGCGACTGGGATGAGAATCAGCACCTCCAAGTCCGAGGTTCTCGCCCGGGAAAGGGTGGAGTGCCATCTCGAGGTTGGGCAGGAGATCTTGTGGATGAGTTCAAGTACCTGGAGTCTTGTTCATGAGTGAGGGAAGAGTGGATCGTGAGATGCACAGGCTGATCGGTGCGGCGTCTTCAGTAATGAGGACGCTATATCGATTCGTTGTGGTAAGAAGGAGCTGAGCCAGAAGGAAAAGCTCTCAATTTACCGGTCGATTTATGTTCCCATCCTCACCTATGGTCATGAGCTTTGGAGTAAGACCGAAAGGACAAGATCACGGGTACAAGCGGCCAAAATGAGTTTTCTCCGCTGGGTGGCGGGTCTTTCCCTTACTGTAAGAATTTTCACCGAAACCAAACATGTGTCATGTCTAAAACTGCCTGTAATAATGTATTTATGTGAGTTTGTAAGGTTTGCAAAAACAAAAAGTAGTTTTTACTCAATATGAAAGTAATGATCTTAGAATCCTGAGATAATGCGAAAAAAGCAATAAAAATGTAATCAAACACAACTTTTAAACCAAACATGTAAAATGTCTGATATGCCTGTAATATTGAACTATGTAAGTTTTACTAGAATCAATTGTTTTTGTATGGTTTGCAAGTACAAAAATTAGGTTTTACACATAATGACATTATTAATTTAACACTCAATATGAAAGTTATTTAATTATAACTCCTAAATACACATGAAACATGTCAAATAGCGTGAAAAAAATTATCTTTGTGAGTGTTGCTAGAAACTTTCATAGTGAAAAAAAAAAACTACTTTTTGTTTTTTGCAAACCTTACAAACTTACATAAATACATTATTACAGACATTTTTAGACATGACACATGTTTGGTTTTGGAGTTATGTTTATATAACTTTTATATTTAGTATGACTGTTATACTGTCATATTGAATAAAAAAAACTAGCTTGTGTCTTTGCAAACTTTACAAAATATAATTTTTCTAGTAAAACTAACAAAGATACACGTCTCCAGGCATTATTACCCATTTTGCATGGGTTGTTTAGGAATTATGTTAAAATACATTTTTATTGCTTTTTTTCGCATTATCTCAGGATTCTAAGATCATTACTTTCATATTGAGTAAAAAACTAAATTTTGTTTTTGCAAACCTTACAAACTCACATAAATACATTATTACAGGCATTTTTAGACATGACACATGTTTGGTTTTGGAGTTATGTTTATATAACTTTCATATTTAGTATGACTGTTATACTGTCTGAGCTTGTGTCAATGCAAACTTTACAAAATACCATTTTCCTAGGAAAACTAACAAAGATACATGTTTCCAGACATTATTAGCCATTTTGTTTGTGTTGTTTAGGAGTAATGTTTAATAACATTTTTAATTTTTTGTCGCATTATCGGACGTGTGCTGTAGAAAAACAGTTTTATACTGGAACCATTAGCTGCCAGTAGGTTACTGTAATCAAACGGTGAAAATTCTTACAGTAAGGGAGAGACCCGCCACCCAGCGGAGAAAACTCATTTTGGCCGCTTGTACCCGTGATCTTGTCCTTTCGGTCTTACTCCAAAGCTCATGACCATAGGTGAGGATGGGAACGTAAATCGACCGGTAAATTGAGAGCTTTTCCTTCTGGCTCAGCTCCTTCTTACCACAACGAATCGATATAGCGTCCTCATTACTGAAGACGCCGCACCGATCAGCCTGTGCATCTCACGATCCACTCTTCCCTCACTCATGAACAAGACTCCAGGTACTTGAACTCATCCACAAGATCTCCTGCCCAACCTCGAGATGGCACTCCACCCTTTCCCGGGCGAGAACCTCGGACTTGGAGGTGCTGATTCTCATCCCAGTCGCTTCACACTCGGCTGCGAACCGATCCAATGAGAGCTGAAGATCCTGGCCAGTTGAAGCCATAAGGACCACATCATCTGCAAAAAGCAGAGACCTAATCCTGCAGCCACCAAACCGGATCCCCTCAACGCCATGACTGCGCCTAGAAATTCTGTCCACAAAAGTTATGAACAGAATCGGTGACAAAGGGCAGCCTTGGCGGAGTCCAACCCTCACTGGAAAGGGGTCCGACTTACTGCCGGCAATGCGGACCAAGCTCTGACACTGATCATACAGGGAGCGACCCGCCACAATCAGACATGCCGATACCCCATACTCTCTGAGCACTCCCCACAGGACTTCCCGGGGTGGCCACGGTCGAATGTCTTCTCCAAGTCCACAAAGCACATGTAGACTGGTTGGGCAAACTCCCATGCACACTCAAGGATCCTGCCGAGAGTATAGAGCTGGTCTACCGTTCCACGACCAGGACGGAAACCACACTGTTCGTCCTGGATCCGAGGTTCCTCCTCTCCAGTACACATGAATAGACCTTACCGGGAAGGCTGAGGAGTGTGATCTACGATAGTTGGAACACACCCTCCGGTTCCCCTTCTTAAAGAGAAGAACCACCACCCCCGGTCTGCCAATCCAGAGGTACCGCCCCAGATGTCCACGCGATGCCCCACAGCATCCAGAGCCTTAAGGAACTCCGGACGGAGCTCATCTACCCCCGGGGCCTTGCCACCGAGGAGGTTTTTAACTACCTTGGCAACCTCAGCCCCAGAAATAGGAGAGCCCACCACAAATGCACCAGACACTGTTTCCTCCTAGGAAGACGTGTTGGTGGGATTGAGGAGGATTCGCTTGGCCTGTCGGTATGCCCGCTGCCTCTGGAGTCCCATGAGCCAAAAGGACCAGATAAGCTCTTTCTTCAGCTTGACGGCATCCCGCACTGCTGGTGGCCACCAGCGGGTTCTAGGATTACCGCCACGACAGGCACCAAACACCTTGCGGCCACAGCTCCAATCAGCTGGCTCGACAAGAGAGGCACGGAACATGATCCATTCCGACTCAATGTCCAGCACCTCCTTTGTGACATGTTCAAAGTTCTTCCGGAGGTGGAAAAAGAAACTCTCTCTGACAGGAGACTCTGCTAGGCGTTCCCAAAAGACTCTCACAATGCGTTTGGGCCTGCCAGGTCTGTCCGGCATCCTTCCCCACCATCGGAGCCAGCTCACCAGGTGGTGATCGGTAGAAAGCTCGCCCCTCTCTTCACCCGAGTGTCCAAAACATGAGGCCGCAAATCCCATGACACAACTACAAAGTCAATCATAGAACTGCGGCCGAGGGTGTCCTGGTGCCAAGTGCACATATGGACACCCTTATGTTTGAACATTGTGTTTGTTATGGACAATCCATGACGAGCACAAAAGTCCAATAACAAAGCACCACTTGGGTTCAGATCCGGGTGGCCATTTTTCCCAATCACGACTCTCCAGGTTTCACTGTCGTTGCCAACATGAGCGTTGAAGACCCCCAGCAGAACAAGGGAATCACCCGAGGGAGCACTCTCAAGGGAATCCAAAAAGAGTGGGTACTCTGAGCTGCTGTTTGGTGCGTAAACACCAACAGTCAGGACCCGTCACCCAACCAGAAAGCGGAGGGAAGCTACCATCTCGTCTACTGGGTTAAGTCCAATGTGCAGGCTTTGAGCCGGGGGGGAAACAAGAATTGCCAACCCAGCCTCTCATTACTTCCAACGCCAGAGTGGAAGAGAGTCCAACCCCTCTTGAGAGAACAGGTTCCAGAGCCCTTGCTGTGCGTCGAAGTGAGTCCAACTTTATCTAGCCGGGAACTTCTCCACCTCGCGCACCAGCTCAGGCTCCTTCCATCCCTGCGAGGTGACGTTCCACGTCCCAAGAGCGAGCTTATGTAGCCGATAATCGGACTGCCAAGTGCCCTGCCTTCGGCTGCCGCCCAGCTCACACTACACCCGACCTCTATGACCCAGCCCATGAGTGGTGAGCCTATTGCAGGGGGGACCCACGTTGCCTCTTCGAGCTGGGCCCCATGGGCACCAGTCGCTCGCCATCGTGCCCCACCTCTGGGCCTGGCTCCACAGGGTAGCCATGGTGACCCGCGTCTGGGCAAGAAAAAAATCTAGGTCCTCGATTTGTACTTTTCATAAAGGTCTTTGAGCTGCTCTTTGTCTGATTCCTCACCTAGGACCTGTTTTTCTTGGGGGACCCTACCAGGGGGCAAAGAAGCCCCTGGACAACATAGCTCCTAGGATCAGTGGGACACGCAAACCACAAAGGTGGCGGTTCAGAAAGCAGGTTATATAAACATAACTCCAAAACCAAACATGCAAGATGTCTAAACATGCCTGTCATATTGTATCAATGTGCGTTTTACTACAATCGGTTGTTTTTGTAAGGTTTGCAAATACAAAAGTTAGGTTTTACTCACTATGACAGTGTCACACTCAATATGACAGTTATTGAAACATAACTCCTAAACTACACATAAAAATGGCTAATAATGCCTGAAATAACTCGAAACATTGCTTTTTTAAGGCTTGCAAACACAGAAAGTTTTTTTTACTCAATATGACAGGAAGTTTTTAAAATGCTGAGATAATGTGAAAAAAGCAATACAAATGTATTCCAACATAATTCTTAAACCAAACATGTAAAATGTCTAAAAATGCCTGTAATATTGACTCCATGTGAGTTTTACTAGAATCATTTGTTTTTGTAAAACAAATGATTCTAGTAAACTCACATGGAGTCAATATTACAGGATTTTTAGACATTTACATGTTAGTTTTACCAGAATTATGTATGGAATACATTAGTATTAGGTTTTATAACATTACTCCTACAGCATTTTCCAAAATTCCTGTAATATTGTATTACTAGAATCAGGTTTGCAAATACAAAAATTGGGTTTTATGACAGTATACTGTCACACTCAATATGACAGTATAACTGTCATACTAAATCCATCCATTTTCTTCCGCTTATCCGAGGTTGGGTTGCGGGGGCAGCAGCCTAAGCAGAGAGCCCAGACTTCCATCTCCACAGCCACTTCGTCCAGCTCTTCTCGGGGGATCCCGAGGCGTTCCCAGGCCAGCCGGGAGACATTGTCTTTCCAATGTGTCCTAGGTCTTCCCCATGGCCTCCTGCCGTTCGGACTTGCCCTAAACACCTCCCTAGGGAGGCGTTCGGGTGGCATCCTGAGCAGATGCCCGAACCACCTCATCTGGCTCCTCTCAATGTGGAGGAGCAGCGGCTTTACACTGAGTTCCTCACGGATGACAGAGCTTCTCACCCTATCCCTAAGGGAGAGACCCACCACCCGGCGGAGGAAACTCATTTCGGCCGCTTGTACCCGTGACCTTGTCCTTTTGGTCATAACCCAAAGCTCATGACCATAGGTGAGGATGGGAACGTTGATCGACCGGTAAATTGAAAGCTTTTCCTTCTGGCTCAACTCCTTCTTCACCACAACGGATCGATATAGCGTCCTCATTACTGAAAACGCCGCACCGATCCGCCTGTAGATCTCACGATCCACTCTATCCTCACTCGTGAACAAGACTCCTAGGTACTTGAACGCCTTCACTTGGGGCAAGATCTCTTTCCCAACCTGGAGATGGCACTCCACCCTTTCCCGGGCGAGAACAATGGACTCGGACTTGGAGGTGCTGATTCTCATCCCAGTCGCTTCACTGCGAACCGATCCAATGAACGCTGAAGATCCTGGCCAGTTGAAGCCATCAGGACCACATCATCTGCAAAAAGCAGAGACCTAATCCTGCAGCCACCAAACCAGGCGCAGTCAAAGCCTTGAATTATGTAGACTGGTTGGCGTAGTCCAACCCTCACTGGAAAGGGGTCCGACATACTGCCGGCAATGCGGACCAAGCTCTGACACTGATCATACAGGGAGACACCCGCCACAATCAGACATGCCGATACTCCATACTCTCTGAGCACTACCCACGAGACTTACCGGGGGCCAAGGTCGAATGTCTTCTCCAAGTCCACAAAACTTATGTAGACTGGTTGGGCAAACTCCCATGCACATTCAAGGACCCTGCCGAGAGTATAGAGCTGGTCTACCGTTCCACGACCAGGACGAATACCACACTGTTTGTCCTGGATCCGAGGTTCCTCCTCTCCAGTACGCATGAATAGACCTTACCGGGAAGGCTGAGGAGTGTGATCTACGATAGTTGGAACACACCCTCCGGTTCCCCTTCTTAAAGAGAGGAACAACCACCCCGGTCTGCCAATCCAGAGGTACCGCCCCCGATGTAGACGCAATGTTGCAGAGTCTTGTCAACCAAGACTGCCCCACAGCATCCAGAGCCTTAAGGAACTCCGGACGGAGCTCATACCCCCGGGGCCTTGCCACCGAGGAGCTTTTTAACTACCTTGTCAACCTCAGCCCCAGAAATAGGAGAGCCCACCACAGACTTCCCAGGCACTGTTTCCTCATAGGAAGACGTGTTGATGGGATTGAGGAGGTCTCGCTTGGCCTGTCGGCATGCCCACTGCCTCTGGAGTCCCATGAGCCAAAAGGACCCGATGGCTCTTTCTTCAGCTTGACAGCATCCCTCACTGCTAGTGGTTTACCGCCACGACAGGCACCAAACACCTTGTGGCCACAGCTTCAATCAGCTGGCTCAACAAGAGAGGAACGGAACATGGTCCACTCGGACTCAATGTCCAGCACCTCCCTCGTGACATGTTCAAAGTTCTTCCGGACATGTTCAAAGTTCTTCAGGAGACTCTTGCTAGGCGTTCCCAGCAGACCCTTACAATGCGTTTGGGCCTGCCAGGCCTACCGGCATCCTCCCTACCATCGGAGCCAGCTCACCACCAGGTGGTTGGTAGAAAGCTCTGCCCTTCTCTTCACAGAGTGTCCAAAACATGAGGCCGCAAATCCCATGACACAACTACAAAGTCAATCATGCGGCCGAGGGTGTCCTTGTGCCAAGTGCACATATGGACACCCTTATGTTTGAACATTGTGTTTGTTATGGACAATCCGTGACAAGCACAAAAGTCCAATAACAAAGCACCACTTGGGTTCAGATCCGGGTGGCCATTTTTCCCAATCACGACTCTCCAGGTTTCACTGTCGTTGCCAACATGAGCGTTGAAGTCCACCAGCAGAACAAGGGAATCACTCGCGGGAGCACTCTCCAGTACTCCCTGAAGGGAATCCAAAAAGAGTGGGTTCTCTGAGCTGCAGTTTGGTGTGTAAACAAACAACAGTCAGGATCCATCACCCAACCCGAAGGCTGAGGGAAGCTACCATCTCGTCTATTGGGTTAAAGTCCAACGTGCAGGCTTTGAGCCGGCGGGCAACAAGAATTGCCACCCCAGCCTCTCATTAGTTGCAACGCCAGTGTGGAATCTCTTCCACTCTGGCGTTGCAAGTAATGAAAGTTCAGCTCAGTCCAGCCCCTGTTGAGAGAACAGGTTCCAGAGCCCTAGCTGTGAGTCCAACTATATCTAGCCGGGAACGTCTCCACCTCATGCACCAGCTCAGGCTCCTTCCCTCCCAGCGAGGTGATGTTCCATGTCCCAAGAGCGAGCTTATGTAGCCGATAATCGGACCACCAAGTGCCCTGCCTTCGGCTGCCGCCCAGCTCTTACTGCACCCTCTATGACCCAAGCCCATGAGTGGTGAGCCCTGGAGGGGGGATCCACGTTGCCTCTTCGAGCTGAGCACGGCTGGGCCCCATGGGGACAGGCCCGTCAATCGCCATCGTGCCCCACCTCTGGGCGGGCTCCACAGGGGAGCCACGGTGACCTGCGTCCGGGCGAGAAAACATCTAGGTCCTCAATTGTACTTTTAATAAAGGTCTTTGAGCTGCTCTTTGTCTGATCCCTCACCTAGGACCTGTTTGTCTTGGGGGACCCTACCAGGGGTTATAGAAGCCCCCGGACAACATTTTCCTGGATCAGTAGGACACGCAAACCACAAAGGTGGCGGCTCAGAAAGCAGGTTTAATAAATATAACTCCAAAACCAAACATGCAATATGTCTAAACATGCCTGTAATATTGTATTAATGTGAGTTTTACTAGAATCGGTTGTTTTTGTAAGGTTTGCAAATACAAAAATTAGGTTTTACTCACAATGACAAAATCACACTCAATATGACAGTTATTTAAACATAACTCATGAACTACACATAAAAATGGCTAATAATGCCTGAAATAATGAATCCTTGGGAGTTTTACTGAGTTTTACATTTTGCAAACACAAAAAGTAGTTTTTTACTCAATATGACTGTAATGTTCTTAGAACCCTGAGATAATGGGAAAAAAGCAATACAAATGTATTTAAACCTAACTCTTAAACAACACATGCAAAATGGCTAATAATGCCTAGGGAGACATGTAAGGTTGTTAGTTTAAAAACATTATCTTTTGTAAAGATATCAAAGACACAAGCTAGTTTTTTTAATTCAATAAGACGATATTGAATAAAAAGTCATACTAAATATGAAAGTTACATAAACATAACTCCAAAACCAAACATGTGTCATGTCTAAAAATGCCTGTAATAATGTATTTATGTGAGTTTGTAAGGTTTGCAAAAACAAAAAGTAGTTTTTTAATCAATATGAAAGTAATGTTCTGAGAATCCTGAGATAATGCAAAAAAAGCATTAAAAATGTATTCAAACACAAATTTTAAACCAAACATGTAAAATGTCTAAAAATGCCTGTAATATTGAATCTATGTAAGTTTTACTAGAATCAATTGTTTTTGTAAGGTTTGCAAATACAAAAATGTATCTTTGTGAGTGTTACTAGAAACATTTTCTTTTGTAAGGTTTGCAAAGACACAGGTTAGTTTTTTTTACTCAATATGACAGTATAACTGCCACACTCAAAATGACAGTTATTTAAACATAACTCTTAAACTACACATGAAAAATGACTAACAATGCCTGAAATAATGCATTCTTGTAAGTTTTAATCGAAACATATGCTTTTTTAAGGCTTGCAAACACAACAATTATTTTTTTACTCAATATGACAGTAATGTTCTAAAATTCTGAGATAATACGAAAAAATTAATAAAAATGATTCCAACATAATTCCTAAACCAAACATGCAAAATGTCTAAAAATGTCGTAGTATTGAATCCATGTGAGTTTTACTAGTTTTAGTTGATTTTGTAAGGTTTGCAAATACATAAATTAGGTTTTACTCACAATGACAGTATACTGTCACACTCAATATGACAGTTATTTAAACATAACTCAAACCACACACGAAAAATGGCTAATAATGCCTGAAATAATGCATCGTTGGCAGTTTTACTCGAAACACATGCTTTTTTAAATCTTGCAAACACAAAAAGTAATTTTTTTACTCAATAAGACTGTAATGTTGTTAAAATCCTGAGATAATGCAAAAAAAGCAATACACATGTATTTAAACATTACTCCTAAACAACACATGCAAAATTGCTAATAATGCCTGGAAACATGCATCTTTGTTAGTTTTACTAGAAAGATGGTATTTTGTAAAGTTTGCAAAAGCAAAAAGTAGTTTTTTACTCAATATGAAAGTATTGATCTTAGAATCCTGAGATAATGCGAAAAAAGCAATAAAAATGTATTTAAACATAAAATCCTAAACAACACATGCAAAACGGCTAATAATACCTGGAGACATGTATCTTTGTTAGGTTTACTAGAAAAATGATCTTTTGTAAAGTTTGCAAAGACACTAGCCAGTTATTTTAAATTCAATATGACAGTATAACAGTCATACTAAATATGAAAGTTATCAAAACATAACTCCAAAACCAAACATGTGTCATGTCTAAAAATGCCTGTAATAATGTATTTATGTGAGTTTGTAAGGTTTGCAAAAACAAAAAGGAGTTTTTTACTAAATATGAAAGTAATGATCTTAGAATCCTGAGATAATGCGAAAAAAGCAATGAAAATGTATTTAATCATAATTCTAAACAACCCATGCAAAATGGGTAATAATGCCTGGAGACATGTATCTTTGTTAGTTTTACTAGAAAAATGATCTTTTGTAAAGTTTGCAAAGACACAAGCTAGTTTTTTTTATTCAATATAACAGTATAACAGTCATGCTAAATATGAAAGTTATCTAAACATAACTCCAAAACCAAACATGTGCCATGTCTAAAAATGCCTGTAATAATGTATTTATGTGAGTTTGTAAGGTTTGCAAGAACAAAAAGTAGTTTTTTACTCAATATGAAAGTAATGATCTTAGAATCCTGAGATAATGCGAAAAAAGCAATAAAAATGTATTTAAACATAATTCCTAAACAACCCATGCAAAATGGGTAATAATGCCGGGAGACATGTATCTTTGTAAGTTTTACTAGAAAAAGTATCTTTTGTAAAGTTTGCAAAGACACAAGCTAGTTTTTTTTTAATTCAATATGACAGTATAACAGTCATACTAAATATAAAAGTTATATAAACATAACTCCAAAATCAAACACGTGTCATATCTAAAAATGTCTGTAAAAATGTATTTATGCAAGTTTCTAAGGTTTGCAAAAACAAAAAGGACTTTTTTACTCACTATGAAAGTAATGATTTTAGAATCCTGAGATAATGCGAAAAAAGCAATAAAAATGTATTTAAACATAATTGCTAAACAACCCATGCAAAATGGGTAATAATGCCTGGAGACATGTATCTTTGTTAGTTTTACTAGAAAAATGATCTTTTGTAAAGTTTGCAAAGACACAAGCTAGTTTTTTTTTATTCAGTATGACAGTATAACAGTCATACTAAATATGAAAGTTATCTAAACATAACTCCAAAACCAAACATGTGTCATGTCTAAAACTGCCTGTAATAATGTATTTATGTGAGTTTGTAAGGTTTGCAAAAACAAAAAGTAGTTTTTATTCAATATGAAAGTAATGATCTTAGAATCCTGAGATAATGCGAAAAAAGCAATAAAAATGTAATCAAACACAACTTTTAAACCAAACATGTAAAATGTCTGAAATGCCTGTAATATTGAACTATGTAAGTTTTACTAGAATCAATTGTTTTTGTATGGTTTGCAAATACAAAAATTAGGTTTTACACATAATGACATTATTAATTTAACACTCAATATGAAAGTTATTTAATTATAACTCCTAAATACACATGAAACATGTCAAATAGCGTGAAAAAAATTATCTTTGTGAGTGTTGCTAGAAACATTTTCTTTTGTAAAGTTTGCAAAGACACAAGTTTTTTTTTTTTTAACTCAATATGACAGTATAACGCCACACTCAATATGACAGTTATTTAAACATAACTCCTAAACCACACCTGAAAAATGGCTAATAATGCCTGAAATAATGCATCTTTGGGAGTTTTACTGGAAACATATGCTTTTTTAAGGCTTGCAAACACAACAATTATTTTTTTACTCAATATGACAGTAATGTTCTAAAAATCCTGAGATAATGTGAAAAAAGCAATACACATGTATTCCAACATAATTCCTAAACCAAACATGCAAAATGTCTGAAAATGCCTGTAATATTGAATCCATGTGAGTTTTATTTGAATCAGTTGTATGGTTTGCAAATACAAAAATTGGGTTTTATAACAAACACAAGTTAGTTTTTTTTACTCAATATAACAGTTTAGCTGTCATACTATATATATGAAAGTTATATAAACATAACTCCAAAACCAAACATGCATTATGTCCAAAACTGCCTGTAATATTGTATATATGTGAGTTTTACTAGAATCAGGGTTGCAAATACAAAAATTGGGTTTTATGACAGTATACTGTCACACTCAATATGACAGTTATTCAAACATAACTCAAACAACACATGCAAAATGGCTAACAATGCCTGGAGACATGTTATTACGACATTAGTTTTACTAGAAAAATGGTCTTTTGTAAGGTTTGCAAAGACACAAGTTAGTTTTTTTTTTTATTGAATATGACAGTATAACTGTCATAATAAATATGAAAGTTATATAAACATAACTCTAAAACCAAACATGCATTATGTCTAAAAATGCCTGTAATATTGTATCTGTGTGAGTTTAACTAGATTTAGTTGTTTTTGTAAGGTTTGCAAATACAACATATGGGTTTTACTCACTATGACAGTATAATGTCAAACTCAATCTGACAGTTATTTAAACATAACTCCTAAACCACACATGCAAAATGGCTAATAATGCCTGGAGATATGTATCTTTGTGAATTTTACTAGGAACAACATATTGTGTAAGGTTTAGTTCGTTTTTGTACTCAATATGACAGTATAACTGTCATACTAAATCCATCCATTTTCTTCCGCTTATGGTCGGGTTATGGTCGGGTTGCGGGGGCCGCAGCCTAAGCAGAGAAGCCCAAACTTCCCTTTCTCCAGCCACTTCGTCCAGCTTTTCTCGGGGGATCCCGAGGCGTTCCCAGGCCAGCCGGGAGACATAGTGTTCCGAATGTGTCCTGGGTCTTCCCCGTGGCCTCCTGCCGGTCGGACTTGCCCTAAACACCTCCCTAGGGAGGCGTTCGGGTGGCTCCTGAGCAGATGCCCCAACCACCTCATCCGGCTCCTCTCCATGTGGAGGAGCAGCGGCTTTACTGTGAGTTCCTCCAGGATGACAGAGCTTCACCTTCACCAGGGGTGTCAAACTCAAATACAGAGTGGGCCAAAGTTTAAAACTGAACCAAGGTTCAACAAATTAACCTTTTAATAGGGACCCAAACAAGTTTTGCTTTGAATATTGAACAAGCGAGGATTATATAACTTTATAGTGACATGCAAAATCGAGATTCAAATAATAATAATAATAATTAAAAAATATCAATTGCATATCAAATACAATTTAAATAAAAATTGAATGCCTCTTTTCTATTTGCAGCCTTCTGAGGTAAATATCAAGATTAACTTTTTCCACAGGTTAATAAATTTGAAAATAAAATAACAATGAATAAGACAACCATTCAGGACTTTAAACTGCTCAGTTTGCAACACACTGATCTAATTTGATGTGCCCAAGCCAGATACCTGGCATCTTTTTTTGGATGCTAGTTCTTTAATGTCGGGGCTCAGGCTTTGAGCCGAGGCGACTTTCATTATCAAACGAAGGTGTTCAACAGTCATATCTCGTACAACCAATTCTAACATCGCCCAGACCCAGTCACAAGATATGTGCAGTTTCAGCACCCATACACAAATGAATGCAAAGCATACTTCATCAACAGCGATACGGGTTACACTGAGGGTGCCAGTATAAAAAACTTTAACACTGTTAGAAATATACACCACACTGTGAACCCACACCAAACAAGAATAAAAAACAATTTTCGGGAGAACATCCGCACCGTAACACAACATAAACACAAAAGAACAAATACCCAGAATCCTTTGCAGCACTAACTCTTTCGGGATGCTACAAAATACACCCCCGCTACCACCAAACCACCCCCACCCACACACACACAAACCTTGCAGCGTCCCGGAAGATTTAGTGCTACAAAGGGTTCTGGGTATTTGTTCTGTTGTGTTTATGTTGTGTTACGGTGCGGATGTTCTCCCGAAATGTGTTTGTCATTCTTGTTTGGTGTGGATTCACAGTGTGGCGTATATTCCTAAAAGTGTTAAAGTTTTTTTATTTGGCTACCGTCAGTGTAACCTGTATCGCTGTTGACGAAGTACGTGTTGCATTCAATTGTGTGTGGGTGCAGAAGCTGCACTGACATGAAACTGGGCCAGCACTCGTTTGACTAGCTGAAAAAAAAAAAAAAATTTCGGGAGGAGTGCTGGAGTCAAACCCGGGAGGGTTGGCAAGTATTAGAAGTAGCGGTGTTACTGCGGCACTGCCGCAATGTATAATCCACGGTCCAGCTTTAGTGTTAATTTGATATTGCCTCGATGGCCCACGGGCCAGAGTTTGACACCCATGACCTTCACTGTAAAAAATTACTGTAAAAATAAAAAATAAAATTACAGTTATATACTCCATCCATCCATCCATTTTCTACCGCTTATTCCCTTCAGGGTCGCGGGGGGCGCTGGAGCCTATCTCAGCTACAATCGGGCGGGAGGCGGGGTACACCCTGGACAAGTCACCACCTCATCGCAGGGCCAACACAGATAGACAGACAACATTCACACTCACATTCACACACTAGGGCCAATTTAGTGTTGCCAATCAACCTATCCTGTTCTTCTTAAATGCAGTTAAGTACTGTAAATTGTGTTGCATTTTTCAAAAAATATCGACCAGCAGTAAGTTACTGTAAAACCTACAGTATAATTCAGTATTTTTCACACTTGTTTCTTGGGTCCGCCCACAATTCGTCCAACCGAGCTTCATTTCACCTGGCCGCCCCTGCTAAATCCATCCTACTGCATCGTGTGTTTTTGATAACAAGGTAAGAGTCACTTGTACCTTGATGTGTCATTTTCTGTTTGAATTACTTTTTATATATATTTATAAAGTCTGGAGGTCTACTTGCATTAAAAAAATGTTCACAGCACTGAGAAAAGGTTGAGAACCACTGCCTTAGGACAGTGGTTCTCAACCTTTTTTCAGTGATGTACCCCTGTGAACATTTTTTTAATTCAAGTACCCCCTAATCAGAGCAAAGCATTTTTGGTTGAAAAAAAAGAGATAAAGAAGTAAAATACAGCACTATGTCATCAGTTTCTGATGTATTAAATTGTATAACAGTGCAAAATATTGCTCATTTGTTGTGGTCTTTCTTGAACTATTTGGAAAAAAAGAATGACAAATAACTAAAAACTTGTTGAAAAATAAACAAGTGATTCAATTATAAATAAAGATTTTTACACATAGAAGTAATCAACTTAAAGTGCCCTCTTTGGGGATTGTAATAGAGATCCATCTGGATTCATGAACTTCATTCTCAACATTTCTTCACAAAAAAAGAAATCTTTAACATCAATATTTATGGAACATGTCCACATGTCTCAGCTGCATTACTGCTACGCTTTAACCACGCCTCCATTGTTTTCTACATGGATAGTTGATTGACAGTTGGTGCCGTGTGGCACCGCCAGGTAGGGTCAAACCATCATGGCATGGGGGAAACTCTGGCTTTATGGTAATGAATGGAATAGCCTACTTGATTAGATGTTCAGTTTATGAACTTACATTCATATTTTGTCGAAGTATTATTCAATAAATATATTTATAAAGGGTTTTTGAATTGTTGCTATTTTTAAAATATTTTTTTTTAAAATCTCACGTACCCCTTGGCATACCTTCAAGTACCCCCAGGAGTATGCGTACCCCCATTTGAGAACCACTGCCATAGGAGACTAGATGTAAACAGAGTAAAGAGAGAGCGAGTGAGGTGGCCATTCCAAATACTTTTAAAATGCTACCCATATTGGATACTGTTTAGGAACATAAACTGCATTTCTTGACTGTACCAGTTGCTGGTGACAAAGTCACAATAAAACGTTGGATGATCAGCATGGAAGGTGATGTCATCTGCAAAGGCGTCCAACCTAGCTTCATCTCAGGGCTTGCTGCCCTTCTTGCTTGGTGCTCGGACATTGGAATTTGTTCAAAGGTAAATCCTCTCGATACTGTTAAATACTGTTAGGATATTTTATTTTATATTTCTCACCTCTGTTCAGGAATTTGACTTGTCATTTCCCCAATTCTGTGCCTTAAATCAATGACTCTTCTGTTCCTTTGTGGACCTTCTTATTAGGGACCGAAGCACCAGTTTGACTCTAAGATACAGAGAAGGTAGGTAATGTGCAGGTAAAGATATGTTGACTGGGTCAAAGAAGGAAGCACCTGTTTGACCCCAGGATGCAGAAAAAGTAGGTAAATTGCAGGTATGTTGACTGGGTGATGGCAGGAAGCACCAGCGGGACCCGAGGATGCAGAGCAAATAGGTAATGTGCGGGTGAAGATATGTTGAATGGGTAAAGGCAGGAAGCACCAGTGTGACCCCACTATGCAGAGAAGGTAGGTAATGTGCGGGTGAAGGTATGTTGAATGGGTGAAAGAAGGAAGCGCAGGTGTGGTTGAGGCAATGCAGACAAGGTAGGTATGTGCAGGTGAAGATATGTTGTATGGTGAAAGAAAGAAGCACCAGTGTGACCCCAGGATGCAGGGAAGGTAGGTAACAAGCAGGTAAAGATATGTTGAATGGGTAAAGGCAGGAAACACCAACTAGACGCCAGGATACAGAGAAGGTAGGTAATGTGCAGGTAAAGATATGTTGAATGGGTAAAGGTAGAAAGCACCAACATGACCACACTATGCAGAGAAGGTAGGTGATGTGCAGGTAGAGATATGTTGAATGGGTAAAGGCAAGAAGCACCAGTGTGACCACAGGATGCAGAGAAGATAGGTAATGAGCAGGCAACGATATGTTAAATGGGTGAAAGCAGGAAACATCAGCGTAAATACACGGTCCCGTAGATGGAGAGAAAACATAAATAGAGAGAGGGATTGGGGAGGCTTTAGCATTGTCTTCCTCTCTGAATTTGTCTTAATGGGTTTTAGAGCATTCACTCATCTACAGCTGTGGTTATGGTATGGCTCACATACATCCTAAAATTGATATTAATATTTGTGCAGTGCATATTCCTAAATAACAATGTGAGGGGAGTTCTGCATCGACTGCAAGTAATCTTCAATCACAACAGAATATATAATATGCTTTTTCTCTTTTTTAGGCGATTCATTGGCGTTAACCCCGAGAGGGGAACAAGGGCTAGCCAGGGAAAGGTGGTGTCCAAGAAGACCGGGAAGCTGGTTCAGAAAAAGGCAGCAACTGTAAATCCTCACGTAGCCACCCTTATAAAACATCTCACAGACTTTGAGTGGGGCTTTATGTAGCCGACAACTAAACACTGGACTCGTGTTCAGTGTTTTGTCTCCAGTTTGAAATTAAGTTGACATGTTATAAATGTTAAAATGCTTTACTGAAAATAAGACGAATGCACTAAATGTACATTGAATGTATTTGATGCACTTTAAAATAATTGGTTAATAAAAGCATACCGGTAACTTGCAAGGCCATTTCTCAAGTCATTTTTATGCCAGCAGATTGCAGGGGTTTTGATTTTGAAAATTTAAAAGTTCAATTCATTAACTTCTAGCTGCATTATACTGTAAAGCTCAGTCTATAGTGCTCACAATTATTTTACTGTAATTAACTGTTAATGGATATTACAGTAGATACACTAAAATAACAGTGTAATGCCGCTAAACAGATGACAGTATTATGCTGTGAAGCGTATATTTGATACAGCACAGTACTGTGATACTTTTTACAGTAATAAACTGTAGTGATAAATCACAGTATGTGTGCTGTAGAAAAACAGTTTTATACTGGAACCATTAGGTGCCAGTAGGTTACTGTAATTAAACGGTGACAATTCTTACAGTAAGGGAGAGACCCGCCACCCAGTGGAGAAAACTCATTTTGGCCGCTTGTACCCGTGATCTTGTCCTTTCGGTCTTACCCCAAAGCTCATGACCATAGGTGAGGATGGGAACGTAAATCGACCGGTAAATTGGGAGCTTTTCCTTCTGGCTCGGCTCCTTCTTACCACAACGAATCGATATAGCGTCCTCATTACTGAAGACGCCGCACCGATCAGCCTGTGCATATCACGATCCACTCTTCCCTCACTCATGAACAAGACTCCAGGTACTTGAACTCATCCACAAGATCTCCTGCCCAACCTCGAGATGGCACTCCACCCTTTCCCGGGCGAGAACCTCGGACTTGGAGGTGCTGATTCTCATCCCAGTCGCTTCACACTCGGCTGCGAACCGATCCAATGAGAGCTGAAGATCCTGGCAAGTTGAAGCCATAAGGACCACATCATCTGCAAAAAGCAGAGACCTAATCCTGCAGCCACCAAACCGGATCCCCTCAACGCCATGACTGCGCCTAGAAATTCTGTCCATAAAAGTTATGAACAGAATCGGTGACAAAGGGCAGCCTTGGCGGAGTCCAACCCTCACTGGAAAGGGGTCCGACTTACTGCCGGCAATGCAGACCAAGCTCTGACACTGATCATACAGGGAGCGACCCGCCACAATCAGACATGCCGATACCCCATACTCTCTGAGCACTCCCCACAGGACTTCCCGGGGTGGCCACGGTCGACTGTCTTCTCCAAGTCCACAAAGCACATGTAGACTGGTTGGGCAAACTCCCATGCACACTCAAGGACCCTGCCGAGAGTATAGAGCTGGTCTACCGTTCCACGACCAGGACGAAAACCACACTGTTCGTCCTGGATCCGAGGTTCCTCCTCTCCAGTACACATGAATAGACCTTACCGGGAAGGCTGAGGAGTGTGATCTACGATAGTTGGAACACACCCTCCGGTTCCCCTTCTTAAAGAGAAGAACCACCACCCCGGTCTGCCAATCCAGAGGTACCGCCCTAGATGTCCACGCGATGTTGCAGAGTCTTGTCAACTAAAACAGCCCCACAGCATCCAGAGCCTTAAGGAACTCCGGACGGAGCTCATCCACCGAGGAGGTTTTTAACTACCTTGGCAACCTCAGCCCCAGAGTTGTCATACTATATATTAAAGTTTTATAAACATAACTCCAAAACCAAACATGCATTATGTCCAAAATTGCCTGTAATATTGTATAGATGTGAGTTTTACTAGAATCAGGTTTGCAAATACAAAAATTGGGTTTTATGACAGTATACTGTCACACTCAATATGACAGTATAACTGTCATACTAAATCCATCCATTTTCTTCCGCTTATCAGAGGTCGGGTTGCGGGCGCAGCAGCCTAAGCAGAGAGCCCAGACTTCCATCTCCACAGCCACTTCGTCCAGCTCTTCTCGGGGGATCCCGAGGCGTTCCCAGGCCAGCCGGGAGACATTGTCTTTCCAATGTGTCCTAGGTCTTCCCCATGGCCTCCTGCCGTTCGGACTTGCCCTAAACACCTCCGTAGGGAGGCGTTCGGGTGGCATCCTGAGCAGATGCCCGAACCACCTCATCTGGCTCCTCTCAATGTGGAGGAGCAGCGGCTTTACACTGAGTTCCTCACGGATGACAGAGCTTCTCACCCTATCTCTAAGGGAGAGACCCACCACCCGGCGGAGGAAACTCATTTCGGCCGCTTGTACCCGTGACCTTGTCCTTTCGGTCATAACCCAAAGCTCATGACCATAGGTGAGGATGGGAACGTTGATCGACCGGTAAATTGAAAGCTTTTCCTTCTGGCTCAGCTCCTTCTTCACCACAACGGATCGATATAGCGTCCTCGTTACTGAAGACGCCGCACCGATCCGCCTGTAGATCTCATGATCCACTCTATCCTCACTCGTGAACAAGACTCCTAGGTACTTGAACGCCTTCACTTGGGGCAAGATCTCTTTCCCAACCTGGAGATGGTAATCCACCCTTTCCCGGGCAAGAACAATGGACTCGGACTTGGAGGTGCTGATTCTCATCCCAGTCGCTTCACTGCGAACCGATCCAATGAACTCTGAAGATCCTGGCCAGTTGAAGCCACCAGGACCACATCATCTGCAAAAAGCAGAGACCTAATCCTGCAGCCACCAAACCAGAGGCAGTCAAAGCCTTGACTTATGTAGACTGGTTGGCGTAGTCCAACCCTCACTGGAAAGGGGTCCGACATACTGCCGGCAATGCGGACCAAGCTCTGACACTGATCATACAGGGAGACACCCGCCACAATATGCCGATACTCCATACTCTCTGAGCACTACCCACAAGACTTACCGGGGGCCAAGGTCGAATGTCTTCTCCAAGTCCACAAAACTTATGTAGACTGGTTGGGCAAACTCCCATGCACATTCAAGGACCCTGCCGAGAGTATAGAGCTGGTCTACCGTTCCACGACCAGGACGAATACCACACTGTTTGTCCTGGATCCGAGGTTCCTCCTCTCCAGTACGCATGAATAGACCTTACCGGGAAGGCTGAGGAGTGTGATCTAGGATAGTTGGAACACACCCTCCGGTTCCCCTTCTTAAAGAGAGGAACAACCACCCCGGTCTGCCAATCCAGAGGTACCGCCCCCGATGTAGACGCAATGTTGCAGAGTCTTGTCAACCAAGACTGCCCCACAGCATCCAGAGCCTAAAGGAACTCCGGACGGAGCTCATACCCCCGGGCCTTGCCACCGAGGAGCTTTTTAACTACCTTGTCAACCTCAGCCCCAGAAATAGGAGAGCCCACCACAGACTTCCCAGGCACTGTTTCCTCATAGGAAGACGTGTTGATGGGATTGAGGAGGTCTAGCTTGGCCTGTCGGTATGCCCACTGCCTCTGGAGTCCCATGAGCCAAAAGGACCCGATGGCTCTTTCTTCAGCTTGACAGCATCCCTCACTGCTGGTGGTTTACCGCCACGACAGGCACCAAACACCTTGTGGCCACAGCTTCAATCAGCTGGCTCAACAAGAGAGGAACGGAACATGGTCCACTCGGACTCAATGTCCAGCACCTCCCTCGTGACATGTTCAAAGTTCTTCTGGACATGTTCAAAGTTCTTCAGGAGACTCTTGCTATGCGTTCCCAGCAGACCCTTACAATGCGTTTGGGCCTGCCAGGCCTACCGGCATCCTCCCTACCATCGGAGCCAGCTCACCACCAGGTGGTGGTTGGTAGAAAGCTCTGCCCTTCTCTTCACAGAGTGTCCAAAACATGAGGCCGCAAATCCCATGACACAACTACAAAGTCAATCATGCGGCCGAGGGTGTCCTTGTGCCAAGTGCACATATGGACACCCTTATGTTTGAACATTGTGTTTGTTATGGACAATCCGTGACAAGCACAAAAGTCCAATAACAAAGCACCACTTGGGTTCAGATCCGGGTGGCCATTTTTCCCAATCACGACTCTCCAGGTTTCACTGTCGTTGCCAACATGAGTGTTGAAGTCCACCAGCAGAACAAGGGAATCACACGCGGGAGCACTCTCCAGTACTCTCTGAAGGGAATCCAAAAAGAGTGGGTTCTCTGAGCTGCTGTTTGGTGTGTAAACAAACAACAGTCAGGATCCATCACCCAACCCGAAGGCTGAGGGAAGCTACCATCTCGTCTATTGGGTTAAAGTCCAACGTGCAGGCTTTGAGCCGGGGGGCAACAAGAATTTCCACCCCAGCCTCTCATTAGTTGCAACGCCAGTGTGGAATCTCTTCCACTCTGGCGTTGCAAGTAATGAAAGTTCAGCTCAGTCCAGCCCCTCTTGAGAGAACAGGTTCCAGAGCCCTTGCTGTGAGTCCAACTATATCTAGCCGGGAACGTCTCCACCTCATGCACCAGCTCAGGCTCCTTCCCTCCCAGCGAGGTGATGTTCCATGTCCCAAGAGCGAGCTTATGTAGCCGATAATCGGACCACCAAGAGCCCTGCCTTCGGCTTCCGCCCAGCTCTTACTGCACCCTCTATGACCCAAGCCCATGAGTGGTGAGCCCTGGAGGGGGGATCCACGTTGCCTCTTCGAGCTGAGCACGGCTGGGCCCCATGGGGGCAGGCCCGTCAATCGCCATCGTGCCCCACCTCTGGGCCTGGCTCCACAGGGGAGCCACGGTGACCTGCGTCCGGGCGAGAAAACATCTAGGTCCTCAATTGTACTTTTAATAAAGGTCTTTGAGCTGCTCTTTGTCTGATCCCTCACCTAGGACCTGTTTGTCTTGGGGGACCCTACCAGGGGTTATAGAAGCCCCCGGACAACATTTTCCTGGATCAGTAGGACACGCAAACCACAAAGGTGGCGGCTCAGAAAGCAGGTTATATAAATATAACTCCAAAACCAAACATGCAATATGTCTAAACATGCCTGTAATATTGTATCAATGTGAGTTTTACTAGAATCGGTTGTTTTTGTAAGGTTTGCAAATACAAAAATTAGGTTTTACTCACAATGACAAAATCACACTCAATATGACAGTTATTTAAACATAACTCATGAACTACACATAAAAATGGCTAGTAATGCCTGAAATAATGAATCCTTGGGAGTTTTATTGAGTTTTACATTTTGCAAACACAAAAAGTAGTTTTTTACTCAATATGACTGTAATGTTCTTAGAACCCTGAGATAATGGGAAAAAAGCAATAAAAATGTATTTAAACCTAACTCTTAAACAACACATGCAAAATGGCTAATAATGCCTAGGGAGACATGTAAGGTTGTTAGTTTAAAAACATTATCTTTTGTAAAGATATCAAAGACACAAGCTAGTTTTTTTTAATTCAATAAGACAATATTGAATAAAAAGTCATACTAAATATGAAAGTTACATAAACATAACTCCAAAACCAAACATGTGTCATGTCTAAAAATGCCTGTAATAATGTATTTATGTGAGTTTGTAAGGTTTGCAAAAACAAAAAGTAGTTTTTTACTCAATATGAAAGTAATGTTCTGAGAATCCTGAGATAATGCAAAAAAAGCAATAAAAATGTATTCAAACACAAATTTTAAACCAAACATGTAAAATGTCTAAAAATGCCTGTAATATTGAATCTATGTAAGTTTTACTAGAATCAATTGTTTTTGTAAGGTTTGCAAATACAAAAATTAGGTTTTACACATAATGACATTATAACTGTAACACTCAATATGACAATTATTTATTTATAACTCCTAACCACACATGAAACATGTCTAATAATGCGTGAAAAAATGTATCTTTGTGAGTGTTACTAGAAACATTTTCTTTTGTAAGGTTTGCAAAGACACAGGTTAGTTTTTTTTACTCAATATGACAGTATAACGGCCACACTCAATATGACAGTTATTTAAACATAACTCTTAAACTACACATGAAAAATGACTAACAATGCCTGAAATAATGCATTCTTGTAAGTTTTAATCGAAACATATGCTTTTTTAAGGCTTGCAAACACAACAATTATTTTTTTACTCAATATGACAGTAATGTTCTAAAATTCTGAGATAATACGAAAAAATTTATAAAAATGATTCCAACATAATTCCTAAACAAAACATGCAAAATGTCTAAAAATGTCGTAGTATTGAATCCATGTGAGTTTTACTAGTTTTAGTTGATTTTGTAAGGTTTGCAAATACATAAATTAGGTTTTACTCACAATGACAGTATACTGTCACACTCAATATGACAGTTATTTAAACATAACTCAAACCACACACGAAAAATGGCTAATAATGCCTGAAATAATGCATCGTTGGCAGTTTTACTCGAAACACATGCTTTTTTAAATCTTGCAAACACAAAAAGTAATTTTTTTACTCAATAAGACTGTAATGTTGTTAAAATTCTGAGATAATGCGAAAAAAGCAATACAAATGTATTTAAACATTACTCCTAAACAACACATGCAACATTGCTAATAATGCCTGGAAACATGTATCTTTGTTAGTTTTACTAGAAAGATGGTATTTTGTAAAGTTTGCAAAAGCAAAAAGTAGTTTTTTACTCAATATGAAAGTAATGATCTTAGAATCCTGAGATAATGCGAAAAAAGCAATAAAAATGTATTTAAACATAAAATCCTAAACAACACATGCAAAATGGCTAATAATGCCTGGAGACATGTATCTTTGTTAGGTTTACTAGAAAAATGATCTTTTGTAAAGTTTGCAAAGACACTAGCTAGTTATTTTAAATTCAATATGACAGTATAACAGTCATACTAAATATGAAAGCTATCAAAACATAACTCCAAAACCAAACATGTGTCATGTCTAAAAATGCCTGTAATAATGTATTTATGTGAGTTTGTAAGGTTTGCAAAAACAAAAAGTAATTTTTTTTTACTAAATATGAAAGTAATGATCTTAGAATCCTGAGATAATGCGAAAAAAGCAATAAAAATGTATTTAAACATAATTCCTAAACAACCCATGCAAAATGGGTAATAATGCCTGGAGACATGTATCTTGGTTAGTTTTACTAGAAAAATGATCGTTTGTAAAGTTTGCAAAGACACAAGCTAGTTTTTTTTAATTCAATATGACAGTATAACAGTCATACTAAATATGAAAGTTATCTAAACATAACTCCAAAACCAAACATGTGCCATGTCTAAAAATGCCTGTAATAATGTATTTATGTGAGTTTGTAAGGTTTGCAAAAACAAAAAGTAGTTTTTTACTCAATATGAAAGTAATGATCTTAGAATCCTGAGATAATGCGAAAAAAGCAATAAAAATGTATTTAAACATAATTCCTAAACAACCCATGCAAAATGGGTAATAATGCCTGGAGACATGTATCTTTGTTAGTTTTACTAGAAAAATGATCTTTTGTAAAGTTTGCAAAGACACAAGCTAGTTTTTTTTATTCAATATGACAGTATAACAGTCATACTAAATATAAAAGTTATATAAACATAACTCCAAAACCAAACACGTGTCATGTCTAAAAATGTCTGTAAAAATGTATTTATGCAAGTTTGTAAGGTATGCAAAAACAAAAAGTACTTTTTTACTCACTATGAAACTAATGCTTTTAGAATCCTGAGATAATGCGAAAAAAGCAATAAAAATGTATTTAAACATAATTCCTAAACAACCCATGCAAAATGGGTAATAATGCCTGGAGACATGTATTTGTTAGTTTTACTAGAAAAATGATCTTTTGTAAAGTTTGCAAAGACACACGCTAGTTTTTTTTTAATTCAATATGACAGTATAACAGTCATACTAAATATGAAAGTTATCTAAACATAACTCCAAAACCAAACATGTGTCATGTCTAAAACTGCCTGTAATAATGTATTTATGTGAGTTTGTAAGGTTTGCAAAAACAAAAAGTAGTTTTTACTCAATATGAAAGTAATGATCCTATTAGAATCCTGAGATAATGCGAAAAAAGCAATAAAAATGTAATCAAACACAACTTTTAGACCAAACATGTAAAATGTCTGAAAATGCCTGTAATATTGAACTATGTAAGTTTTACTAGAATCAATTGTTTTTGTATGGTTTGCAAATACAAAAATTAGGTTTTACACATAATGACATTATTAATTTAACACTCAATATGAAAGTTATTTAATTATAACTCCTAAATACACATGAAACATGTCAAATAGCGTGAAAAAAATTATCTTTGTGAGTGTTGCTAGAAACATTTTCTTTTGTAAGGTTTGCAAAGACACAAGTTAGTTTTTTTTTAACTCAATATGACAGTATAACGCCACACTCAATATGACAGTTATTTAAACATAACTCCTAAACCACACCTGAAAAATGGCTAATAATGCCTGAAATAATGCATCTTTGGGAGTTTTACTGGAAACATATGCTTTTTTAAGGCTTGCAAACACAACAATTATTTTTTTACTCAATATGACAGTAATGTTCTAAAAATCCTGAGATAATGCGAAAAAAGCAATACACATGTATTCCAACATAATTCCTAAACCAAACATGCAAAATGTCTGAAAATGCCTGTAATATTGAATCCATGTGAGTTTGATTTGAATCAGTTGTATGGTTTGCAAATACAAAAATTGGGTTTTATGACAAACACAAGTTAGTTTTTTTTACTCAATATAACAGTTTAGCTGTCATACTATATATGAAAGTTATATAAACATAACTCCAAAACCAAACATGCATTATGTCCAAAACTGCCTGTAATATTGTATATATGTGAGTTTTACTAGAATCAGGGTTGCAAATACAAAAATTGGGTTTTATGACAGTATAATGTCACACTCAATATGACAGTTATTTAAACATAACTCAAACAACACATGCAAAATGGCTAATAATGCCTGGAGACATGTTATTACGACATTAGTTTTACTAGAAAAATGGTCTTTTGTAAGGTTTGCAAAGACACAAGTTAGTTTTTTTTTAATTCAATATGACAGTATAACTGTCATAATAAATATGAAAGTTATCATCAATTTACAAATTATAGACCTGTTTCTTTACTTCCACAATTTTCTAAAATCATTGAAAAACTGTTTAATAACAGATTAGAGAGTTTCATAAATAAAAATAGAATACTCGAAGAGAACCAATATGGATACAGAGCTAATGTCTCAACTTCAATGGCTTTAATTGAAATTACAGAAGAAATTACCAATGCAATAGACAGTAAAAAATGTGCAGCAGCAGTTTTTATGGATCTAACTAAAGCATTTGACACAATTAATCACAATATTTTAATCAAAAAACTAGAACGATATGGCATCAGAGGGTTAGTCTTAAACTGGATAAGAAGTTATCTAACGAACAGGAAACAATACGTGAAGCTAGGCGAACACATGTCTACAACGCTAAATATATCCTGTGGTGTACCTCAGGGATCAATATTAGGACCTAAATTATTCAATCTCTATATAAATGACATTTGTAAAGTTACAAAAGATTTAAAGTTAGTATTATTTGCGGATGATACAACAGCGTTTTGTTCAGGAGAGAACACACAGGAGATAATACAAATAATAGCAGAAGAAATTAACAAATTAAAAAGATGGTTTGACAAAAACAGACTATCGTTGAATCTTAGTAAAACTAAAATAATGCTATTTGGTAATAGTAGAAGAGAAAGTCAAACACAAATACAAATAGACGGAATAGAAATTGAAAGAGTAAATGAAACCAAATTTCTAGGTATAATGATTGATGATAAATTGAACTGGAAATCTCACGTAAAAAATATACAACATAAAGTAGCAAGAAACACGTCAATAATGAATAAAGCAAAACATGTTCTAGACAAAAAATCACTTCATAGTCTATACTGCTCACTAGTGTTACCATATCTGAGTTACTGTGTAGAAATATGGGGAAATAATTACAAAAGTACACTTCATTCATTAACGGTGTTACAAAAAAGATCAGTTAGAATAATACATAATGTTGGATATAGAGAACATACAAATCCTTTATTTATTGAATCAAAGATACTGAAATTCCACGACATAGTGAATTTGCAAACAGCTAAAATTATGCACAAAGCAAACTATAACCTGCTACCCAAGAATATACAACAATTCTTCTCAACAAAAGAGGAGAAATATAATCTTAGAGAAAAATGTAATTTAAAACATTTGTACGCACGTACAACACTTAAGACCTTCAGTATATCAGTATGTGGAATTAAATTATGGAATGGATTAAGCAAAGCAATCAAACAATGTACTAATACGATCCACTTCAAGAAACTCTTCAAACTTAAAGTGTTTACAAAGTACAAAGAAGAAGAACCATGACAAACATTTTCAATTTATTTCATCCATTCATTCATTCATTTTTAAAGTAATCTTACTTATCTCATCATATGAAATATGACTTTCTTCACCAATTATTATTATTAAATTCTTACTATTATTATTATTATTTTTTTATTTATTGTGATTACATATGGAGTTTATTGTGAAAAAATTGAGAACAGGAAGTGAATAAAAAAAGTTTCAGCAACTGTTATGTAAAGAAAAGGGGTAGGATTAAATAAGCTCTGCTTCTTCCTACTCCTTTTCGAACATGTTGAAAAGAGAAACTGGAAATTGTGATGTATCATGTTGTATGCTTGCATGTTCGAAATAAACTCAAACTCAAACTCAAACTATATATGCATAACTCTAAAACCAAACATGCATTATGTCTAAAAATGCCTGTAATATTGTATCTGTGTGAGTTTAACTAGATTTAGTTGTTTTTGTAAGGTTTGCAAATACAACATATGGGTTTTACTCACTATGACAGTATACTGTCACACTCAATCTGACAGTTATTTAAACATAACTCCTAAACCACACATGCAAAATGGCTAATAATGCCTGGATATATGTATCTTTGTGAGTTTTACTAGAAACAATATATTGTGTAAGGTTTAGTTAGTTTTTGTACTCAATTTGACAGTATAACTGTCATTCTAAATCCATCCATTTTCTTCCGCTTATCCGAGGTCGGGTTGCCTGAGCAGAAAATCCCAGACTTCCCTCTCCCAAGCCACTTCGTCCAGCTCTTCTCGGGGTATTCCGAGGCGTTCCCAGGCCAGCCGGGAGACATAGTCTTTCCAATGTGTCCTAGGTCTTCCCCGTGGCCTCCTGCCGGTCGGACTTGCCCTAAACACCTCCCTAGAGGCGTTCGGGTGGCATCCTGAGCAGATGCCCGAACCACCTCATTGGCTCCTCTCAATGCGGAGGAGCAGCTGCTTTACTCTGAGTTCCTCCCGGATGACAGAGCTTCTCACCCTATCTCTAAGGGAGAGACCCACCACCCGGCAGAGGAAACGCATTTCGGCCGCTTGTACCCGTGACCTTGTCCTTTCGGTCATAACCCAAAGCTGGGAACGTAGATCGACGGTAAATTGAGAGCTTTTCCTTCTGGCTCAGCTCCTTCTTCACCACAACGGATCGATATAGCGTCCTCAATACTGAAAACGCCGCACCAAAATCCGCCTGTGGATCTCTCGATCCACTCTATCTTCACTCGTGAACAAGACTCCTAGGTACTTGAACTCCTCCACTTGGGGCAAGATCTCCTCCCCAACCTGTAGATGGCACTCGACCCTTTCCTGCGCGAGAACCATGGACTTGGACTTGGAGGTGCTGATTCTCATCCCAGTCGCTTCACACTCAAGGACCTTGCCGAGAGTATAGACCTGGTCTACCGTTCCACGACCAGGACGAAAACCACACTGTTCGTCCTGGATCCGAGTTTCCTCCTCTCCAGTACACATGAATAGACCTTACTGGGAAGGCTGAGGAGTGTGTTTCACGATAGTTGGAACACACCCTCCGGTTCCCCTTCTTAAAGAGAGGAACCACCACCCCGGTCTGCCAATCCAGAGGTACCGCCCCCAATGTCCACGTGATATTGCAGAGTCTTGTCAACCAAGACAGCCCCACAGTATCCAGAGCCTTAAGGAACTCCGGACGGAACTCATCAACACCTGGGGCCTTGCCACCGAGGAGCTTTTTAACTACCTAGGCAACCTAAGCCCCAGAAATTGGAGAGCCCACCACAGATTCCCCAGGCACTGCTTGGCCTTTCGGAATGCCCGCTGCCTCTGGAGTCCCATGAGCCAAAAGGACCCGATAGGCTCTTTCTTCAGCTTGACGGCATCTCTCACTGCTGGTAGGATTACCGCCACGACAGGCACCAAACACCTTGCGGCCACAGCTCTAATCAGCCGGCTCGACAAGAGAGGCACGGAACATGGTCCACTCAGACTCAATGTCCAGCACCTCCCTCGTGACATGTTCATAGTTCTTCCGGAGGTGGTAATTGAAACTCTCTCTGACAGGAGACTCTGCTAGCCGTTCCCAGCAGACCCTCACAATGCGTTTGGGCCTGCGAGGTCTAACGCATCCTCCACCACCATCGGAGCCAGCTCACCACCAGGTGATGATCGGCAGAAAGCTATGCCCCTCTCTTCACCCAAGTGTCCAAAACATGAGGCCACAAATCCCATGACACAACTACAAAGACAATCATGGAACTGCGGCCGAGGGTGTCCTGGTGCCAAGTACACATATAGACACCCTTATGTTTGAACATTGTGTTTGTTATGGACAATCCGTGACGAGCACAAAAGTCCAATAACAAAGCACCACTTAGGTTCAGATCCGGGTGGCCATTTTTCCCAATCACGACTCTCCAGGTTTCACTGTCCTTGCCAACATGAGCATTGAAGTCCCCCAACAGAACAAGGGAATCACCCGAGGGAGCACTCTCCAGTTATCCCTCAAGGGAATCCAAAAAGCATGGGTACTCTGAGCTGCTGTTTGGTGCGTAAACACAAACAACAGTCAGGACCCGTCACCCAACCCGAAGGCGGAGGGAAGCTACCATCTCGTCTACTGGGTTAAAGTCCAATGTGCAGGCTTTGAGCAACAACAATTGCCACCCCAGCCTCTCATTGCTTGCAACGCCAGAGTGGAAGAGAGTCCAGCCCCTCTTGAGAGAACAGGTTCCAGAGCCCTTGCTGTGCGTCGAAGTGAGTCCAACTATATCTAGCCGGAACTTCTTCACCTCGCGCACCAGCTCAGGCTCCTTCCCTCCCAGCGAGGTGACGTTCCACATCCCAAGAGCGAGCTTATGTAGCCGATAATCGGACCGCCAAGTGTCCTGCCTTCGGCTGCCGCCCAGTTCACACTGCATCCGACCTCTATGACCTCACTGGGCCCATGAGTGGTGAGCCCATTGGAGGGTTGACCCACGTTGCCTCTTCGAGCTCCCCATGGAGACAGGCGCCCACCAGTCGCTCGCCATCGTTCCCCACCTCTGCGCCTGGCTCCACAGGGGAGCCACGGTGACCCGTGCCTGGGCGAGAAAAAAATCTAGGTCCTCGATTTGTACTTTTCATAAAGGTGTTTGAGCTGCTCTTTGTCTGATCCCTCACCTAGGACCTGTTCGTCTTGAGGGACCCTACCAGGGGGCATAGAATCCTCGGACAACATAGCTCCTAGGATCAGTGGGACACGCAAACCACAAAGGTGGCGGCTCAGAAAGGGGGTTATATAAACATAACTCCAAAACCAAACATGCAATATGTCTAAACATGCCTGTAATATTGTATTAATGTGAGTTTTACTAGAATCAGTTGTTTTTGTAAGGTTTGCAAATACAAAAATTGGGTTTTATGATGGACACAAGTTAGTTTTTTTTACAAATTTTGACAGTATAACTGTCATACTAAATATGAAAGTTATATAAACATAACTCCAAAACCAAACATGCATTATGTCTAAAAATGCCTGTAATATTGTATTTGTAGTTTATCTAGATTTAGTTGTTTTTGTAAGGTTTGCAAATACAAAATATGGGTTTTACTCACTATGACAGTATACTGTCACACTCAATCTGACAGTTATTTAAACATAACTCCTAAACCACACATGCAAAATGGCTAATAATGCCTAGATATATGTATCTTTGTGAATTTTACTGGGAACAACATGTTGTGTAAGGTTTAGTTAGTTTTTGTACTCAATATGACAGTATAACTGTCATACTAAATCCATCCATTTTCTTCCGCTTATGGTCGGGTTATGGTCGGGTTGTGGGGGCCGCAGCCTAAGCAGAGAAGCCCAAACTTCCCTTTCTCCAGCCACTTCGTCCAGCTTTTCTCGGGGGATCCCGAGGCGTTCCCAGGCCAGCCGGGAGACATAGTGTTCCCAATGTGTCCTGGGTCTTCCCCGTGGCCTCCTGCCGGTCGGACTTGCCCTAAACACCTCCCTAGGGAGGCGTTCGGGTGGCATCCTGAGCAGATGCCCGAACCACCTCATCTGGCTCCTCTCAATGTGGAGGAGCAGCGGCTTTACTGTGAGTTCTTCCAGGATGACAGAGCTTCACCTTCACCAGGGGTGTCAAACTCAAATACAGAGTGGGCCAAAGTTTGAAACTGAACAAAGCAGCGGGCCAAGGTTGAACAAATTAACCTTTTAATAGGGACCCAAACAAGTTTTGCATTGAATATTGAACAAGCAAGGATTATATAACTTTATAGTGACATGCAAAATCAAGTTTCAAATAATAATAATACTAATTAAAATATATCAATTGCATATCAAATACAATTTAAATAAAAATTGAATGCCTCTTTTCTATTTGCAGCCTTCTGAGGTAAATATCAACATTAACTTTTTCCACAGGCTAATAAATTTAAAAATAAAATAACAATGAATAAAACAACCATTCAGGACTTTATGCTGCTCAGTTTGCAACACACTGATCTAATTTGATGTGCCCAAGCCAGATACCTGGCATCTTTTTTTGGATACTAGTTCTTTAATGTTGGGGCTCAGGCTTTGAGCCGAGGCAACTTTCATTATCGAACGAAGCCATATCTCATACACCCAATTCTAACATCGTTCAGACCCAGTCACAAGATATGTGCAGTTTCAGCACTCATACACAAATGAATGCAAAGCATACTTCATCAACAGCGATACAGGTTACACTGAGGGTGCCAGTATAAAAAACGTTAACACTGTTAGAAATATACGCCACACTGTGAACCCACACCAAACAAGAATAAAAAACACTTTTCGGGAGAACATCCGCACCGTAACACAACATAAACACAAAAGAACAAATACCCAGAATCCTTTGCAGCACTAACTCTTTCGGGATGCTACAAAATACACCCCCGCTACCACCAAACCACCCCCACCCACACACACACACACCTTGCAGCGTCCCGGAAGATTTAGTTCTTAGGGCAGTGGTTCAAAACCTTTTTTCAGTGATGTACCCCTGTGAACATTTTTTTAAATCAAGTACCCCCTAATAGAGCAAAGCATTTTTGGTTGAAAAAAAAGAGATAAAGAAGTAAAATACAGCACTATGTCATCAGTTTCTGGTTTATTAAATTGTATAACAGTGCAAAATATTGCTCATTTGTTGTGGTCTTTCTTGGACTATTTGGAAAAAAAGAATTAAAAATAACTAAAAACTTGTTGAAAAATAAACAAGTGATTCAATTATAAATAAAGATTTTTACACATAGAAGTAATCAACTTAAAGGCCTACTGAAAGCCACTACTACCGACCACGCAGTCTGATAGTTTATATATCAATGATGAAATCTTAACATTGGAACACATGCCAATACGGCCGGGTTAACTTATAAAGTGACATTTTAAAATTCCCGGGAAATATCCGGCTGAAACATCGCGGTATGATGACGTGTGCGCGTGACGAAGTCCGAGTAACGGAAGTTATGGTACCCCGTAGAATCCTATACAAAAAGCTCTGTTTTCATTTCATAATTCCACAGTATTCTGGACATCTTTTGCAATTTTTTTAATGAACAATGAAGGCTGCAAAGAAGACAGTTGTAGGTGGGATCAGTGTATTAGCAGCGGACTACAGCAACACAACCAGGAGGACTTTGTTGGAGCGCTAGCCGCGCTAGCCGCCGACTTCACCTTGACTTCCTACGTCTCCGGGCCGCCAAACGCATCGGGTGAAGTCCTTCGTCCTTCTGCAGATCGCTGGAACGCAGGTGAGCACAGGTGTTGATGAGAAAATGAGGGCTGGCTGGCGTAGGTGGAGAGCTAATGTTTTTAGCATAGCTCTGTGCAGTCCGGTTGCTAAGTTAGCTTCAATGGCGTCGTTAGCATAGCATTGTTAACCTTCGCCAGCCTGGAAAGCATTAACCATGTATTTACATGTCCACGGTTTAATAGTATTGTTGATTTTCTATCTATACTTCCAGTCAGGGGTTTATTTCTTTTGTTTCTATATGCAGTTAAAGCAAGATGCTATCACGTTAGCTCGTAGCTAAAGCATTTCGCCGATGTATTGTCGTGGAGATAAAAGGCACTGAATGTCCATTTCGCGTTCTCGACTCTCATTTTCAAGAGGATATAGTATCCGAGCTGGTTTAAAATACAAATCTGTGATCTACAATAGAAAAAGGAGAGTGTGGAATCCAATGAGCCAGCTTGTACCTAAGTTACGGTCAGAGCGAAAAAAGATACGTCCATCGCTGCCTCTCAAGTCATTCACTGTAACGTTCCTCATCTACGAATCTTTCATCCTCGCTCAAATTAATGGGGTAATCATCACTTTCTCGGTCCGAATCTCTCTCGCTCCATTGTAAACAACGGGGAATTGTGAGGAATCCTAGCTCCTGTGACGTCACGCTACTTCCGGTACAGGCAAGGCTTTTTTTTATCAGCGAGCAAGAGTTGCGAACTTTATCGTCGATTTTCTCTACTAAATCCTTTCAGCAAAAATATGGCAATATCGCGAAATGATCAAGTATGACACATAGAATGGATCTGCTATTCCCGTTTAAATAAAAAAAAATCATTTCAGTAGGCCTTTAAAGTGCCCTCTTTGGGGATTGTAATAGAGATCCATCTGGATTCATGAACTTCATTCTCAACATTTCTTCACAAAAAAAGAAATCTTTAACATCAATATTTATGGAACATGTCCACATGTCTCAGCTGCATTACTGCTACGCTTTAACCACGCCTCCATTGTTTTCTACATGGATAGTTGATTGACAGTTGGTGCCGTGTGGCACCGCCAGGTAGGGTCAAACCATCATGGCATGGGGGAAACTCTGGCTTTATGGTAATGAATGGAATAGCCTACTTGATTAGATGTTCAGTTTATGAACTTACATTCATATTTTGTCGAAGTATTATTCAATAAATATATTTATAAAGGGTTTTTGAATTGTTGCTATTTTTAGAATATTTTTTAAAAATCTCACGTACCCCTTGGCATACCTTCAAGTACTCCCAGGAGTACGCATACCCCCATTTGAGAACCACTGCCTTAGGAGACTAGATGTAAACAGAGTAAAGAGAGAGCGAGTGAGGTGGCCATTCCAAATACTTTTAAAATGCTACCCATATTGGATACTGTTTAGGAACATAAACTGCATTTCTTGACTGTACCAGTTGCTGGTGACAAAGTCACAATAAAACGTTGGATGATCAGCATGGAAGGTGATGTCATCTGCAAAGGCGTCCAACCTAGCTTCATCTCAGGGCTTGCTGCCCTTCTTGCTTGGTGCTCGGACATTGGAATTTGTTCAAAGGTAAATCCTCTCGATACTGTTAAATACTGTTAGGATATTTTATTTTATATTTCTCACCTCTGTTCAGGAATTTGACTTGTCATTTCCCCAATTCTGTGCCTTAAATCAATGACTCTTCTGTTCCTTTGTGGACCTTCTTATTAGGGACCGAAGCACCAGTTTGACGCTAGGATACAGAGAAGGTAGGTAATGTGCAGGTAAAGATATGTTGACTGGGTCAAAGAAGGAAGCACCTGTTTGACCCCAGGATGCAGAGAAGGTAGGTAATGTGCGGGTGAAGATATGTTGAATGGGTAAAGGCAGGAAGCACCAGTGTGACCCCACTATGCAGAGAAGGTAGGTAATGTGCGGGTGAAGGTATGTTGAATGGGTGAAAGAAGGAAGCGCAGGTGTGGTCGACGCAATGCAGACAAGGTAGGTATGTGCAGGTGAAGATATGTTGTATGGTGAAAGAAAGAAGCACCAGTGTGACCCCAGGATGCAGGGAAGGTAGGTAATGTGCAGGTAAAGATATGTTGAATGGGTAAAGGCAGGAAACACCAGCTAGACGCCAGGATACAGAGAAGGTAGGTAATGTACAGGTAAAGATATGTTGAATGGGTAAAGGTAGAAAGCACCATCGTGACCACACTATGCAGAGAAGGTAGGTGATGTGCAGGTAAAGATATGTTGAATGGGTAAAGGCAAGAAGCACCAGTGTGACCCCAGGATGCAGAGAAGATAGGTAATGAGCAGGTAACGATATGTTAAATGGGTGAAAGCAGGAAACATCAGCGTAAATACACGGTCCTGTAGATGGAGAGAAAACATAAATAGAGAGAGGGATTGGGGAGGCTTTAGCATTGTCTTCCTCTCTGAATTTGTCTTAATGGGTTTTAGAGCATTCACTCATCTACAGCTGTGGTTATGGTATAGGCTCACATATATCCTAAAATTGATATTAATATTTGTGCAGTGCATATTCCTAAATAACAATGTGAGTGGAGTTCTGTATCGACTGCAAGTAATCTTCAATCACAACAGAATATCTAATATGCTTTCTCTCTTTTTTAGGCGATTCATTGGCGTTAACCCCGAGAGGGGAACAAAGGAGAGAAGAACCACCACCCCGGTCTGCCAATCCAGAGGTACCGCCCTAGATGTCCACGCGATGTTGCAGAGTCTTGTCAACTAAAACAGCCCCACAGCATCCAGAGCCTTAAGGAACTCCGGACGGAGCTCATCCACCGAGGAGGTTTTTAACTACCTTGGCAACCTCAGCCCCAGAAATAGGAGAGCCTACCACAGATTCCCCAGACACTGCTTCCTCATAGGAAGACGTGTTGGTGGGATTGAGGAGGTTTCGCTTGGCCTGTCGGTATGCCCGCTGCCTCTGGAGTCCCATGAGCCAAAAGGACCAGATAAGCTCTTTCTTCAGCTTGACGGCATCCCGCACTGCTGGTGGACACCAGCGGGTTCTAGGATTACCGCCACGACAGGCACCAAACACCTTGCGGCCACAGCTCCAATCAGCTGGCTCGACAAGAGAGGCACGGAACATGATCCATTCCGACTCAATGTCCAGCACCTCCTTTGTGACATGTTCAAAGTTCTTCCGGAGGTGGAAAAAGAAACTCTCTCTGACAGGAGACTCTGCTATGCGTTCCCAAAAGACTCTCACAATGCGTTTGGGCCTGCCAGGTCTGTCCGGCATCCTTCCCCACCATCGGAGCCAGCTCACCAGGTGGTGATCGGTAGAAAGCTCGCCCCTCTCTTCACCCGAGTGTCCAAAACATGAGGCCGCAAATCCCATGACACAACTACAAAGTCAATCATGGAACTGCGGCCGAGGGTGTCCTGGTGCCAAGTGCACATATGGACACCCTTATGTTTGAACATTGTGTTTGTTATGGACAATCCGTGACGAGCACAAAAGTCCAATAACAAAGCACCACTTGGGTTCAGATCCGGGTGGCCATTTTTCCCAATCACGACTCTCCAGGTTTCACTGTCGTTGCCAACATGAGCGTTGAAGACCCCCAGCAGAACAAGGGAATCACCAGAGGGAGCACTCTCAAGGGAATCCAAAAAGAGTGGGTACTCTGAGCTGCTGTTTGGTGCGTAAACACCAACAGTCAGGACCCGTCACCCAACCAGAAAGCGGAGGGAAGCTACCATCTCGTCTACTGGGTTAAGTCCAATGTGCAGGCTTTGAGCCGGGGGGCAACAAGAATTGACAACCCAGCCTCTCATTACTTGCAACGCCAGAGTGGGAGAGAGTCCAACCCCTCTTGAGAGAACAGGTTCCAGAGCCCTTGCTGTGCGTCGAAGTGAGTCCAACTTTATCTAGCCGGGAACTTCTCCACCTCGCGCACCAGCTCAGGCTCCTTCCATCCCTGCGAGGTGACGTTCCACGTCCCAAGAGCGAGCTTATGTAGCCGATAATCGGACTGCCAAGTGCCCTGCCTTCGGCTGCCGCCCAGCTCACACTGCACCCGACCTCTATGACCCAGCCCATGAGTGGTGAGCCTATTGCAGGGGGGACCCACGTTGCCTCTTCGAGCTGGGCCCCATGGGCACCAGTCGCTCGCCATCGTGCCCCACCACTGGGCCTGGCTCCACAGGGGAGCCATGGTGACCCGCGTCCGGGCAAGAAAAAAATCTAGGTCCTCGATTTGTACTTTTCATAAAGGTCTTTGAGCTGCTCTTTGTCTGATTCCTCACCTAGGACCTGTTTTTCTTGGGGGACCCTACCAGGGGGAAAAGAAGCCCCTGGACAACATAGCTCCTAGGATCAGTGGGACACGCAAACCACAAAGGTGGCGGTTCAGAAAGCAGGTTATAGAAACATAACTCCAAAACCAAACATGCAAGATGTCTAAACATGCCTGTAATATTGTATCAATGTGGCATCCTGAGCAGATGCCCGAACCACCTCATCTGGCTCCTCTCAATGTGGAGGAGCAGCGGCTTTACACTGAGTTCGTCACGGATGACAGAGCTTCTCACCCTATCTCTAAGGGAGAGACCCACCACCCGGCGGAGGAAACTCATTTCGAACGCTTGTACCCGTGACCTTGTCCTTTTGGTCATAACTCAAAGCTCATGACCATAGGTGAGGATGGGAACGTTGATCGACCGGTAAATTGAAAGCTTTTCCTTCTGGCTCAGCTCCTTCTTCACCACAACGGATCGATATAGCGTCCTCATTACTGAAGACGCCGCACCGATCGCCTGTAGATCTCACGATCCACTCTATCCTCACTCGTGAACAAGACTCCTAGGTACTTGAACGCTTTCACTTGGGGCAAGATCTCTTTCCCAACCTGGAGATGGCACTCCACCCTTTCCCGGGCGAGAACAATGGACTCGGACTTGGAGGTGCTGATTCTCATCCCAGTCGCTTCACTGCGAACCGATCCAATGAAAGCTGAAGATCCTGGCCAGTTGAAGCCATCAGGACCACATCATCTGCAAAAAGCAGAGACCTAATCCTGCAGCCACCAAACCAGGCGCAGTCAAAGCCATGACTGCGCCTAGATATTCTGTCCATTAAAGTTATGAACAGAATCGGTGACAAAGGGCAGCCTTGGCGGAGTCCAACCCTCACTGGAAAGGGGTCCGACATAATGCCGGCAATGCGGACCAAGCTCTGACACTGATCATACAGGGAGACACCCGCCACAATCAGACATGCCGATACTCCATACTCTCTGAGCACTACCCTCAGGATTTACCGGGGGCCAAGGCCGAATGTCTTCTCCAAGTCCACAAAAATTATGTAGACTGGTTGGGCAAACTCCCATGCACACTCAAGGACCCTGCCGAGAGTTTAGAGCTGGTCTACCGTTCCACGACCAGGAAAAACCACACTGATTGTCCTGGATCCGAGGTTCCTCCTCTCCAGTACGCATGAATAGACCTTACCGGGAAGGCTGAGGAGTGTGATCTACGATAGTTGGAACACACCCTCCGGTTCCCCTTCTGACAACCCAGCCTCTCATTACTTGCAACGCCAGGGTAATGTAGTATTTTGTGGCTGATGACAGCCACAAAATACTGAAGGTTGTCATCGGCAGGTGTACCAAAGCAGTTAGGACTCATAGCAGACCGGATTGGCAGACCGGGTCTGCCAATCCGGTCTGCTATGAGTCCTAACTGCTTTGGTCTGCCAATCCAGAGGTACCGCCCCCGACGTAGACGCAATGTTGCAGAGTTTTGTAAACCAATACTGCCCCACAGCATCCAGAGCCTTAAGGAACTCCGGACGGAGCTCATACCCCCGGGGCCTTGCCACCGAGGAGCTTTTTAACTACCTTGTCAACCTCAGCCCCAGAAATAGGAGAGCCCACCACAGACTTCCCAGGCACTGTTTCCTCATAGGAAGACGTGTTGGTGGGATTGAGGAGGTCTCGCTTGGCCTGTCGGTATGCCCACTGCCTCTGGAGTCCCATGAGCCAAAAGGACCCGATGGCTCTTTCTTCAGCTTGACAGCATCCCTCACTGCTGGTGGATTACCGCCACGACAGGCACCAAACACCTTGCGGCCACAGCTTCAATCAGCTGGCTCAACAAGAGAGGAACGGAACATGGTCCACTCAGACTCAATGTCCAGCACCTCCCTCGTGACATGTTCAAAGTTCTTCCGGACATGTTCAAAGTTCTTCAGGAGACTCTGCTAGGCGTTCCCAGCAGACCCTTACAATGCGTTTGGGCCTAACAGGTCTGACCGGCATCCTCCCCTACCATCGGAGCCAGCTCACCACCAGGTGGTGGTTGGTAGAAAGCTCTGCCCCTCTCTTCACAGAGTGTCCAAAACATGAGGCCGCAAATCCCATGACACAACTACAAAGTCAATCATGCGGCCGAGGGTGTCCTTGTGCCAAGTGCACATATGGACACCCTTATGTTTGAACATTGTGTTTGTTATGGACAATCCGTGACAAGCACAAAAGTCCAATAACAAAGCACCACTTGGGTTCAGATCCGGGTGGCCATTTTTCCCAATCACGACTCTCCAGGTTTCACTGTCGTTGCCCACATGAGCATTGAAGTCCACCAGCAGAACAAGGGAATCACCCGAGGGAGCACTCTCCAGTACTCCCTCAAGGGAATCCAAAAAGAGTGGGTACTCTGAGCTGCTGTTTGGTGTGTAAACACAAACAACAGTCAGGACCCGTCACCCAACCCGAAGGCTGAGGGAAGCTACTATCTCGTCTATTGGGTTAAAGTCCAACGTGCAGGCTTTGAGCCGGGGGGCAACAAGAATTGCCACCTCTCATTAGTTGCAACGCCAGTGTGGAATCTCTTCCACTCTGGCGTTGCAAGTAATGAAAGTTCAGCTCAGTCCAGCCCCTCTTGAGTGAACAGGTTCCAGAGCCCTTGCTGTGAGTCCAACTATATCTAGCCGGGAACGTCTCCACCTCATGCACCAGCTCGGGCTCCTTCCCTCCCAGCGAGGTGATGTTCCATGTCCCAAGAGCAAGCATATGTAGCCGATAATCGGACCACCAGGTGCCCTGCCTTCGGCTGCCGCCCAGCTCACACTGCACCCTTTATGACCCAAGCCCATGAGTGGTGAGCCCTGGAGGGGGGATCCACGTTGCCTCTTCGAGGCCCGTCAATCGCCATCGTGCCCCACCTCTGGGCCTGGCTCCACAGGGGAGCCACGGTGACCTGCGTCCGGGCGAGAAAAAATCTAGGTCCTCAATTGTACTTTTAATAAAGGTCTTTGAGCTGCTCTTTGTCTGATCCCTCACCTAGGACCTGTTTGTCTTGGACGACCCTACCAGGGGGCATAGAAGCCCCCGAACAACATTTTCCTGGATCAGTAGGACACAAAGGTGGCGGCTCAGAAAGCAGGTTATATAAACATAACTCCAAAACCAAACATGCAATATGTCTAAACATGCCTGTAATATTGTTTAAATGTGAGTTTTACTAGAATCAGTTGTTTTTGTAAGGTTTGCAAATACAAAAATTAAGTTTTACTCACAATGACAAAGTCACACTCAATATGACAGTTATTTAAACATAACTCATAAACTACGCATAAAAATGGCTAATAATGCCTGAAATAATGAATCCTTGGGAGTTTTACTGAGTTTTACATTTTGCTATCACAAAAAGTAGTTTTTTACTCAATATGACTGTAATGTTCTTAGAACCCTGAGATAATGGGAAAAAAGCAATAAAAATGTATTTAAACCTAACTCCTAAACAACACATGCAAAATGGCTAATAATGCCAAGGGAGACATGTAACGTTGTTAGTTTAAAAAAATGATATTTTGTAAAGATATCAAAGACACAAGCTAGTTTTTTAATTCAATATGACAGCAGAACAGTCATACTAAATATGAAAGATATATAAACATAACTCCAAAACCAAACATGGGTCATGTCTAAAAATGCCTGTAATAATGTATTTATGTGAGTTTGTAAGGTTTGCAAAAACAAAAAGTAGTTTTTTACTCAATATGAAAGTAATGTTCTTAGAATCCTGAGATAATGCGAAAAAAGCAATACCAATGTATTCAAACACATATTTTACACCAAACATTTAAAATGTCTAAAAATGCCTGTAATATTGAATCTATGTAAGTTTTACTAGAATCAATTGTTTTTGTAAGGTTTGCAAATACAAAAATTAGGTTTTACACATAATGACATTATAACTGTAACACTCAATATGACAATTATTTATTTATAACTCCTAACCACACATGAAACATGTCTAATAATGCGTGAAAAAATGTATCTTTGTGAGTGTTACTAGAAACATTTTCTTTTGTAAGGTTTGCAAAGACACAGGTTAGTTTTTTTTACTCAATATGACAGTATAACTGCCACACAATATGAGTTATTTAAACACAACTCTTAAACTATATATGAAAAATGACTGACAATGCCTGAAATAATGCATTCTTGTAGGTTTTACTCGAAACATATGCTTTTTTAAGGCTTGCAAACACAAAAATTATTTTTTTACTCAATATGACAGTAATGTTCTAAAATTCTGAGATTATACGAAAAAATGTATAAAAATGATTCCAACATAATTCCTAAACCAAACATGCGAAATGTGTAAAACTGTCTGTAATATTGAATCCATGTGAGTTTTACTAGATGTATATGATTTTGTAAGGTTTGCAATACATAAATTAGATTTTACTCACTATGACAGTATACTGTCACACTCAATATTACAGTTATTTAAACATAACTCAAACCACACATGAAAAGTGGCTACTAATGCCTGAAATAATGCATCGTTGGCAGTTTTTACTTGAAACACGTGCTTTTTTAAATCTTGCAAAACAAAAAGTTTTTTTTTTTTTAATCAATATGACTGTATTGTTCTTAAAATTCTGAGATAATGCGACAAAAAATTAAAAATGTATTTAAACATTACTCCTAAACAACACAAGCAAAATGGCTAATAATGTCTGGAAACATGTATCTTTGTTAGTTTTCCTAGGAAAATGGTATTTTGTAAAGTTTGCATTGACACAAGCTCAGACAGTATAACAGTCATACTAAATATGAAAGTTATATAAACATAACTCCAAAACCAAACATGTGTCATGTCTAAAAATGCCTGTAATAATGTATTTATGTGAGTTTGTAAGGTTTGCAAAAACAAAATTTAGTTTTTTACTCAATATGAAAGTAATGATCTTAGAATCCTGAGATAATGCGAAAAAAGCAATAACAATGTATTTAAACATAATTCCTAAATAACCCATGCAAAATGGGTAATAATGCCTGGAGACATGTATCTTTGTTAGTTTTACTAGAAAAATGATCTTTTCGAAAGTTCGCCAAGACACAAGCTAGTTTTTTTAAATTCAATATGACAGTATAACAGTCATACTAAATATGAAAGTTATCTAAACATAACTCCAAAACCAAACACGTGTCATGTCTAAAAATGTCTGTAATAATGTATTTATGTAAGTTTGTAAGGTTTGCAAAAACAAAAAGTAGTTTTTTTTTTCCACTATGAAAGTAATGTAGAATCCTGAGATAATGCAAAAAAAGCAATAAAAATGTATTTAAACATAATTCCTAAACAACACATGCAAAATGGATAATAATGCCTGGAGACATGTATCTTTGTTAGTTTTACTAGAAAAAGTATCTTTTGTAAAGTTTGCAAAGACACAAGCTAGTTTTTTTTTATTCAATATGACAGTATAACAGTCATACTAAATATGAAAGTTATATAAACATAACTTCAAAACAAAACGTGTGTCATGTCTAAAATTGCCTGTAATAATGTATGTATGTGAGTTTGAAAGGTTTGCAACAACAAAAAGTAGTTTTTTACTCAATATGAAAGTAGTGATTTTAGAATCCTGAGATAATGCGAAAAAAGCAATACAAATGTATTTAAACATAACTCCTAAAAAACACATGCAAAATGGCTAATAATGCCTGGAGACATGTATCTTTGTTAGTTTTACTAGAAAAATGATCTTTTGTAAAGTTTGCAAAGACAAAAGCTAGTTTTTTTTATTCAATATGACAGTATAACAGTCATACTACATATGAAAGTTATATAAACATAACTCCAAAACCAAACGTGTGTGATGTCTAAAATTGCCTTTAATAATGTATGTATGTGAGTTTGAAAGGTTTGCAACAACAAAAAGTAGTTTTTTACTCAATATGAAAGTAATGATTTTAGAATCCTGAGATAATGCGAAAAAAGCAATAAAAATGTATTTAAACATAACTCTTAAAAAACACATGCAAAATGGTTAATAATGCCTGGAGACATTTATCTTTGTTAGTTTTACTAGAAAAAGTATCTTTTGTAAAGTTTGCAAAGACACAAGCTAGGTTTTTTAAATTCAATATGACAGTATAACAGTCATACTACATATGAAAGTTATATAAAAATAACTCCAAAACCAAACGTGTGTCATGTCTAAAATTGCCTTTAATAATGTATGTATGTGAGTTTGAAAGGTTTGCAAAAACAAAAAGTAGTTTTTTACTCAATATGAAAGTAATGATTTTAGAATCCTGAGATAATGCGAAAAAAGCAATAAAAATGTATTTAAACATAACTCCTAAAAAACACATGCAAAATGGCTAATAATGCCCGAAGACATTTATCTTTGTTAGTTTTACTAGAAAAAGTATATTTTGTAAAGTTTGCAATGACACAAGCTAGTTTTTTTTATTCAATATGACAGTATAACAGTCATACTAAATATGAAAGTTGTATAAACATAACTCCAAAACCAAACGTGTGTCATGTCTAAAATTGCCTTTAATAATGTATGTATGTGAGTTTGAAAGGTTTGCAAGAACAAAAAGTCGTTTTTTACTCAATATGAAAGTAATGATTTTAGAATCCTGAGATAATGCGAAAAACGCAATAAAAATGTATTTAAAAATAATTTCTAAACAACCCATGCAAAATGGATAATAATGCCTGGAGACATGTATCTTTGTTAGTTTTACTAGAAAAATTATCTTTTGTAAAGTTTGCAAAGACACAAGCTAGGTTTTTTAAATTCAATATGACAGTATAACAGTCATACTAAATATGAAAGTTATCTAAACATAACTCCAAAACCAAAATGTGTCAGGTCTAAAAATGCCTGTAATATTGCAAACCTTTCAAACTCACATACATACATTATTATAGGCAATTTTAGACATGACACATGTTTGGTTTTGGAGTTATGTTTAGATAACTTTCATATTTAGTATGACTGTTATACTGTCATATTGAATTAAAAAAAAACTAGCTTGTGTCTTGGCAAACTTTACAAAGATCATTTTTCTAGTAAAACTAACAAAGATACATGTCTCCAGGCATTATTATCCATTTTGCATGGGTTGTTTAGGAATTATGTTTAAATACATTTTTATTGCTTTTTTCGCATTATCTCAGGATTCTAAGATCATTACTTTCATATTGAGTAAAAAACTACTTTTTGTTCTTGCAAACCTTACAAACTTGCATAAATACACTATTACAGGCATTTTTTGACATGACACATGTTTGGTTTTGGAGTTATGTTTAGATAACTTTCATATTTAGTATGACTGTTATACTGTCATATTGAATTAAAAAAACCTAGCTTGTGTCTTTGCAAACTTTACAAAAGATACTTTTTCTAGAAAAACTAACAAAGATACATGTCTCCAGGCATTATAAGCCATTTTGCATGTGTTTTTTAGGAGTTATGTTTAAATACATTTTTATTGCTTTTTTCGCATTATCTCAGGATTCTAAAATTGTTACTTTCATATTGAGTGAAAACTGCTTTTTGTTTTAGCAAACCTTACAAACTCACATAAATACATTATTACAGGCATTTTTAACATGACACATGTTTGGTTTTTGAGTTATGTTTATATAACTTTCATATTTAGTATGACTGTTATACTGTCATATTGAATTTAAAAAACCTAGCTTGTGTCTTTGCAAAATTTACAAAAGATACTTTTTCTAGAAAAACTAACAAAGATACATGTCTCCAGGCATTATAAGCCATTTTGCATGTGTTTTTTAAGAGTTATGTTTAAATACATTTTTATTGCTTTTTTCGCATTATCTCAGGATTCTAAAATCATTACTTTCATACTGAGTAAAAAACTACTTTTTGTTTTTGCAAACCTTTTGAACTCACATACATACATTATTAAAGGCAATTTTAGACATGACACATGTTTGGTTTTGGAGTTATGTTTAGATAACTTTCATATTTAGTATGACTGTTATACTGTCATATTGAATTTAAATAAAACTAGCTTGTGTCTTGGCAAACTTTACAAAGATAATTTTTCTAGTAAAAATAACAAAGATACATGTCTCCAGGCATTATTATCCATTTTGCATGTGTTTTTTAGGAGTTATGTTTAAATACATTTTTATTGCTTTTTTTGCATTATCTCAGGATTCTAAAATCATTACTTTCATATTGAGTAAAAAACTACTTTTTGTTGTTGCAAACCTTTCAAACTCACATACATACATTATTAAAGGCAATTTTAGACATGACACACGTTTGGTTTTGGAGTTATGTTTATATAACTTTCATATTTAGTATGACTGTTATACGTCATATTGAATATAAAAAAAATAGCTTGTGTCTTTGCAAACTTAACAAAAGATACTTTTTCTAGTAAAACTAACAAAGATACATGTCTCCAGGCATTATTAGCCATTTTGCATGTGTTGTTTAGGAATTATGTTTAAATACATTTTTATTGCTTTTTTTGCATTATCTCAGGATTCTACATTACTTTCATAGTGAAAAAAAAAACTACTTTTTGTTTTTGCAAACCTTACAAACTTACATAAATACATTATTAAAGACATTTTTAGACATGATACATGTTTGGTTTTGGAGTTATGTTTATATAACTTTCATATTTAGTATGACTGTTATACTGTCATATTGAATAAAAAAAACTAGCTTGTGTCTTTGCAAACTTTACAAAATATAATTTTTCTAGTAAAACTAACAAAGATACATGTCTCCAGGCATTATTACCCATTTTGCATGGGTTGTTTAGGAATTATGTTTAAATACATTTTTATTGCTTTTTTCGCATTATCTCAGGATTCTAAGATCATTACTTTCATATTGTAAAAACTACTTTTTGTTTTAGCAAACCTTACAAACTCACATAAATACATTATTACAGGCATTTTTAGACATGACACATGTTTGGTTTTGGAGTTATGTTTAGATAACTTTCATATTTAGTATGACTGTTTTACTGTCATATTGAATTAAAAAAACAACTAGCTTGTGTCTTGGCAAACTTTCCAAAAGATCATTTTTCTAGTAAAACTAACAAAGATACATGTCATCAGGCATTATTACCCATTTTGCATGAGTTATTTAGGAATTATGTTTAAATACATTTTTATTGCTTTTTTCGCATTATCTCAGGATTCTAAGATCATTATTCATATTGAGTAAAAAACAAAATTTTGTTTTTGCAAACCTTACAAACTCACATGAATACATTATTACAGGCATTTTTAGACATGATACATGTTTGGTTTTGGAGTTATGTTTATATAACTTTCATATTTAGTATGACTGTTATACTGTCTGGGCTTGTATCAATGCAAACTTTACAAAATACCATTTTTCTAGGAAAACTAACAAAGATACATGTTTCCAGACATTATTAGCCATTTTGCTTGTGTTGTTTAGGAGTAATGTTTAAATACATTTTTAATTTTTTTTGCATTATCTCAGGATTTTAAGAACAATACAGTCATATTGAGTAAAAAAAAACCTACTTTTTGTGTTTGCAAGATTTAAAAAAGCATGTGTTTCAGGTAAAAACTGCCAACGATGCATTATTTCAGGCATTAGTAGCCACTTTTCATGTGTGGTTTGAGTTATGTTTAAATAACTGTAATATTGAGTGTGACAGTATACTGTCATAGTGAGTAAAATCTAATTTATGTATTGCAAACCTTACAAAATCATATACATCTAGTAAAACTCACATGGATTCAATATTACAGACAGTTTTAGACATTTCGCATGTTTGGTTTAGGAATTATGTTGGAATCATTTTTATAAATTTTTTCGTATAATCTCAGAATTTTAGAACATTACTGTCATATTGAGTAAAAAAATAATTTTTGTGTTTGCAAGCCTTAAAAAAGCATACGTTTCGAGTAAAACCTAAAAGAATGCATTATGTCAGGCATTGTCAGTCATTTTTCATATGTAGTTTAAGAGTTGTGTTTAAATAACTGTCATATTGAGTGTGGCAGTTATACTGTCATCTTGAGTAAAAAAAACTAACCTTACAAAAGAAAATGTTTTTAGTAACACTCACAAAGATACATTTTTTCACGCATTATTAGACATGTTTCATGTGTGGTTAGGAGTTATAAATAAATAATTGTCATATTGAGTGTTACAGTTATAATGTCATTATGTTTAAAACCTAATTTTTGTATTTGCAAACCTTACAAAAACAATTGATTCTAGTAAAACTTACATAGATTCAATATTACAGGCATTTTTAGACATTTTACATGTTTGGTTTAAAATTTGTGTTTGAATACATTTTTATTGCTTTTTTCGCATTATCTCGGGATTCTAAGAACATTACTTTCATATTGAGTAAAAAACTACTTTTTGTTTTTGCAAACCTTACAAACTCACATAAATACATTACTACAGGCATTTTTAGACATGACACATGTTTGGTTTTGGAGTTATGTTTATATATCTTTCATATTTAGTATGACTGTTCTGCTGTCATATTGAATTAAAAAACTAGCTTGTGTCTTTGATATCTTTACAAAAGATCATTTTTTTAAACTAACAACGTTACATGTCTCCCTTGGCATTATTAGCCATTTTGCATGTGTTGTTTAGGACTTAGGTTTAAATACATTTTTATTGCTTTTTTCCCATTATCTCAGGGTTCTAAAAACATTACAGTCATATTGAGTAAAAAACTACTTTTTGTGATAGCAAAATGTAAAACTCAGTAAAACTCCCAAGGATTCATTATTTCAGGCATAATTAGCCATTTTTATGTGTAGTTTATGAGTTATGTTTAAATAACTGTCATATTGAGTGTGACTTTGTCATTGTGAGTAAAACCTAATTTTTGTATTTGCAAACCTTACAAAAACAACTGATTCTAGTAAAACTCACATTTAAACAATATTACAGGCATGTTTAGACATATTGCATGTTTGGTTTTGGAGTTATGTTTATATAACCGGCTTTCTGAGCCGCCACCTTTGTGTCCTACTGATCCAGGAAAATGTTGTTCGGGGGCTTCTATGCCCCCTGGTAGGGTCCTCCAAGACAAACAGGTCCTAGGTGAGGGATCAGACAAAGAGCAGCTCAAAGACCTTTATTAAAAGTACAATTGAGGACCTAGATTTTTTCTCGCCCGGACGCAGGTCACCGTGGCTCCCCTGTGGAGCCAGGCCCAGAGGTGGGGCACGATGGCGATTGACGGGCCTCGAAGAGGCAACGTGGATCCCCCCTCCAGGGCTCACCACTCATGGGCTTGGGTCATAAAGGGTGCAGTGTGAGCTGGGCGGCAGCCGAAGGCAGGGCACCTGGTGGTCCGATTATCGGCTACATATGCTAGCTCTTGGGACATGGAACATCACCTCGCTGGGAGGGAAGGAGCCCGAGCTGGTGCATGAGGTGGAGACGTTCCCGGCTAGATATAGTTGGACTCACAGCAAGGGCTCTGGAACCTGTTCACTCAAGAGGGGCTGGACTGAGCTGAACTTTCATTACTTGCAACGCCAGAGTGGAAGAGATTCCACACTGGCGTTGCAACTAATGAGAGGTGGCAATTCTTGTTGCCCCCCGGCTCAAAGCCTGCACGTTGGACTTTAACCCAATAGACGAGATAGTAGCTTCCCTCAGCCTTCGGGTTGGGTGACGGGTCCTGACTGTTGTTTGTGTTTACACACCAAACAGCAGCTCAGAGTACCCACTCTTTTTGGATTCCCTTGAGGGAGTACTGGAGCGTGCTCTCTCGGGTGATTCCCTTGTTCTGCTGGTGGACTTCAATGCTCATGTGGGCAACGACAGTGAAACCTGGAGAGTCGTGATTGGGAAAAATGGCCACCCGGATCAGAACCCAAGTGGTGCTTTGTTATTGGACTTTTATGCTTGTCACGGATTGTCCATAACAAACACAATGTTCAAACATAAGGGTGTCCATATGTGCACTTGGCACAAGGACACCCTCGGCCGCATGATTGACTTTGTAGTTGTGTCATGGGATTTGCGGCCTCATGTTTTGGACACTCTGTGAAGAGAGGGGCAGAGCTTTATACCAACCACCACCTGGTGGTGAGCTGGCTCCGATGGTAGGGGAGGATGCCGGTCAGACCTGTTAGGCCCAAACGCATTGTAAGGGTCTGCTGGGAACGCCTAGCAGAGTCTCCTGAAGAACTTTGAACATGTCCGGAAGAACTTTGAATATGTCACGAGGGAGGTGCTGGACATTGAGTCTGAGTGGACCATGTTCCGTTCCTCTCTTGTTGAGCCAGCTGATTGAAGCTGTGGCCGCAAGGTGTTTGGTGCCTGTCGTGGCGGTAATCCACCAGCAGTGAGGGATGCTGTCAAGCTGAAGAAAGAGCCATCGGGTCCTTTTGGCTCATGGGACTCCAGAGGCAGTGGGCATACCGACAGGCCAAGCGAGACCTCCTCAATCCCACCAACACGTCTTCCTATGAGGAAACAGTGCCTGGGAAGTCCGTGGTGGGCTTTCCTATTTCTGGGGCTGAGGTTGACAAGGTAGTTAAAAAGCTCCTCGGTGGCAAGGCCCCGGGGGTATGAGCTCCGTCCGGAGTTCCTTAAGGCTCTGGATGCTGTGGGGAAGTATTGGTTTACAAGACTCTGCAACATTGCGTCTACATCGGGGGCGGTACCTCTGGATTGGCAGACCAAAGCAGTTAGGACTCATAGCAGACCGGATTGGCAGACCCGGTCTGCCAATCCGGTCTGCTATGAGTCCTAACTGCTTTGGTACACCTGCCGATGACAACCTTCAGTATTTTGTGGCTGTCATCAGCCACAAAATACTACATTACCCTGGCGTTGCAAGTAATGAGAGGCTGGGTTGTCAGAAGGGGAACCGGAGGGTGTGTTCCAACTATCGTAGATCACACTCCTCAGCCTTCCCGGTAAGGTCTATTCATGCGTACTAGAGAGGAGGAACCTCGGATCCAGGACAATCAGTGTGGTTTTTCCTGGTCGTGGAACGGTAGACCAGCTCTAAACTCTCGGCAGGGTCCTTGAGTGTGCATGGGAGTTTGCCCAACCAGTCTACATAATTTTTGTGGACTTGGAGAAGACATTCGGCCTTGGCCCCCGGTAAATCCTGAGGGTAGTGCTCAGAGAGTATGGAGTATCGGCATGTCTGATTGTGGCGGGTGTCTCCCTGTATGATCAGTGTCAGAGCTTGGTCCGCATTGCCGGCAGTATGTCGGACCCCTTTCCAGTGAGGGTTGGACTCCGCCAAGGCTGCCCTTTGTCACCGATTCTGTTCATAACTTTAATGGACAGAATATCTAGGCGCGGTCATGGCTTTGACTGCGCCTGGTTTGGTGGCTGCAGGATTAGGTCTCTGCTTTTTGCAGATGATGTGGTCCTGATGGCTTCAACTGGCCAGGATCTTCAGCTTTCATTGGATCGGTTCGCAGTGAAGCGACTGGGATGAGAATCAGCACCTCCAAGTCCGAGTCCATTGTTCTCGCCCTGGAAAGGGTGGAGTGCCATCTCCAGGTTGGGAAAGAGATCTTGCCCCAAGTGAAAGCGTTCAAGTACCTAGGAGTCTTGTTCACGAGTGAGGATAGAGTGGATCGTGAGATCTACAGGCGGATCGGTGCGGCGTCTTCAGTAATGAGGACGCTATATCGATCCGTTGTGGTGAAGAAGGAGCTGAGCCAGAAGGAAAAGCTTTCAATTTACCGGTCGATCAACGTTCCCATCCTCACCTATGGTCATGAGCTTTAAGTTATGACCAAAAGGACAAGGTCACGGGTACAAGCGGCCGAAATGAGTTTCCTCCGCCGGGTGGTGGGTCTCTCCCTTAGAGATAGGGTGAGAAGCTCTGTCATCCGTGAGGAACTCAGTGTAAAGCCGCTGCTCCTCCACATTGAGAGGAGCCAGATGAGGTGGTTCGGGCATCTGCTCAGGATGCCACATTGATACAATATTACAGGCATGTTTAGACATCTTGCATGTTTGGTTTTGGAGTTATGTTTCTATAACCTGCTTTCTGAACCGCCACCTTTGTGGTTTGCGTGTCCCACTGATCCTAGGAGCTATGTTGTCCAGGGGCTTCTTTGCCCCCTGGTAGGGTCCCCCAAGAAAAACAGGTCCTAGGTGAGGAATCAGACAAAGAGCAGCTCAAAGACCTTTATGAAAAGTACAAATCGAGGACCTAGATTTTTTTCTTGCCCGGACGCGGGTCACCATGGCTCCCCTGTGGAGCCAGGCCCAGAGGTGGGGCATGATGGCGAGCGACTGGTGCCCATGGGGCCCAGCTCGAAGAGGCAACGTGGGTCCCCCCTGCAATAGGCTCACCACTCATGGGCTGGGTCATAGAGGTCGGGTGCAGTGTGAGCTGGGCGGCAGCCGAAGGCAGGGCACTTGGCAGTCCGATTATCGGCTACATAAGCTCGCTCTTGGGACGTGGAACGTCACCTCGCAGGGATGGAAGGAGCCTGAGCTGGTGCGCGAGGTGGAGAAGTTCCCGGCTAGATAAAGTTGGACTCACTTCGACGCACAGCAAGGGCTCTGGAACCTGTTTTCTCAAGAGGGGTTGGACTCTCTCCCACTCTGGCGTTGCAAGTAATGAGAGGCTGGGTTGTCAATTCTTGTTTTGCCCCCCGGCTCAAAGCCTGCACATTGGACTTAACCCAGTAGACGAGATGGTAGCTTCCCTCCGCTTTCTGGTTGGGTGACGGGTCCTGAGTGTTGGTGTTTACGCACCAAACAGCAGCTCAGAGTACCCACTCTTTTTGGATTCCCTTGAGAGTGCTCCCTCTGGTGATTCCCTTGTTCTGCTGGGGGTCTTCAACGCTCATGTTGGCAACGACAGTGAAACCTGGAGAGTCGTGATTGGGAAAAATGGCCACCCGGATCTGAACCCAAGTGGTGCTTTGTTATTGGACTTTTGTGCTCGTCACGGATTGTCCATAACAAACACAATGTGCAAACATAAGGGTGTCCATATGTGCACTTGGCACCAGGACACCCTCGGCCGCAGTTCCATGATTGACTTTGTAGATGTGTCATGGGATTTGCGGCCTCATGTTTTGGACACTCGGGTGAAGAGAGGGGCGAGCTTTCTACCGATCACCACCTGGTGAGCTGGCTCCGATGGTGGGGAAGGATGCCGGACAGACCTGGCAGGCCCAAACGCATTGTGAGAGTCTTTTGGGAACGCCTAGCAGAGTCTCCTGTCCTGTTTCTTTTTCCACCTCCGGAAGAACTTTGAACATGTCACAAAGGAGGTGCTGGACATTGAGTCGGAATGGATCATGCCTCTCTTGTCGAGCCAGCTGATTGGAGCTGTGGCCGCAAGGTGTTTGGTGCCTGTCGTGGCGGTAATCCTAGAACCCGCTGGTGTCCACCAGCAGTGCGGGATGCCGTCAAGCTGAAGAAAGAGCTTATCTGGTCCTTTTGGCTCATGGGACTCCAGAAGCAGCGGGCATACCGACAGGCCAAGCGAAACCTCCTCAATCCCACCAACACGTCTTCTTATGAGGAGGCAGTGTCTGGGGAATCTGTGGTAGGCTCTCCTATTTCTGGGGCTGAGGTTGCCAAGGTAGTTAAAAACCTCCTCGGTGGATGAGCTCCGTCCGGAGTTCCTTAAGGCTCTGGATGCTGTGGGGCTGTTTTAGTTGACAAGACTCTGCAACATCGCGTGGACATCTAGGGCGGTACCTCTGGATTGGCAGACCAGGGTGGTGGTTCTTCTCTTTAAGAAGGGGAACCGGAGGGTGTGTTCCAACTATCGTAGATCACACTCCTCAGCCTTCCCGGTAAGGTCTATTCATGTGTACTGGAGAGGAGGAACCTCGGATCCAGGACGAACAGTGTGGTTTTCGTCCTGGTCGTGGAACGGTAGACCAGCTCTATACTCTCGGCAGGGTCCTTGAGTGTACATGGGAGTTTGCCCAACCAGTCTACATGTGCTTTGTGGACTTGGAGAAGACAGTCGACCGTGGCCACCCCGGGAAGTCCTGTGGGGAGTGCTCAGAGAGTATGGGGTATCGGCATGTCTGATTGTGGCGGGTCGCTCCCTGTATGATCAGTGTCAGAGCTTGGTCTGCATTGCCGGCAGTAAGTCGGACCCCTTTCCAGTGAGGGTTGGACTCCGCCAAGGCTGCCCTTTGTCACCGATTCTGTTCATAACTTTTATGGACAGAATTTCTAGGCGCAGTCATGGCGTTGAGGGGATCCGGTTTGGTGGCTGCAGGATTAGGTCTCTGCTTTTTGCAGATGATGTGGTCCTTATGGCTTCAACTTGCCAGGATCTTCAGCTCTCATTGGATCGGTTCGCAGCCGAGTGTGAAGCGACTGGGATGAGAATCAGCACCTCCAAGTCCGAGGTTCTCGCCCGGGAAAGGGTGGAGTGCCATCTCGAGGTTGGGCAGGAGATCTTGTGGATGAGTTCAAGTACCTGGAGTCTTGTTCATGAGTGAGGGAAGAGTGGATCGTGATATGCACAGGCTGATCGGTGCGGCGTCTTCAGTAATGAGGACGCTATATCGATTCGTTGTGGTAAGAAGGAGCTGAGCCAGAAGGAAAAGCTCCCAATTTACCGGTCGATTTACGTTCCCATCCTCACCTATGGTCATGAGCTTTGGGGTAAGACCGAAAGGACAAGATCACGGGTACAAGCGGCCAAAATGAGTTTTCTCCACTGGGTGGCGGGTCTCTCCCTTACTGTAAGAATTGTCACCGTTTAATTACAGTAACCTACTGGCACCTAATGGTTCCAGTATAAAACTGTTTTTCTACAGCACACATACTGTGATTTATCACTACAGTTTATTACTGTAAAAAGTATCACAGTACTGTGCTGTATCAAATATACGCTTCACAGCATAATACTGTCATCTGTTTAGCGGCATTACACTGTTATTTTAGTGTATCTACTGTAATATCCATTAACAGTTAATTACAGTAAAATAATTGTGAGCACTATAGACTGAGCTTTACAGTATAATGCCACTAGAAGTTAATGAATTGAACTTTTAAATTTTCAAAATCAAAACCCCTGCAATCTGCTGGCATAAAAATGACTTGAGAAATGGCCTTGCAAGTTACCGGTATGCTTTTATTAACCAATTATTTTAAAGTGCATCAAATACATTCAATGTACATTTAGTGCATTCGTCTTATTTTCAGTAAAGCATTTTAACATTTATAACATGTCAACTTAATTTCAAACTGGAGACAAAACACTGAACACGAGTCCAGTGTTTAGTTGTCGGCTACATAAAGCCCCACTCAAAGTCTGTGAGATGTTTTATAAGGGTGGCTACGTGAGGATTTACAGTTGCTGCCTTTTTCTGAACCAGCTTCCCGGTCTTCTTGGACACCACCTTTCCCTGGCTAGCCTTTGTTCCCCTCTCGGGGTTAACGCCAATGAATCGCCTAAAAAAGAGAAAAAGCATATTATATATTCTGTTGTGATTGAAGATTACTTGCAGTCGATGCAGAACTCCCCTCACATTGTTATTTAGGAATATGCACTGCACAAATATTAATATCAAATTTAGGATGTATGTGAGCCATACCATAACCACAGCTGTAGATGAGTGAATGCTCTAAAACCCATTAAGACAAATTCAGAGAGGAAGACAATGCTAAAGCCTCCCCAATCCCTCTCTCTATTTATGTTTTCTCTCCATCTACGGGACCGTGTATTTACGCTGATGTTTCCTGCTTTCACCCATTTAACATATCGTTACCTGCTCATTACCTATCTTCTCTGCATCCTGGGGTCACACTGGTGCTTCTTGCCTTTACCCATTCAACATATCTCTACCTGCACATCACCTACCTTCTCTGCATAGTGTGGTCATGTTGGTGCTTTCTACCTTTACCCATTCAACATATCTTTACCTGCACATTACCTACCTTCTCTGTATCCTGGCGTCTAGCTGGTGTTTCCTGCCTTTACCCATTCTACATATCTTTACCTGCTTGTTACCTACCTTCCCTGCATCCTGGGGTCACACTGGTGCTTCTTTCTTTCACCATACAACATATCTTCACCTGCACATACCTACCTTGTCTGCATTGCGTCGACCACACCTGCGCTTCCTTCTTTCACCCATTCAACATACCTTCACCCGCACATTACCTACCTTCTCTGCATAGTGGGGTCACACTGGTGCTTCCTGCCTTTACCCATTCAACATATCTTCACCCGCACATTACCTATTTGCTCTGCATCCTCGGGTCACGCTGGTGCTTCCTGCCATCACCCAGTCAACATACCTGCAAATTACCTACTTTTTCTGCATCCTGGGGTCAAACAGGTGCTTCCTTATTTGACCCAGTCAACATATCTTTACCTGCACATTACCTACCTTCTCTGTATCCTAGAGTCAAACTGGTGCTTCGGTCCCTAATAAGAAGGTCCACAAAGGAACAGAAGAGTCATTGATTTAAGGCACAGAATTGGGGAAATGACAAGTCAAATTCCTGAACAGAGGTGAGAAATATAAAATAAAATATCCTAACAGTATTTAACAGTATCGAGAGGATTTACCTTTGAACAAATTCCAATGTCCGAGCACCAAGCAAGAAGGGCAGCAAGCCCTGAGATGAAGCTAGGTTGGACGCCTTTGCAGATGACATCACCTTCCATGCTGATCATCCAACGTTTTATTGTGACTTTGTCACCAGCAACTGGTACAGTCAAGAAATGCAGTTTATGTTCCAAAACAGTATCCAATATGGGTAGCATTTTAAAAGTATTTGGAATGGCCACCTCACTCGCTCTCTCTTTACTCTGTTTACATCTAGTCTCCTAAGGCAGTGGTTCTCAAATGGGGGTACGCGTACTCCTGGGGGTACTTGAAGGTATGCCAAGGGGTACGTGAGATTTAAAAAAAAAATATTCTAAAAATAGCAACAATTCAAAAACCCTTTATAAATATATTTATTGAATAATACTTCGACAAAATATGAATGTAAGTTCATAAACTGAACATCTAATCAAGTAGGCTATTCCATTCATTACCATAAAGCCAGAGTTTCCCCCATGCCATGATGGTTTGACCCTACCTGGCGGTGCCACACGGCACCAACTGTCAATCAACTATCCATGTAGAAAACAATGGAGGCGTGGTTAAAGCGTAGCAGTAATGCAGCTGAGACATGTGGACATGTTCCATAAATATTGATGTTAAAGATTTCTTTTTTTGTGAAGAAATGTTGAGAATGAAGTTCATGAATCCAGATGGATCTCTATTACAATCCCCAAAGAGGGCACTTTAAGTTGATTACTTCTATGTGTAAAAATCTTTATTTATAATTGAATCACTTGTTTATTTTTCAACAAGTTTTTAGTTATTTGTCATTCTTTTTTTCCAAATAGTTCAAGAAAGACCACAACAAATGAGCAATATTTTGCACTGTTATACAATTTAATAAATCAGAAACTGATGACATAGTGCTGTATTTTACTTCTTTATCTCTTTTTTTTCAACCAAAAATGCTTTGCTCTGATTAGGGGGTACTTGAATTAAAAAAATGTTCACAGGGGTACATCACTGAAAAAAGGTTGAGAACCACTGTCCTAAGGCAGTGGTTCTCAACCTTTTCTCAGTGCTGTGAACATTTTTTTAATGCAAGTAGACCTCCAGACTTTATAAATATATATAAAAAGTAATTCAAACAGGAAATGACACATCAAGGTACAAGTGACTCTTACCTTGTTATCAAAAACACACGATGCAGTAGGATGGATTTAGCAGGGGCGGCCAGGTGAAATGAAGCTCGGTTGGACGAATTGTGGGCGGACCCAAGAAACAAGTCTGAAAAATACTGAATTATACTGTAGGTTTTACAGTAACTTACTGCTGGTCGATATTTTTTGAAAAATGCAACACAATTTACAGTACTTAACTGCATTTAAGAAGAACAGGATAGGTTGATTGGCAACACTAAATTGGCCCTAGTGTGTGAATGTGAGTGTGAATGTTGTCTGTCTATCTGTGTTGGCCCTGCGATGAGGTGGCGACTTGTCCAGGGTGTACCCCGCCTCCCGCCCGATTGTAGCTGAGATAGGCTCCAGCGCCCCCCGCGACCCCGAAGGGAATAAGCGGTAGAAAATGGATGGATGGATGGAGTATATAACTGTAATTTTATTTTTTATTTTTACAGTAATTTTTTACAGTGAAGGTCATGGGTGTCAAACTCTGGCCCGTGGGCCATCGAGGCAATATCAAATTAACGCTAAAGCTGGACCGTGGATTATACATTGCGGCAGTGCCGCAGTAACACCGCTACTTCTAATACTTGCCAACCCTCCCGGGTTTGACTCCAGCACTCCTCCCGAAATTTTTTTTTTTTTTTCAGCTAGTCAAACGAGTGCTGGCCCAGTTTCATGTCAGTGCAGCTTCTGCACCCACACACAATTGAATGCAACGCATACTTCATCAACAGCGATACAGGTTACACTGACGGTAGCCAAATAAAAAAACTTTAACACTTTTAGGAATATACGCCACACTGTGAATCCACACCAAACAAGAATGAAAAACACATTTCGGGAGAACATCCGCACCGTAACACAACATAAACACAACAGAACAAATACCCAGAACCCTTTGTAGCACTAAATCTTCCGGGACGCTGCAAGGTTTGTGTGTGTGTGGGTGGGGGTGGTTTGGTGGTAGCGGGGGTGTATTTTGTAGCATCCCGAAAGAGTTAGTGCTGCAAAGGATTCTGGGTATTTGTTCTTTTGTGTTTATGTTGTGTTACGGTGCGGATGTTCTCCCGAAAATTGTTTTTTATTCTTGTTTGGTGTGGGTTCACAGTGTGGTGTATATTTCTAACAGTGTTAAAGTTTTTTATACTGGCACCCTCAGTGTAACCCGTATCGCTGTTGATGAAGTATGCTTTGCATTCATTTGTGTATGGGTGCTGAAACTGCACATATCTTGTGACTGGGTCTGAACGATGTTAGAATTGGTTGTACGAGATATGACTGTTGAACACCTTCGTTCGATAATGAAAGTCGCCTCGGCTCAAAGCCTGAGCCCCGACATTAAAGAACTAGCATCCAAAAAAAGATGCCAGGTATCTGGCTTGGGCACATCAAATTAGATCAGTGTGTTGCAAACTGAGCAGTTTAAAGTCCTGAATGGTTGTCTTATTCATTGTTATTTTATTTTCAAATTTATTAACCTGTGGAAAAAGTTAATCTTGATATTTACCTCAGAAGGCTGCAAATAGAAAAGAGGCATTCAATTTTTATTTAAATTGTATTTGATATGCAATTGATATTTTTTAATTATTATTATTATTATTTGAATCTCGATTTTGCATGTCACTATAAAGTTATATAATCCTTGCTTGTTCAATATTCAAAGCAAAACTTGTTTGGGTCCCTATTAAAAGGTTAATTTGTTGAACCTTGGTTCAGTTTTAAACTTTGGCCCACTCTGTATTTGAGTTTGACACCCCTGGTGAAGGTGAAGCTCTGTCATCCTGGAGGAACTCACAGTAAAGCCGCTGCTCCTCCACATGGAGAGGAGCCAGATGAGGTGGTTCGGGCATCTGCTCAGGATGCCACCCGAACGCCTCCCTAGGGAGGTGTTTAGGGCAAGTCCGACCGGCAGGAGGCCACGGGGAAGACCCAGGACACATTCGGAACACTATGTCTCCCGGCTGGCCTGGGAACGCCTCGGGATCCCCCGAGAAAAGCTGGACGAAGTGGCTGGAGAAAGGGAAGTTTGGGCTTCTCTGCTTAGGCTGCGGCCCCCGCAACCCGACCATAACCCGACCATAAGCGGAAGAAAATGGATGGATTTAGTATGACAGTTATACTGTCATATTGAGTACAAAAACTAACTAAACCTTACACAATATGTTGTTCCTAGTAAAATTCACAAAGATACATATCTCCAGGCATTATTAGCCATTTTGCATGTGTGGTTTAGGAGTTATGTTTAAATAACTGTCAGATTGAGTTTGACATTATACTGTCATAGTGAGTAAAACCCATATTTTGTATTTGCAAACCTTACAAAAACAACTGATTCTAGTAAAACTCACATTAATACAATATTACAGGCATGTTTAGACATATTGCATGTTTGGTTTTGTAATTATTTTTATATAACCCCCTTTCTGAGCCGCCACCTCTGTGGTTTGCGTGTACCACTGATCCTAGGAGCTATGTTGTCCGAGGACTTCTATGCCCCCTGGTAGGGTCCCTCAAGACAAACAGGTCCTAGGTGAGGGATCAGACAAAGAGCAGCTCAAAGACCTTTATGAAAAGTACAAATCGAGGACCTAGATTTTTTTCTCGCCCAGGCACGGGTCACCGTGGCTCTCCTGTGGAGCCAGGCGCAGAGGTGGGGCACGATGTCTCCATGGGGCCCTGCCGGGCTCAGCTCGAAGAGGCAACGTGGGTCAACCCTCCAATGGGCTCACCACTCATGGGCCCATTGAGGTCATAGAGGTCGGATGCAGTGTGAACTGGGCGGCAGCCGAAAGCAGGGCACTTGGCGGTCCGATTATCGGCTACATAAGCTCGCTCTTGGGACGTGGAACGTCACCTCGCTGGGAGGGAAGGAGCCTGAGCTGGTGCGCGAGGTGAAGAAGTTCCGGCTAGATATAGTTGGACTCACTTCGACGCACAGCAAGGGCTCTGGAACCTGTTCTCTCAAGAGGGGCTGGACTCTCTTCCACTCTGGCGTTGCAAGCAATGAGAGGCTGGGGTGGCAATTGTTGTTGCTCAAAGCCTGCACGTTGGACTTTAACCCAGTAGACGAGATGGTAGCTTCCCTCCGCCATCGGGTTGGGTGACGGGTCCTGACTGTTGTTTGTGTTTACGCACCAAACAGTAGCTCAGAGTACCCACTCTTTTTGGATTCCTTTGAGGGAGTACTGGAGAGTGCTCCCTCGGGTGATTCCTTTGTTCTGTTGGGGGACTTCAATGCTCATGTTGGCAAGGACAGTGAAACCTGGAGAGTCGTGATTGGGAAAAATGGCCACCCGGATCGAACCCAAGTGGTGCTTTGTTATTGGACTTTTGTGCTCGTCACGGATTGTCCATAACAAACACAATGTTCAAACATAAGGGTGTCTATATGTGTACTTGGCACCAGGACACCCTCGGCCGCAGTTCCATGATTGACTTTGTAGTTGTGTCATGGGATTTGTGGCCTCATGTTTTGGACACTCGGGTGAAGAGAGGGGCAGAGCTTTCTGCCGATCATCACCTGGTGGTGAGCTGGCGCCGATGGTGGGGGAGGATGCAGGACAGACCTGGCAGGCCCAAACGCATTGTGAGGGTCTGCTGGGAACGCCTAGCAGAGTCTCCTGTCAGAGAGAGTTACAATTTCCACCTCCGGAAGGACTTTGAACATGTCACAAAGGAGGTGCTGGACATTGAGTCTGAGTGGACCATGTTCCGTGCCTCTCTTGTGGAGCCGGCTGATTGGAGCTGTGGCCGCAAGGTGTTTGGTGCCTGTCGTGGCGGTAATCCTAGAACTCACTGGTGGCCACCAGCAGTGAGGGATGCCGTCAAGCTGAAGAAAGAGCCTATCGGGTCCTTTTGGCTCATGGGACTCCAGAGGCAGCGGGCATACCGAAAGGCCAAGCAGTGCCTGGGGAATCTGTGGTGGGCTCTCCTATTTCTGGGGCTTAGGTTGCCTAGGTATTTAAAAAGCTCCTCGGTGGCAAGGCCCCAGGGGGTGGATGAGTTCCGTCCGGAGTTCCTTAAGGCTTTGAAAACTGTGGAGCTGTCTTGGTTGACAAGACTCTGCAACATCGCGTGGACATTGGGGGCGGTACCTCTGGATTGGCAGACCGGGGTGGTGGTTCCTCTCTTTATAAAGGGGAACCGGAGGGTGTGTTCCAACTATCGTGAAACACACTCCTCAGCCTTCCCGGTAAGGTCTATTCATGTGTACTGGATAGGAAGAAACTCGGATCCAGGACGAACAGTGTGGTTTTCGTCCTGGTCGTGGAACGGTAGACCAGGTCTATACTCTCGGCAGGGTCCTTGAGTGTGAAGCGACTGGGATGAGAATCAGCACCTCCAAGTCCAAGTCCATGGTTCTCGTGCAGGAAAGGGTCGAGTGCCATCTCCAGGTTGGGGAGGAGATCTTGCCCCAAGTGGAGGAGTTCAAGTACCTAGGAGTCTAGTTCACGAGTGAGGATAGAGTGGATCGGGTGATCCACAGGCGGATCGGTGCGGCATCTTCAGTATTGAGGACGCTATATCGATCCGTTGTGGTGAAGAAGGAGCTGAGCCAGAAGGAAAAGCTCTCAATTTACCGTCGATCTACGTTCCCAGCTTTGGGTTAAGACCGAAAGGACAAGGACACGGGTACAAGCGGCCGAAATGCGTTTCCTCTGCCGGGTGGAGGGTCCCTCCCTTAGAGATAGGGTGAGAAGCTCTGTCATCCGGGAGGAACTCAGAGTAAAGCAGCTGCTCCTCCGCATTGAGAGGAGCCAATGAGTTGGTTCGGGCATCTGCTCAGGATGCCACCCGAACGCCTCTAGGGAGGTGTTTAGGGCAAGTCCGACCGGCAGGAGGCCACGGGGAAGACCTAGGACACATTGGAAAGACTATGTCTCCCGGCTGGCCTGGGAACGCCTCGGAATACCCCGAGAAGAGCTGGACGAAGTGGCTGGGGAGAGGGAAGTCTGGGATTTTCTTCTCAGGCAACCCGACCTCGGATAAGCGGAAGAAAATGGATGGATTTAGAATGACAGTTATATTGTCAGATTGAATACAAAAACTAACTAAACCTTACACAATATATTGTTTCTAGTAAAACTCACAAAGATACATATCTCCAGGCATTATTAGCCATTTTGCATGTGTGGTTTAGGAGTTATGTTTAAATAACTGTCAGATTGAGTGTGACAGTATACTGTCATAGTGAGTAAAACCCATATGTTGTATTTGCAAACCTTACAAAAACAACTAAATCTAGTTAAACTCACACAGATACAATATTACAGGCATTTTTAGACATAATGCATGTTTGGTTTTAGAGTTATGTTTATATAACTTTTATATTTATTATGACAGTTATACTGTCATATTCAATAAAAAAAAACTAACTTGTGTCTTTGCAAACCTTACAAAAGACCATTTTTCTAGTAAAACTAATGTCGTAATAACATGTCTCCAGGCATTGTTAGCCATTTTGCATGTGTTGTTTGAGTTATGTTTAAATAACTGTCATATTGAGTGTGACAGTATACTGTCATAAAACCCAATTTTTGTATTTGCAACCCTGATTCTAGTAAAACTCACATATATACAATATTACAGGCAGTTTTGGACATAATGCATGTTTGGTTTTGGAGTTATGTTTATATAACTTTCATATATAGTATGACAGCTAAACTGTTATATTGAGTAAAAAAAACTAACTTGTGTTTGTTACAAAACCCAATTTTTGTATTTGCAAACCATACAACTGATTCAAATAAAACTCACATGGATTCAATATTACAGGCATTTTCAGACATTTTGCATGTTTGGTTTAGGAATTATGTTGGAATACATGTGTATTGCTTTTTTCGCATTATCTCAGGATTTTTAGAACATTACTGTCATATTGAGTAAAAAAATAATTGTTGTGTTTGCAAGCCTTAAAAAAGCATATGTTTCCAGTAAAACTCCCAAAGATGCATTATTTCAGGCATTATTAGCCATTTTTCAGGTGTGGTTTAGGAGTTATGTTTAAATAACTGTCATATTGAGTGTGGCGTTATACTGTCATATTGAGTTAAAAAAAAAACTAACTTGTGTCTTTGCAAACCTTACAAAAGAAAATGTTTCTAGCAACACTCACAAAGATAATTTTTTTCACGCTATTTGACATGTTTCATGTGTATTTAGGAGTTATAATTAAATAACTTTCATATTGAGTGTTAAATTAATAATGTCATTATGTGTAAAACCTAATTTTTGTATTTGCAAACCATACAAAAACAATTAATTCTAGTAAAACTTACATAGTTCAATATTACAGGCATTTCAGACATTTTACATGTTTGGTTTAAAAGTTGTGTTTGATTACATTTTTATTGCTTTTTTCGCATTATCTCAGGATTCTAAGATCATTACTTTCATATTGAGTAAAAACTACTTTTTGTTTTTGCAAACCTTACAAACTCACATAAATACATTATTACAGGCAGTTTTAGACATGACACATGTTTGGTTTTGGAGTTATGTTTAGATAACTTTCATATTTAGTATGACTGTTATACTGTCATATTGAATTAAAAAAAACTAGCTTGTGTCTTTGCAAACTTTACAAAAGATAATTTTTCTAGTAAAACTAACAAAGATACATGTCTCCAGGCATTATTACCCATTTTGCATGGGTTGTTTAGCAATTATGTTTAAATACATTTTTATTGCTTTTTTCGCATTATCTCAGGATTCTAAAATCATTACTTTCATAGTGAGTAAAAAAGTCCTTTTTGTTTTTGCAAACCTTACAAATTTGCATAAATACATTTTTACAGACATTTTTAGACATGACACGTGTTTGATTTTGGAGTTATGTTTATATAACTTTTATATTTAGTATGACTGTTATACTGTCATATTGAATAAAAAAAAAACTAGCTTGTGTCTTTGCAAACTTTACAAAAGATAATTTTTCTAGTAAAACTTACAAAGATACATGTCTCCCGGCATTATTACCCATTTTGCATGGGTTGTTTAGGAATTATGTTTAAATACATTTTTATTGCTTTTTTCGCATTATCTCAGGATTCTAAGATCATTACTTTCATATTGAGTAAAAAACTACTTTTTGTTTTTGCAAACCTTACAAACTCACATAAATACATTATTACAGGCATTTTTAGACATGGCACATGTTTGGTTTTGGAGTTATGTTTAGATAACTTTCATATTTAGTATGACTGTTATACTGTCATATTGAATAAAAAAAACTAGCTTGTGTCTTTGCAAACTTTACAAAAGATAATTTTTCTAGTAAAACTAACAAAGATACATGTCTCCAGGCATTATTACCCATTTTGCATGGGTTGTTTAGAATTATGTTTAAATACATTTGTATTGCTTTTTTCGCATTATCTCAGGATTCTAAGATCATTACTTTCATATTCAGTAAAAAACTACTTTTTGTTTTTGCAAACCTTACAAACTCACATAAATACATTATTACAGGCATTTTTAGACATGACACATGTTTGGTTTTGGAGTTATGTTTCGATAACTTTCATATTTAGTATGACTGTTATACTGTCATATTGAATTTAAAATAACTAGCTAGTGTCTTTGCAAACTTTACAAAAGATCATTTTTCTAGTAAACCTAACAAAGATACATGTCTCCAGGTATTATTAGCCATTTTGCATGTGTTGTTTAGGATTTTATGTTTAAATACATTTTTATTGCTTTTTTCGCATTATCTCAGGATTCTAAGATCATTACTTTCATATTGAGTAAAAAACTACTTTTTGCTTTTGCAAACTTTACAAAATACCATCTTTCTAGTAAAACTAACAAAGATACATGTTTCCAGGCATTATTAGCAATTTTGCATGTGTTGTTTAGGAGTAATGTTTAAATACATTTGTATTGCTTTTTTCGCATTATGACTTGACTTGACTTGACTTTATTTATTCATGCTTGCAGTGGAGCCAAGGCCCCACTGAAAAAACAGCTGAACTTTACAATGAATATTAAACAAACAAAGATAAAAAAAAAAATTAAAAGAACAGACAGTATTTTATATATATAAAAAAAAAACATTTTCATTTTCAGGGCAACAGCAGCATGGAAACTATTAGCATTCTGGTAAATGACTGTATTACTTATTTAATTAGATAGTATTATTATACAGTTTAATTGCAGTATGCAGGGTAGAGTTTTTAAGTCTCTTTGTCTTGGCTTTGGGCTCGGGTTCAGCCAGCTTATGTTGGTTCCTCAATGTCCTGGCAGTGCGGCTGCCTCGTGTTGGAGGTAGCAGGTCATGCAGAGGGTGTTGCTCATCATGCATATCCCTGACCAGCTTCACTGCAGCCTCCTCTCTCCTGGTCTGGAGTGATGGTAGGGGTTGTGAGATTATCTCAGGATTTTAACAACATTACAGTCTTATTGAGTAAAACAATTACTTTTTGTGTTTGCAAGATTTAAAAAAGCATGTGTTTCGAGTAAAACTGCCAACGATGCATTATTTCAGGCATTATTAGCCATTTTTCGTGTGTGGTTTGAGTTATGTTTAAATAACTGTCATATTGAGTGTGACAGTATACTGTCATTGTGAGTAAAACCTAATTTATGTATTTGCAAACCTTACAAAATCAACTAAAACTAGTAAAACTCACATTACTACGACATTTTTAGACATTTTGCATGTTTGGTTTAGGAATTATGTTGGAATCATTTTTATTAATTTTTTCGTATTATCTCAGAATTTTAGAACATTACTGTCATATTGAGTAAAAAAATAATTGTTGTGTTTGCAAGCCTTAAAAAAGCATATGTTTCGATTAAAACTTACAAGAATGCATTATTTCAGGCATTGTTAGTCATTTTTCATGTGTAGTTTAAGAGTTATGTTTCAATAACTGTCATATTGAGTATGGCAGTTATACTGTCATATTGAGTAAAAAAAACTAACCTGTGTCTTTGCAAACCTTACAAAAGAAAATGTTTCTAGTAACACTCACAAAGATACATTTTTCACGCATTATTAGACATGTTTCATGTGTGGTTAGGAGTTATAAATAAATAATTGTCATATTGAGTGTTACAGTTATAATGTCATTATGTGTAAAAACTAATTTTTGTATTTGCAAACCTTACAAAAACAATTGATTCTAGTAAAACTTACATAGATTCAATATTACAGGCATTTTTAGACATTTTACATGTTTGGTTCAAAATTTGTGTTTGAATACATTTTTATTGCTTTTTTTGCATTATCTCAGGATTCTCAGAACACTACTTTCATATTGAGTAAAAAACTACTTTTTGTTTTTGCAAACCTTACAAACTCACATAAATACATTATTACAGGCATTTTTAGACATGACACATGTTTGGTTTTGGAGTTATGTTTATGTAACTTTCATATTTAGTATGACTTTTTATTCAATATTGTCTTATTGAATTAAAAAAACTAGCTTGTGTCTTTGATATCTTTACAAAAGATAATGTTTTTAAACTAACAACCTTACATGTCTCCCTAGGCATTATTAGCCATTTTGCATGTGTTGTTTAAGAGTTAGGTTTAAATACATTTGTATTGCTTTTTTCCCATTATCTCAGGGTTCTAAGAACATTACAGTCATATTGAGTAAAAAACTACTTTTTGTGTTTGCAAAATGTAAAACTCAGTAAAACTCCCAAGGATTTATTATTTCAGGCATTATTAGCCATTTTTATGTGTAGTTCATGAGTTATGTTTAAATAACTGTCATATTGAGTGTGATTTTGTCATTGTGAGTAAAACCTAATTTTTGTATTTGCAAACCTTACAAAAACAACCGATTCTAGTAAAACTCACATCCCATCCTCACCTATGGTCATGAGTTTTGGAGTAAGACCGAAAGGACAAGATCACGGGTACAAGCGGCCAAAATGAGTTTTCTCCGCTGGGTGGCGGGTCTCTCCCTTACTGTAAGAATTTTCACCGTTTGATTACAGTAACCTACTGGCAGCTAATGGTTCCAGTATAAAACTGTTTTTCTACAGCACACGTCCGATAATGCGACAAAAAATTAAAAATGTATTTAAACATTACTCCTAAACAACACAAGCAAAATGGCTAATAATGTCTGGAAACATGTATCTTTGTTAGTTTTCCTAGAAAAATGGTATTTTGTAAAGTTTGCATTGACACAAGCTCAGACAGTATAACAGTCATACTAAATATGAAAGTTATATAAACATAACTCCAAAACCAAACATGTGTCATGTCTAAAAATGCCTGTAATAATGTATTTATGTGAGTTTGTAAGGTTTGCTAAAACAAAAAGTAGTTTTTGCTCAATATGAAAGTAATGATCTTAGAATCCTGAGATAATGCGAAAAAAGCAATACAAATGTATTTAAACATAATTCCTAAACAACCCATGCAAAATGGGTAATAATGCCTGGAGACGTGTATCTTTGTTAGTTTTACTAGAAAAATTATATTTTGTAAAGTTTGCAAAGACACAAGCTAGTTTTTTTTATTCAATATGACAGTATAACAGTCATACTAAATATAAAAGTTATATAAACATAACTCCAAAACCAAACATGTGTCATGTCTACAAATGTCTGTAATAATGTATTTATGTAAGTTTGTAAGGTTTGCAAAAACAAAAAGTAGTTTTTTTTTTCACTATGAAAGTTTCTAGCAACACTCACAAAGCTAATTTTTTTCACGCTATTTGACATGTTTCATGTGTATTTAGGAGTTATAATTAAATAACTTTCATATTGAGTGTTAAATTAATAATGTCATTATGTGTAAAACCTAATTTTTGTATTTGCAAACCATACAAAAACAATTGATTCTAGTAAAACTTACATAGTTCAATATTACAGGCATTTCAGACATTTTACATGTTTGGTTTAAAAGTTGTGTTTGATTACATTTTTATTGCTTTTTTCGCATTATCTCAGGATTCTAAGATCATTACTTTCATATTGAGTAAAAACTACTTTTTGTTTTTGCAAACCTTACAAACTCACATAAATACATTATTACAGGCAGTTTTAGACATGACACATGTTTGGTTTCGGTGAAAATTCTTACAGTAAGGGAAAGACCCGCCCACCCAGCGGAGAAAACTCATTTTGGCCGCTTGTACCCGTGATCTTGTCCTTTCGGTCTTACTCCAAAACTCATGACCATAGGTGAGGATGGGAACGTAAATCAACCGGTAAATTGAGAGCTTTTCCTTCTGGCTCAGCTCCTTCTTACCACAACGAATCGATATAGCGTCCTCATTACTGAAGACGCCGCACCGATCAGCCTGTGCATCTCACGATCCACTCTTCCCTCACTCATGAACAAGACTCCAGGTACTTGAACTCATCCACAAGATCTCCTGCCCAACCTCGAGATGGCACTCCACCCTTTCCCGGGCGAGAACCTCGGACTTGGAGGTGCTGATTCTCATCCCAGTCGCTTCACACTCGGCTGCGAACCGATCCAATGAGAGCTGAAGATCCTGGCCAGTTGAAGCCATAAGGACCACATCATCTGCAAAAAGCAGAGACCTAATCCTGCAGCCACCAAACCGGATCCCCTCAACGCCATGACTGCGCCTAGAAATTCTGTCCACAAAAGTTATGAACAGAATCGGTGACAAAGGGCAGCCTTGGCGGAGTCCAACCCTCACTGGAAAGGGGTCCGACTTACTGCCGGCAATGCGGACCAAGCTCTGACACTGATCATACAGGGAGCGACCCGCCACAATCAGACATGCCGATACCCCATACTCTCTGAGCACACCCCACAGGACTTCCCGGGGTGGCCACGGTCAAATCTCTTCTCCAAGTCCACAAAGCACATGTAGACTGGTTGGGCAAACTCCCATGCACACTCAAGGACCCTGCCGAGAGTATAGAGCTGGTCTACCGTTCCACGACCAGGACGAAAACCACACTGTTCGTCCTGGATCCGAGGTTCCTCCTCTCCAGTACACATGAATAGACCTTACCGAGAAGGCTGAGGAGTGTGATCTACGATAGTTGGAACACACCCTCCGGTTCCCCTTCTTAAAGAGAAGAACCACCACCCCGGTCTGCCAATCCAGAGGTACCGCCCCAGATGTCCACGCGATGCCCCACAGCATCCAGAGCCTTAAGGAACTCCGGACGGAGCTCATCTACCCCCGGGGCCTTGCCACCGAGGAGGTTTTTAACTACCTTGGCAACCTCAGCCCCAGAAATAGGAGAGCCCACCAAAAATTCACCAGACACTGCTTCCTCATAGGAAGACGTGTTGGTGGGATTGAGGAGGTTTCGCTTGGCCTGTCGGTATGCCCGCTGCCTCTGGAGTCCCATGAGCCAAAAGGACCAGATAAGCTCTTTCTTCAGCTTGACGGCATCCCGCACTGCTGGTGGCCACCAGCGGGTTCTAGGATTACCGCCACGACAGGCACCAAACACCTTGCGGCCACAGCTCCAATCAGCTGGCTCGACAAGAGAGGCACGGAACATGATCCATTCCGACTCAATGTCCAGCCTCTCCTTTGTGACATGTTCAAAGTTCTTCCGGAGGTGGAAAAAGAAACTCTCTCTGACAGGAGACTCTGCTAGGCGTTCCCAAAAGACTCTCACAATGCGTTTGGGCCTGCCAGGTCTGTCCGGCATCCTTCCCGACCATCGGAGCCAGCTCACCAGGTGGTGATCGGTAGAAAGCTCGCCCCTCTCTTTACCCGAGTGTCCAAAACATGAGGCCGCAAATCCCATGACACAACTACAAAGTCAATCATGGAACTGCGGCCGAGGGTGTCCTGGTGCCAAGTGCACATATGGACACCCTTATGTTTGAACATTGTGTTTGTTATGGACAATCCATGACGAGCACAAAAGTCCAATAACAAAGCACCACTTGGGTTCAGATGCGGGTGGCCATTTTTCCCAATCACGACTCTCCAGGTTTCACTGTCATTGCCAACATGAGCGTTGTAGACCCCCAGCAGAACAAGGGAATCACCCGAGGGAGCACTCTCAAGGGAATCCAAAAAGAGTGGGTACTCTGAGCTGCTGTTTGGTGCGTAAACACCAACAGTCAGGACCCGTCACCCAACCAGAAAGCGGAGGGAAGCTACCATCTCGTCTACTGGGTTAAGTCCAATGTGCAGGCTTTGAGCCGGGGGGCAATAAGAATTGCCAACCCAGCCTCTCATTACTTGCAACGCCAGAGTGGAAGAGAGTCCAACCCCTCTTGAGAGAACAGGTTCCAGAGCCCTTGCTGTGCGTCGAAGTGAGTCCAACTTTATCTAGCCGGGAACTTCTCCACCTCGCGCACCAGCTCAGGCTCCTTCCATCCCTGCGAGGTGACGTTCCACGTCCCAAGAGCGAGCTTATGTAGCCGATAATCGGACTGCCAAGTGCCCTGCCTTCGGCTTCCGCCCAGCTCACACTGCACCCGACCTCTATGACCCAGCCCATGAGTGGTGAGCCTATTGCAGGGGGGACCCACGTTGCCTCTTCGAGCTGGGCCCCATGGGCACCAGTCGCTCGCCATCGTGCCCCACCACTGGGCCTGGCTCCACAGGGGAGCCATGGTGACCCGCGTCCGGGCAAGAAAAAAATCTAGGTCCTCGATTTGTACTTTTCATAAAGGTCTTTGAGCTGCTCTTTGTCTGATTCCTCACCTAGGGCCTGTTTTTCTTGGGGGACCCTACCAGGGGGCAAAGAATCCCCCGGACAACATAGCTCCTAGGATCAGTGGGACACGCAAACCACAAAGGTGGCGGTTCAGAAAGCAGGTTATATAAACATAACTCCAAAACCAAACATACAAGATGTCTAAACATGCCTGTAATATTGTATCAATGTGAGTTTTACTACAATCGGTTGTTTTTGTAAGGTTTGCAAATACAAAAGTTAGGTTTTACTCACTATGACAGTGTCACACTCAATATGACAGTTATTGAAACATAACTCCTAAACTACACATAAAAATGGCTAATAATGCCTGAAATAACTCGAAACATTGCTTTTTTAAGGCTTGCAAACACAGAAAGTTTTTTTTACTCAATATGACAGGAAGTTCTTAAAATGCTGAGATAATGTGAAAAAAGCAATACAAATGTATTCCAACATAATTCTTTAACCAAACATGCAAAATGTCTAAAAATGCCTGTAATATTGACTCCATGTGAGTTTTACTAGAATCATTTGTTTTTGTAAGGTTTGCAAATACAAAAATTGGGTTTTATGACAGACACAAGTTAGTTTTTTTACTCAATATAACAGTATAGATGTCATACTATATATTAAAGTTTTATAAACATAACTCCAAAACCAAACATGCATTATGTCCAAAATTGCCTGTAATATTGTATAGATGTGAGTTTTACTAGAATCAGGTTTGCAAATACAAAAATTGGGTTTTATGACACTATACTGTCACACTCAATATGACAGTATAACTGTCATACTAAATCCATCCATTTTCTTCCGCTTATCCGAGGTCGGGTTGTGGGGGCAGCAGCCTAAGCAGAGAGCCCAGACTTCCATCTCCACAGCCACTTCGTCCAGCTCTTCTCGGGGGATCCCGATGCGTTCCCAGGCCAGCCGGGAGACATTGTCTTTCCAATGTGTCCTAGGTCTTCCCCATGGCCTCCTGCCGTTCGGACTTGCCCTAAACACCTCCCTAGGGAGGCGTTCGGGTGGCATCCTGAGCAGATGCCCGAACCACCTCATCTGGCTCCTCTCAATGTGGAGGAGCAGCGGCTTTACACTGAGTTCCTCACGAATGTCTTCTCCAAGTCCACAAAACTTATGTAGACTGGTTGGGCAAACTCCCATGCACATTCAAGGACCCTGCCGAGAGTATAGAGCTGGTCTACCGTTCCACGACCAGGACGAATACCACACTGTTTGTCCTGGATCCGAGGTTCCTCCTCTCCAGTACGCATGAATAGACCTTACCGGGAAGGCTGAGGAGTGTGATCTAAGATAGTTGGAACACACCCTCCGGTTCCCCTTCTTAAAGAGAGGAACAACCACCCCGGTCTGCCAATCCAGAGGTACCGCCCCCGATGTAGACGCAATGTTGCAGAGTCTTGTCAACCAAGACTGCCCCACAGCATCCAGAGCCTTAAGGAACTCCGGACGGAGCTCATACCCCCGGGGCCTTACCACGAGGAGCTTTTTAACTACCTTGTCAACCTCAGCCCCAGAAATAGAAGAGCCCACCACAGACTTCCCAGGCACTGTTTCCTCATAGGAAGACGTGTTGATGGGATTGAGGAGGTCTCGCTTGGCCTGTCGGTATGCCCACTGCCTCTGGAGTCCCATGAGCCAAAAGGACCCGATGGCTCTTTCTTCAGCTTGACAGCATCCCTCACTGCTGGTGGTTTACCGCCACGACAGGCACCAAACACCTTGTGGCCACAGCTTCAATCAGCTGGCTCAACAAGAGAGGAACGGAACATGGTCCACTCGGACTCAATGTCCAGCACCTCCCTCGTGACATGATCAAAGTTCTTCCGGACATGTTCAAAGTTCTTCAGGAGACTCTTGCTAGGCGTTCCCAGCAGACCCTTACAATGCGTTTGGGCCTGCCAGGCCTACAGGCATCCTCCCTACCATCGGAGCCAGCTCACCACCAGGTGGTGGTTGGTAGAAAGCTCTGCCCTTCTCTTCACAGAGTGTCCAAAACATGAGGCCGCAAATCCCATGACACAACTACAAAGTCAATCATGCGGCCGAGGGTGTCCTTGTGCCAAGTGCACATATGGACACCCTTATGTTTGAACATTGTGTTTGTTATGGACAATCCGTGACAAGCACAAAAGTCCAATAACAAAGCACCACTTGGGTTCAGATCCAGGTGGCCATTTTTCCCAATCACGACTCTCCAGGTTTCACTGTCGTTGCCAACATGAGCGTTGAAGTCCACCAGCAGAACAAGGGAATCACTCGCGGGAGCACTCTCCAGTACTCCCTGAAGGGAATCCAAAAAGAGTGGGTTCTCTGAGCTGCTGTTTGGTGTGTAAACAAACAACAGTCAGGATCCATCACCCAACCCGAAGGCTGAGGGAAGCTACCATCTCGTCTATTGGGTTAAAGTCCAACGTGCAGGCTTTGAGCCGGGGGGCAACAAGAATTGCCACCCCAGCCTCTCATTAGTTGCAACGCCAGTGTGGAATCTCTTCCACTCTGGCGTTGCAAGTAATGAAAGTTCAGCTCAGTCCAGCCCCTCTTGAGAGAACAGGTTCCAGAGCCCTTGCTGTGAGTCCAACTATATCTAGCCGGGAACGTCTCCACCTCATGCACCAGCTCAGGCTCCTTCCCTCCCAGCGAGGTGATAATCCATGTCCCAAGAGCGAGCTTATGTAGCCGATAATCGGACCACCAAGAGCCCTGCCTTCGGCTTCCGCCCAGCTCTTACTGCACCCTCTATGACCCAAGCCCATGAGTGGTGAGCCCTGGAGGGGGGATCCACGTTGCCTCTTCGAGCTGAGCACGGCTGGGCCCCATGGGGACAGGCCCGTCAATCGCCATCGTGCCCCACCTCTGGGCCTGGCTCCACAGGGGAGCCGCGGTGACCTGCGTCCGGGCGAGAAAACATCTAGGTCCTCAATTGTACTTTTAATAAAGGTCTTTGAGCTGCTCTTTGTCTGATCCCTCACCTAGGACCTGTTTGTCTTGAGGGACCCTACCAGGGGCTATAGAAGTCCTCGGATAACATAGCTCTTAGGATCAGTGGTACACGCAAACCACAGAGGTGGCGGCTCAGAAAGCAGGTTATATAAATATAACTCCAAAACCAAACATGCAATATGTCTAAACATGCCTGTAATATTGTATCAAAATCCCACTCAATATGACAGTTATTTAAACATAACTCATGAACTACACATAAAAATGGCTAGTAATGCCTGAAATAATGAATTCCTTGGGAGTTTTACTGAGTTTTACCTTTTGCAAACACAAAAAGTAGTTTTTTACTCAATATGACTGTAATGTTCTTAGAACCCTGAGATAATGGGAAAAAAGCAATAAAAATGTATTTAAACCTAACTCTTAAACAACACATGCAAAATGGCTAATAATGCCTAGGGAGACATGTAAGGTTGTTAGTTTAAAAAAATTATCTTTTGTAAAGATATCAAAGACACAAGCTAGTTTTTTTAATTCAATAAGACAATATTGAATAAAAAGTCATACTAAATATGAAAGTTACATAAACATAACTCCAAAACCAAACATGTGTCATGTCTAAAAATGCCTGTAATAATGTATTTATGTGAGTTTGTAAGGTTTGCAAAAACAAAAAGTAGTTTTTTACTCAATATGAAAGTAATGTTCTGAGAATCCTGAGATAATGCAAAAAAAGCAATAAAAATGTATTCAAACACAAATTTTAAACCAAACATGTAAAATGTCTAAAAATGCCTGTAATATTGAATCTATGTAAGTTTTACTAGAATCAATTGTTTTTGTAAGGTTTGCAAATACAAAAATTAGGTTTTACACATAATGACATTATAACTGTAACACTCAATATGACAATTATTTATTTATAACTCCTAACCACACATGAAACATGTCTAATAATGCGTGAAAAAATGTATCTTTGTGAGTGTTACTAGAAACATTTTCTTTTGTAAGGTTTGCAAAGACACAGGTTAGTTTTTTTTACTCAATATGACAGTATAACTGCCACACTCAATATGACAGTTATTTAAACACAACTCTTAAACTACACATGAAAAATGACTAACAATGCCTGAAATAATGCATTCTTGTAAGTTTTAATCGAAACATATGCTTTTTTAAGGCTTGCAAACACAACAACTATTTTTTTACTCAATATGACAGTAATGTTCTAAAATTCTGAGATAATACGAAAAAATTAATAAAAATGATTCCAACATAATTCCTAAACCAAACATGCAAAATGTCTAAAAATGTCGTAGTATTGAATCCATGTGAGTTTTACTAGTTTTAGTTGATTTTGTAAGGTTTGCAAATACATAAATTAGGTTTTACTCACAATGACAGTATACTGTCACACTCAATATGACAGTTATTTAAACATAACTCAAACCACACACGAAAAATGGCTAATAATGCCTGAAATAATGCATAACGAGCAGTTTTACTCGAAACACATGCTTTTTTAAATCTTGCAAACACAAAAAGTAATTTTTTTACTCAATAAGACTGTAATGTTGTTAAAATCCTGAGATAATGCGAAAAAGCAATACAAATGTATTTAAACATTACTCCTAAACAACACATGCAAAATTGCTAATAATGCCTGGAAACATGTATCTTTGTTAGTTTTACTAGAAATATGGTATTTTGTAAAGGTTGCAAAAGCAAAAAGTACTTTTTTACTCAGTATGAAAGTAATGATCTTAGAATCCTGAGGTAATGCGAAAAAAGCAATACAAATGTATTTAAACATACATTCCTAAACAACACAAGCAAAATGGCTAATAATGCCTGGAGACATGTATCTTTGTTAGGTTTACTAGAAAAATGATCTTTTGTAAAGTTTGCAAAGACACTAGCTAGTTATTTTAAATTCAATATGACAGTATAACAGTCATACTAAATATGAAAGTTATCAAAACATAACTCCAAAACCAAACATGTGCCATGTCTAAAAATGCCTGTACTAATGTATTTATGTGAGTTTGTAAGGTTTTCAAAAACAAAAAGTAGTTTTTTACTCAATATGAAAGTAATGATCTTAGAATCCTGAGATAATGCGAAAAAAGCAATAAAAATGTATTTAAACATAATTCCTAAACAACCCATGCAAAATGGGTAATAATGCCTGGAGACATGTATCTTTGTTAGTTTTACTAGAAAAATTATCTTTTGTAAAGTTTGCAAAGACACAAGCTAGTTTTTTTTTTATTCAATATGACAGTATAACAGTCATACTAAATATAAAAGTTATATAAACATAACTCCAAAACCAAACACGTGTCATGTCTAAAAATGTCTGTAAAAATGTATTTATGCAAGTTTGTAAGGTTTGCAAAAACAAAAAGTACTTTTTTACTCACTATGAAAGTAATGATTTTAGAATCCTGAGATAATGCGAAAAAAGCAATAAAAATGTATTTAAACATAATTCCTAAACAACCCATGCAAAATGGGTAATAATGCCTGGAGACATGTATTTGTTAGTTTTACTAGAAAAATTATCTTTTGTAAAGTTTGCAAAGACACAAGCTAGTTTTTTTTTCATTCAATATGACAGTATAACAGTCATACTAAATATGAAAGTTATCTAAACATAACTCCAAAACCAAACATGTGTCATGTCTAAAACTGCCTGTAATAATGTATTTATGTGAGTTTGTAATGATTGCAAAAACAAAAAGTAGTTTTTACTCAATATGAAAGTAATGATCTTAGAATCCTGAGATAATGCGAAAAAAGCAATACAAATGTAATCAAACACAACTTTTAAACCAAACATGCAAAATGTCTGAAAATGCCTGTAATATTGAATCCATGTGAGTTTTATTTGAATCAGTTTTATGGTTTGCAAATACAAAAATTGGGTTTTATGACAAACACAAGTTAGTTTTTTTTACTCAATATAACAGTTTAGCTGTCATACTATATATGAAAGTTATATAAACATAACTCCAAAACCAAACATGCATTATGTCCAAAACTGCCTGTAATATTGTATATATGTGAGTTTTACTAGAATCAGGGTTGCAAATACAAAAATTGGGTTTTATGACAGTATACTGTCACACTCAATATGACAGTTATTTAAACATAACTCAAACAACACATGCAAAATGGCTAACAATGCCTGGAGACATGTTATTACGGCATTAGTTTTACTAGAAAAATGGTCTTTTGTAAGGTTTGCAAAGACACAAGTTAGTTTTTTTTTTTATTCAATATGACAGTATAACTGTCATAATAAATATGAAAGTTATATAAACATAACTCTAAAACCAAACATGCATTATGTCTAAAAATGCCTGTAATATTGTATCTGTGTGAGTTTAACTAGATTTAGTTGTTTTTGTAAGGTTTGCAAATACAAAATATGGGTTTTACTCACTATGACAGTATACTGTCACACTCAATCTGACAGTTATTTAAACATAACTCCTAAACCACACATGCAAAATGGCTAATAATGCCTGGAGATATGTATCTTTGTGAGTTTTACTAGAAACAATATATTGTGTAAGGTTTAGTTAGTTTTTGTACTCAATCTGACAGTATAACTGTCATTCTAAATCCATCCATTTTCTTCCGCTTATCCGAGGTCGGGTTGCCTGAGCATAAAATCTCGGACTTCCCTCTCCCCAGCCACTTCGTCCAGCTCTTCTCGGGGTATTCCAAGGCGTTCCCAGGCCAGCCGGGAGACATAGTCTTTCCAATGTGTCCTAGGTCTTCCCCGTGGCCTCCTGCCGGTCGGTCTTTCCCTAAACACCTCCCTAGAGGCGTTCGAGTGGCATCCTGAGCAGATGCCCGAACCACCTCATTGGCTCCTCTCAATGCGGAGGAGCAGCTGCTTTACTCTGAGTTCCTCCCGGATGACAGAGCTTCTCACCCTATCTCTAAGGGAGAGACCCACCACCCGGCAGAGGAAACGCATTTCGGCCGCTTGTACCCGTGACCTTGTCCTTTCGGTCATAACCCAAAGCTGGGAACGTAGATCGACGGTAAATTGAGAGCTTTTCCTTCTGGCTCAGCTCCTTCTTCACCACAACGGATCGATATAGCGTCCTCAATACTGAAGACGCCGCACTGATCCGCCTGTGGATCCCCCGATCCACTCTATCCTCACTCGTGAACAAGACTCCTAGGTACTTGAACTCCTCCACTTGGGGCAAGATCTCCTCCCCAACCTGGAGATTGCACCCTTTCCTGCGCGAGAACCATGGACTTGGACTTGGAGGTGCTGATTCTCATCCCAGTCGCTTCACACTCAAGGACCCTGCCGAGAGTATAGACCTGGTCTACAGTTCCACGACCAGGACGAAAACCACACTGTTCGTCCTGGATCCGAGTTTCTTCCTCTCCAGTACACATGAATAGACCTTACCGGGAAGGCTGAGGAGTGTGTTTCACCGGTTCCCCTTTATAAAGAGAGGAACCACCACCCCGGTCTGCCAATCCAGAGGTACCGCCCCCAATGTCCACGCGATGTTGCAGAGTCTTGTCAACCAAGACAGCGCCACAGTTTTCAGAGCCTTAAGGAACTCCGGACGGAACTCATCCACCCCTGGGGCCTTGCCACCGAGGAGCTTTTTAACTACCTAGGCAACCTAAGCCCCAGAAATAGGAGAGCCCACCACAGATTCCCCAGGCACTGCTTGGCCTTTCGGTATGCCCGCTGCCTCTGGAGTCCCATGAGCCAAAAGGACCCGATAGGCTCTTTCTTCAGCTTGACGGCATCCCTCACTGCTGGTGGCCACCAGTGAGTTCTAGGATTACCGCCATGACAGGCACCAAACACCTTGCGGCCACAGCTCCAATCAGCCGGCTCCACAAGAGAGGTACGGAACATGGTCCACTCAGACTCAATGTCCAGCACCTCCCTCGTGACATGTTCAAAGTTCTTCCGGAGGTGGAAATTGAAACTCTCTCTGACAGGAGACTCTGCTAGGCGTTCCCAGCAGACCCTCACAATGCGTTTGGGCCTGCCAGGTCTGTCCTGCATCCTCCCCCACCATCGGCGCCAGCTCACCACCAGGTGATGATCGGTAGAAAGCTCTGCCCCTCTCTTCACCCGAGTGTCCAAAACATGAGGCCGCAAATCCCATGACACAACTACAAAGTCAATCATGGAACTGCGGCCGAGGGTGTCCTGGTGCCAAGTACACATATAGACACCCTTATGTTTGAACATTGTGTTTGTTATGGACAATCCGTGACGAGCACAAAAGTCCAATAACAAAGCACAACATGGGTTCGATCCGGGTGGCCATTTTTCCCAATCACGACTCTCCAGGTTTCACTGTCCTTGCCAACATGAGCATTGAAGTCCCCCAACAGAACAAAGGAATCACCCGAGGGAGCACTCTCCAGTACTTCTTCAAGGGAATCCAAAAAGAGTGGGTACTCTGAGCTACTGTTTGGTGCGTAAACACAAACAACAGTCAGGACCCGTCACCCAACCCGAAAGCGGAGGGAAGCTACCATCTCGTCTACTGGGTTAAAGTCCAACGTGCAGGCTTTGAGCAACAACAATTGCCACCCCAGCCTCTCATTGCTTGCAACGCCAGAGTGGAAGAGAGTCCAGCCCCTCTTGAGAGAACAGGTTCCAGAGCCCTTGCTGTGCGTCGAAGTGAGTCCAACTATATCTAGCCGGAACTTCTTCACCTCGCGCACCAGCTCAGGCTCCTTCCCTCCCAGCGAGGTGACGTTCCACGTCCCAAGAGCGAGATTATGTAGCCGATAATCGGACCGCCAAGTGCCCTGCCTTCTGCTGCCGCCCAGTTCACACTGCATCCGACCTCTATGACCTCAATGGGCCCATGAGTGGTGAGCCCATTGGAGGGTTGACCCACGTTGCTTCTTCGAGCTGAGCCCGGCAGGGCCCCATGGAGACATCGTGCCCCACCTCTGCGCCTGGCTCCACAGGAGAGCCACGGTGACCCGTGCCTGGGCGAGAAAAAAATCTAGGTCCTCGATTTGTACTTTTCATAAAGGTCTTTGAGCTGCTCTTTGTCTGATCCCTCACATAGGACCTGTTTGTCTTGAGGGACCCTACCAGGGGGCATAGAAGTCCTCGGACAACATAGCTCTTAGGATCAGTGGTACACGCAAACCACAGAGGTGGCGGCTCAGAAAGGGGGTTATATAAACATAACTCCAAAACCAAACATGCAATATGTCTAAACATGCCTGTAATATTGTATTAATGTGAGTTTTACTAGAATCAGTTGTTTTTGTAAGGTTTGCAAATACAAAATATGGGTTTTACTCACTATGACAGTATAATGTCAAACTCAATCTGACAGTTATTTAAACATAACTCCTAAACCACACATGCAAAATGGCTAATAATGCCTGGAGATATGTATCATTGTGAATTTTACTAGGAACAACATATTGTGTAAGGTTTAGTTAGTTTTTGTACTCAATATGACAGTATAACTGTCATACTAAATCCATCCATTTTCTTCCGCTTATGGTCGGGTTATGGTCGGGTTGCGGGGGCCGCAGCCTAAGCAGAGAAGCCCAAACTTCCCTTTCTCCAGCCACTTCGTCCAGCTTTTCTCGGGGGATCCCGAGGCGTTCCCAGGCCAGCCGGGAGACATAGTGTTCCCAATGTGTCCTGGGTCTTCCCCGTGGCCTCCTGCCGGTCGGACTTGCCCTAAACACCTCCCTAGGGAGGCGTTCGGGTGGCATCCTGAGCAGATGCCCGAACCACCTCATCTGGCTCCTCTCAATGTGGAGGAGCAGCGGCTTTACTGTGAGTTCCTCCAGGATGACAGAGCTTCACCTTCACCAGGGGTGTCAAACTCAAATACAGAGTGGGCCAAAGTTTAAAACTGAACCAAGGTTGAACAAATTAACCTTTTAATAGGGACCCAAACAAGTTTTGCTTTGAATATTGAACAAGCAAGGATTATATAACTTTATAGTGACATGCAAAATCGAGTTTCAAATAATAATAATAATAATTAAAAAATATCAATCGCATATCAAATACAATTTAAATAAAAATGGAATGCCTCTTTTCTATTTGCAGCCTTCTGAGGTAAATATCAAGATTAACTTTTTCCACAGGCTAATAAATTTGAAAATAAAATAACAATGAATAAGACAACCATTCAGGACTTTAAACTGCTCAGTTTGCAACACACTGATCTAATTTGATGTGCCCAAGCCAGATACTTGGCATCTTTTATTGGATGCTAGTTCTTTAATGTCGGGGCTCAGGCTTTGAGCCGAGGCAACTTTCGTTATCGAACGAAGGTGTTCAACAGTCATATCTCGTACAACCAATTCTAACATCGTTCAGACCCAGTCACAAGATATGTGCAGTTTCAGCACGCATACACAAATGAATGCAAAGCATACTTCATCAACAGCGATACAGGTTACACTGAGGGTGCCAGTATAAAAAACTTTAACACTGTTAGAAATATACGCCACACTGTGAACCCACACCGAACAAGAATAAAAAACACTTTTCGGGAGAACATCCGCACCGTAACACAACATAAACACAAAAGAACAAATGCCCAGAATCCTTTGCAGCACTAACTCTTTCGGGATGCTACAAAATACACCCCCGCTACCACCAAACCAGCCCCACCCACACACACACACACCTTGCAGCGTCCCGGAAGATTTAGTGCTACAAAGGGTTCTGGGTATTTGTTCTGTTGTGTTTATGTTGTGTTACGGTGCGGATGTTCTCCCGAAATGTGTTTGTCATTCTTGTTTGGTGTGGATTCAAAGTGTGGCGTATATTCCTAAAAGTGTTAAAGTTTTTTATTTGGCTACCGTCAGTGTAACCTGTATCGCTGTTGATGAAGTATGCGTTGCATTCAATTGTGTGTGGGTGCAGATGCTGCACTGACATGAAACTGGGCCAGAACTGGTTTGACTAGCTGAAATAAAATAAAAAATTTCGGGAGGAGTGCTGAAGTCAAACCCGGGAGGGTTGGCAAGTATTAGAAGTAGCGGCGTTACTGCGGCACTGCCGCAATGTATAATCCACGGTTCGGCTTTAGTGTTAATTTGATATTGCCTCAAGGGCCCACGGGCCAGAGTTTGACACCCATGACCTTCACTGTAAAAAAATACTGTAAAAATAAAAAATAAAATTACAGTTATATACTCCATCCATCCATCCATTTTCTACCGCTTATTCCCTTCGGGGTCGCGGGGGGCGCTGGAGCCTATCTCAGCTACAATCGGGCGGGAGGCGGGGTACACCCTGGACAAGTCACCACCTCATCGCAGGGCCAACACAGATAGACAGACAACATTCACACTCACATTCACACACTAGGGCCAATTTAGTGTTGCCAATCAACCTATCCTGTTCTTCTTAAATGCAGTTAAGTACTGTAAATTGTGTTGCATTTTTCAAAAAATATCGACCAGCAGTAAGTTACTGTAAAACCTACAGTATAATTCAGTATTTTTCAGACTTGTTTCTTGGGTCCGCCCACAATTCGTCCAACCGAGCTTCATTTCACCTGGCCGCCCCTGCTAAATCCATCCTACTGCATCGTGTGTTTTTGATAACAAGGTAAGAGTCACTTGTACCTTGATGTGTCATTTTCTGTTTGAATTACTTTTTATATATATTTATAAAGTCTGGAGGTCTACTTGCATTAAAAAAATTTTCACAGCACTGAAAAAAGGTTGAGAACCACTGCCTTAGGACAGTGGTTCTCAACCTTTTTTCAGTGATGTACCCCTGTGAACATTTTTTTAATTCAAGTACCCCCTAATCAGAGCAAAGCATTTTTGGTTGAAAAAAAAGAGATAAAGAAGTAAAATACAGCACTATGTCATCAGTTTCTGATTTATTAAATTGTATAACAGTGCAAAATATTGCTCATTTGTTGTGGTCTTTCTTGAACTATTTGGAAAAAAAGAATTACAAATAACTAAAAGCTTGTTGAAAAATAAACAAGTGATTCAATTATAAATAAAGATTTTTACACATAGAAGTAATCAACTTAAAGTGCCCTCTTTGGGGATTGTAATACAGATCCATCTGGATTCATGAACTTCATTCTCAATATTTCTTCACAAAAAAAGAAATCTTTAACATCAATATTTATGGAACATGTCCACATGTCTCAGCTGCATTACTGCTACGCTTTAACCACGCCTCCATTGTTTTCTACATGGATAGTTGATTGACAGTTGGTGCCGTGTGGCACCGCCAGGTAGGGTCAAACCATCATGGCATGGGGGAAACTCTGGCTTTATGGTAATGAATGGAATAGCCTACTTGATTAGATGTTCAGTTTATGAACTTACATTCATATTTTGTCGAAGTATTATTCAATAAATATATTTATAAAGGGTTTTTGAATTGTTGCTATTTTTAGAATATTTTTTTTTAAAATCTCACGTACCCCTTGGCATACCTTCAAGTACCCCCAGGAGTATGCGTACCCCCATTTGAGAACCACTGCCTTAGGAGACTAGATGTAAACAGAGTAAAGAGAGAGCGAGTGAGGTGGCCATTCCAAATACTTTTAAAATGCTATCCATATTGGATACTGTTTAGGAACATAAACTGCATTTCTTGACTGTACCAGTTGCTGGTGACAAAGTCACAATAAAACGTTGGATGATCAGCATGGAAGGTGATGTCATCTGCAAAGGCGTCCAACCTAGCTTCATCTCAGGGCTTGCTGCCCTTCTTGCTTGGTGCTCGGACATTGGAATTTGTTCAAAGGTAAATCCTCTCGATACTGTTAAATACTGTTAGGATATTTTATTTTATATTTCTCACCTCTGTTCAGGAATTTGACTTGTCATTTCCCCAATTCTGTGCCTTAAATCAATGACTCTTCTGTTCCGTTGTGGACCTTCTTATTAGGGACCGAAGCACCAGTTTGACTCTAGGATACAGAGAAGGTAGGTAATGTGCAGGTAAAGATATGTTGACTGGGTCAAAGAAGGAAGCACCTGTTTGACCCCAGGATGCAGAGAAGGTAGGTAATGTGCGGGTGAAGATATGTTGAATGGGTAAAGGCAGGAAGCACCAGTGTGACCCCACTATGCAGAGAAGGTAGGTAATGTGCGGGTGAAGGTATGTTGAATGGGTGAAAGAAGGAAGCGCAGGTGTGGTCGACGCAATGCAGACAAGGTAGGTATGTGCAGGTGAAGATATGTTGTATGGTGAAAGAAAGAAGCACCAGTGTGACCCCAGGATGCAGGGAAGATAGGTAACAAGCAGGTAAAGATATGTTGAATGGGTAAAGGCAGGAAACACCAGCTAGACGCCAGGATACAGAGAAGGTAGGTAATGTGCAGGTAAAGATATGTTGAATGGGTAAAGGTAGAAAGCACCAACATGACCACACTATGCAGAGAAGGTAGGTGATGTGCAGGTAGAGATATGTTGAATGGGTAAAGGCAAGAAGCACCAGTGTGACCACAGGATGCAGAGAAGATAGGTAATGAGCAGGTAACGATATGTTAAATGGGTGAAAGCAGGAAACATCAGCGTAAATACACGGTCCCGTAGATGGAGAGAAAACATAAATAGAGAGAGGGATTGGGGAGGCTTTAGCATTGTCTTCCTCTCTGAATTTGTCTTAATGGGTTTTAGAGCATTCACTCATCTACAGCTGTGGTTATGGTATGGCTCACATACATCCTAAAATTGATATTAATATTTGTGCAGTGCATATTCCTAAATAACAATGTGAGGGGAGTTCTGCATCGACTGCAAGTAATCTTCAATCACAACAGAATATATAATATGCTTTTTCTCTTTTTTAGGCGATTCATTGGCGTTAACCCCGAGAGGGGAACAAAGGCTAGCCAGGGAAAGGTGGTGTCCAAGAAGACCGGGAAGCTGGTTCAGAAAAAGGCAGCAACTGTAAATCCTCACGTAGCCACCCTTATAAAACATCTCACAGACTTTGAGTGGGGCTTTATGTAGCCGACAACTAAACACTGGACTCGTGTTCAGTGTTTTGTCTCCAGTTTGAAATTAAGTTGACATGTTATAAATGTTAAAATGCTTTACTGAAAATAAGACGAATGCACTAAATGTACATTGAATGTATTTGATGCACTTTAAAATAATTGGTTAATAAAAGCATACCGGTAACTTGCAAGGCCATTTCTCAAGTCATTTTTATGCCAGCAGATTGCAGGGGTTTTGATTTTGAAAATTTAAAAGTTCAATTCATTAACTTCTAGTGGCATTATACTGTAAAGCTCAGTCTATAGTGCTCACAATTATTTTACTGTAATTAACTGTTAATGGATATTACAGTAGATACACTAAAATAACAGTGTAATGCCGCTAAACAGATGACAGTATTATGCTGTGAAGCGTATATTTGATACAGCACAGTACTGTGATACTTTTTACAGTAATAAACTGTAGTGATAAATCACAGTATGTGTGCTGTAGAAAAACAGTTTTATACTGGAACCATTAGGTGCCAGTAGGTTACTGTAATTAAACGGTGACAATTCTTACAGTAAGGGAGAGACCCGCCACCCAGTGGAGAAAACTCATTTTGGCCGCTTGTACCCGTGATCTTGTCATTTCGGTCTTACCCCAAAGCTCATGACCATAGGTGAGGATGGGAACGTAAATCGACCGGTAAATTGGGAGCTTTTCCTTCTGGCTCAGCTCCTTCTTACCACAACGAATCGATATAGCGTCCTCATTACTGAAGACGCCGCACCGATCAGCCTGTGCATATCACGATCCACTCTTCCCTCACTCATGAACAAGACTCCAGGTACTTGAACTCATCCACAAGATCTCCTGCCCAACCTCGAGATGGCACTCCACCCTTTCCTGGGCGAGAACCTCGGACTTGGAGGTGCTGATTCTCATCCCAGTCGCTTCACACTCGGCTGCGAACCGATCCAATGAGAGCTGAAGATCCTGGCAAGTTGAAGCCATAAGGACCACATCATCTGCAAAAAGCAGAGACCTAATCCTGCAGCCACCAAACCGGATCCCCTCAACGCCATGACTGCGCCTAGAAATTCTGTCCATAAAAGTTATGAACAGAATCGGTGACAAAGGGCAGCCTTGGCGGAGTCCAACCCTCACTGGAAAGGGGTCCGACTTACTGCCGGCAATGCAGACCAAGCTCTGACACTGATCATACAGGGAGCGACCCGCCACAATCAGACATGCCGATACCCCATACTCTCTGAGCACTCCCCACAGGACTTCCCGGGGTGGCCACGGTCGACTGTCTTCTCCAAGTCCACAAAGCACATGTAGACTGGTTGGGCAAACTCCCATGCACACTCAAGGACCCTGCCGAGAGTATAGAGCTGGTCTACCGTTCCACGACCAGGACGAAAACCACACTGTTCGTCCTGGATCCGAGGTTCCTCCTCTCCAGTACACATGAATAGACTTTACCGGGAAGGCTGAGGAGTGTGATCTACGATAGTTGGAACACACCCTCCGGTTCCCCTTCTTAAAGAGAAGAACCACCACCCCGGTCTGCCAATCCAGAGGTACCGCCCTAGATGTCCACGCGATGTTGCAGAGTCTTGTCAACTAAAACAGCCCCACAGCCTCCAGAGCCTTAAGGAACTCCGGACGGAGCTCATCCACCGAGGAGGTTTTTAACTACCTTGGCAACCTCAGCCCCAGAGATGTCATACTATATATTAAAGTTTTATAAACATAACTCCAAAACCAAACATGCATTATGTCCAAAATTGCCTGTAATATTGTATAGATGTGAGTTTTACTAGAATCAGGTTTGCAAATACAAAAATTGGGTTTTATGACAGTATACTGTCACACTCAATATGACAGTATAACTGTCATACTAAATCCATCCATTTTCTTCCGCTTATCAGAGGTCGGGTTGCGGGGGCAGCAGCCTAAGCAGAGAGCCCAGACTTCCATCTCCACAGCCACTTCGTCCAGCTCTTCTCGGGGGATCCCGAGGCGTTCCCAGGCCAGCCGGGAGACATTGTCTTTCCAATGTGTCCTAGGTCTTCCCCATGGCCTCCTGCCGTTCGGACTTGCCCTAAACACCTCCGTAGGGAGGCGTTCGGGTGGCATCCTGAGCAGATGCCCGAACCACCTCATCTGGCTCCTCTCAATGTGGAGGAGCAGCGGCTTTACACTGAGTTCCTCACGGATGACAGAGCTTCTCACCCTATCTCTAAGGGAGAGACCCACCACCCGGCGGAGGAAACTCATTTCGGCCGCTTGTACCCGTGACCTTGTCCTTTAGGTCATAACCCAAAGCTCATGACCATAGGTGAGGATGGGAATGTTGATAGACCGGTAAATTGAAAGCTTTTCCTTCTGGCTCAGCTCCTTCTTCACCACAACGGATCGATATAGCGTCCTCGTTACTGAAGACGCCGCACCGATCCGCCTGTAGATCTCATGATCCACTCTATCCTCACTCGTGAACAAGACTCCTAGGTACTTGAACGCCTTCACTTGGGGCAAGATCTCTTTCCCAACCTGGAGATGGTAATCCACCCTTTCCCGGGCAAGAACAATGGACTCGGACTTGGAGGTGCTGATTCTCATCCCAGTCGCTTCACTGCGAACCGATCCAATGAACTCTGAAGATCCTGGCCAGTTGAAGCCACCAGGACCACATCATCTGCAAAAAGCAGAGACCTAATCCTGCAGCCACCAAACCAGAGGCAGTCAAAGCCTTGACTTATGTAGACTGGTTGGCGTAGTCCAACCCTCACTGGAAAGGGGTCCGACATACTGCCGGCAATGCGGACCAAGCTCTGACACTGATCATACAGGGAGACACCCGCCACAATATGCCGATACTCCATACTCTCTGAGCACTACCCACAAGACTTACCGGGGGCCAAGGTCGAATGTCTTCTCCAAGTCCACAAAACTTATGTAGACTGGTTGGGCAAACTCCCATGCACATTCAAGGACCCTGACGAGAGTATAGAGCTGATCTACCGTTCCACGACCAGGACGAATACCACACTGTTTGTCCTGGATCTGAGGTTCCTCCTCTCCAGTACGTATGAATAGACCTTACCGGGAAGGCTGAGGAGTGTGATCTACGATAGTTGGAACACACCCTCCGGTTCCCCTTCTTAAAGAGAGGAACAACCACCCCGGTCTGCCAATCCAGAGGTACCGCCCCCGATGTAGACGCAATGTTGCAGAGTCTTGTCAACCAAGACTGCCCCACAGCATCCAGAGCCTTAAGGAACTCCGGACGGAGCTCATACCCCCGGGGCCTTGCCACCGAGGAGCTTTTTAACTACCTTGTCAACCTCAGCCCCAAAAATAGGAGAGCCCACCACAGACTTCCCAGGCACTGTTTCCTCATAGGAAGACGTGTGGTGGGGTTGAGGAGGTCTCGCTTGGCCTGTCGGTATGCCCACTGCCTCTGGAGTCCCATGAGCCAAAAGGACCCGATGGCTCTTTCTTCAGCTTGACAGCATCCCTCACTGCTGGTGGATTACCGCCACGACAGGCACAAAACACCTTGTGGCCACAGCTTCAATCAGCTGGCTCAACAAGAGAGGAACGGAACATGGTCCACTCGGACTCAATGTCCAGCACCTCCCTCGTGACATGTTCAAAGTTCTTCCGGACATGTTCAAAGTTCTTCAGGAGACTCTTGCTAGGCGTTCCCAGCAGACCCTTACAATGCGTTTGGGCCTGCCAGGCCTACAGGCATCCTCCCTACCATCGGAGCCAGCTCACCACCAGGTGGTGGTTGGTAGAAAGCTCTGCCCTTCTCTTCACAGAGTGTCCAAAACATGAGGCCGCAAATCCCATGACACAACTACAAAGTCAATCATGCGGCCGAGGGTGTCCTTGTGCCAAGTGCACTTATGGACACCCTTATGTTTGAACATTGTGTTTGTTATGGACAATCCGTGACAAGCACAAAAGTCCAATAAAAAAGCACCACTTGGGTTCAGATCCGGGTGGCCATTTTTCCCAATCACGACTCTCCAGGTTTCACTGTCGTTGCCAACATGAGCGTTGAAGTCCACCAGCAGAACAAGGGAATCACTCACGGGAGCACTCTCCAGTACTCCCTGAAGGGAATCCAAAAAGAGTGGGTTCTCTGAGCTGCTGTTTGGTGTGTAAACAAACAACAGTCAGGATCCATCACCCAACCCGAAGGCTGAGGGAAGCTACCATCTCGTCTATTGGGTTAAAGTCCAACGTGCAGGCTTTGGGCCGGGGGGCAACAAGAATTGCCACCCCAGCCTCTCATTAGTTGCAACGCCAGTGTGGAATCTCTTCCACTCTGGCGTTGCAAGTAATGAAAGTTCAGCTCAGTCCAGCCCCTCTTGAGAGAACAGGTTCCAGAGCCCTTGCTGTGAGTCCAACTATATCTAGCCGGGAACGTCTCCACCTCATGCACCAGCTCAGGCTCCTTCCCTCCCAGCGAGGTGATGTTCCATGTCCCAAGAGCGAGCTTATGTAGCCGATAATCGGACCACCAAGTGCCCTGCCTTCGGCTGCCGCCCAGCTCTTACTGCACCCTCTATGACCCAATCCCATGAGTGGTGAGCCCTGGAGGGGGGATCCACGTTGCCTCTTCGAGCTGAGCACGGCTGGGCCCCATGGGGACAGGCCCGTCAATCGCCATCGTGCCCCACCTCAGGGCCTGGCTCCACAGGGGAGCCACGGTGACCTGCGTCCGGGCGAGAAAACATCTAGGTCCTCAATTGTACTTTTAATAAAGGTCTTTGAGCTGCTCTTTGTCTGATCCCTCACCTAGGACCTGTTTGTCTTGGGGGACCCTACCAGGGGTTATAGAAACCCCCGGACAACATTTTCTTGGATCAGTAGGACACGCAAACCACAAAGGTGGCGGCTCAGAAAGCAGGTTATATAAATATAACTCCAAAACCAAACATGCAATATGTCTAAACATGCCTGTAATATTGTATTAATGTGAGTTTTACTAGAATCGGTTGTTTTTGTAAGGTTTGCAAATACAAAAATTAGGTTTTACTCACAATGACAAAATCACACTCAATATGACAGTTATTTAAACATAACTCATGAACTACACATAAAAATGGCTAGTAATGCCTGAAATAATGAATCCTTGGGAGTTTTACTGAGTTTTACATTTTGCAAACACAAAAAGTAGTTTTTTACTCAATATGACTGTAATGTTCTTAGAACCCTGAGATAATGGGAAAAAAGCAATAAAAATGTATTTAAACCTTACTCTTAAACAACACATGCAAAATGGCTAATAATGCCTAGGGAGACATGTAAGGTTGTTAGTTTAAAAACATTATCTTTTGTAAAGATATCAAAGACACAAGCTAGTTTTTTTTAATTCAATAAGACAATATTGAATAAAAAGTCATACTAAATATGAAAGTTACATAAACATAACTCCAAAACCAAACATGTGTCATGTCTAAAAATGCCTGTAATAATGTATTTATAATGATAAATGATAAATGGGTTGTACTTGTATAGCGCTTTTCTACCTTCTAGGTACTCAAAGCGCTTTGACAGTATTTCCACATTTACCCATTCACACACACATTCCCACACTGATGGCGGGAGCTGCCATGCAAGGCGCTACCAGCAGCCATCAGAGGCAAAGGGTGAAGTGTCTTGCCCAAGGACACAACGGACGTGACTAGGAAGGTAGAAGGTGGGAATTGAACCCCAGTAACCAGCAACACTCCGATTGCTGGCACAGCCACTCTACCAACTTCGCCACGTCGTCCCGACGTTTATTTATGTGAGTTTGTAAGGTTTGCAAAAACAAAAAGTAGTTTTTTACTCAATATGAAAGTAATGTTCTAAGAATCCTGAGATAATGCAAAAAAAGCAATAAAAATGTATTCAAACACAAATTTTAAACCAAACATGTAAAATGTCTAAAAATGCCTGTAATATTGAATCTATGTAAGTTTTACTAGAATCAATTGTTTTTGTAAGGTTTGCAAATACAAAAATTAGGTTTTACACATAATGACATTATAACTGTAACACTCAATATGACAATTATTTATTTATAACTCCTAACCACACATGAAACATGTCTAATAATGCGTGAAAAAATGTATCTTTGTGAGTGTTACTAGAAACCTTTTCTTTTGTAAGGTTTGCAAAGACACAGGTTAGTTTTTTTTACTCAATATGACAGTATAACGGCCACACTCAATATGACAGTTATTTAAACATAACTCTTAAACTACACATAAAAAATGACTAACAATGCCTGAAATAATGCATTCTTGTAAGTTTTAATCGAAACATATGCTTTTTTAAGGCTTGCAAACACAACAACTATTTTTTTACTCAATATGACAGTAATGTTCTAAAATTCTGAGACAATACGAAAAAATTTATAAAAATGATTCCAACATAATTCCTAAACAAAACATGCAAAATGTCTAAAAATGTCGTAGTATTGAATCCATGTGAGTTTTACTAGTTTTAGTTGATTTTGTAAGGTTTGCAAATACATAAATTAGGTTTTACTCACAATGACAGTATACTGTCACACTCAATATGACAGTTATTTAAACATAACTCAAACCACACACGAAAAATGGCTAATAATGCCTGAAATAATGCATCGTTGGCAGTTTTACTCGAAACACATGCTTTTTTAAATCTTGCAAACACAAAAAGTATTTTTTTTACTCAATAAGACTGTAATGTTGTTAAAATTCTGAGATAATGCGAAAAAAGCAATACAAATGTATTTAAACATTACTCCTAAACAACACATGCAACATTGCTAATAATGCCTGGAAACATGTATCTTTGTTAGTTTTACTAGAAAGATGGTATTTTGTAAAGTTTGCAAAAGCAAAAAGTAGTTTTTTACTCAATATGAAAGTAATGATCTTAGAATCCTGAGATAATGCGAAAAAAGCAATAAAAATGTATTTAAACATAAAATCCTAAACAACACATGCAAAATGGCTAATAATGCCTGGAGACATGTATCTTTGTTAGGTTTACTAGAAAAATGATCTTTTGTAAAGTTTGCAAAGACACTAGCTAGTTATTTTAAATTCAATATGACAGTATAACAGTCATACTAAATATGAAAGTTATCAAAACATAACTCCAAAACCAAACATGTGTCATGTCTAAAAATGCCTGTAATAATGTATGTATGTGAGTTTGTAAGGTTTGCAAAAACAAAAAGTATTTTTTTTTACTAAATATGAAAGTAATGATCTTAGAATCCTGAGATAATGCGAAAAAAGCAATAAAAATATATTCAAACATAATTCCTAAACAACCCATGCAAAATGGGTAATAATGCCTGGAGACATGTATCTTTGTTAGTTTTACTAGAAAAATGATCGTTTGTAAAGTTTGCAAAGACACAAGCTAGTTTTTTTTAATTCAATATGACAGTATAACAGTCATACTAAATATGAAAGTTATCTAAACATAACTCCAAAACCAAACATGTGCCATGTCTAAAAATGCCTGTAATAATGTATTTATGTGAGTTTGTAAGGTTTGCAAAAACAAAAAGTAGTTTTTTACTCAATATGAAAGTAATGATCTTAGAATCCTGAGATAATGCGAAAAAAGCAATAAAAATGTATTTAAACATAATTCCTAAACAACCCATGCAAAATGGGTAATAATGCCTGGAGACATGTATCTTTGTTAGTTTTACTAGAAAAATGATCTTTTGTAAAGTTTGCAAAGACACAAGCTAGTTTTTTTTTAATTCAATATGACAGTATAACAGTCATACTAAATATAAAAGTTATATAAACATAACTCCAAAACCAAACACGTGTCATGTCTAAAAATGTCTGTAAAAATGTATTTATGCAAGTTTGTAAGGTATGCAAAAACAAAAAGTACTTTTTTACTCACTATGAAACTAATGCTTTTAGAATCCTGAGATAATGCGAAAAAAGCAATAAAAATGTATTTAAACATAATTCCTAAACAACCCATGCAAAATGGGTAATAATGCCTGGAGACATGTATTTGTTAGTTTTACTAGAAAAATGATCTTTTGTAAAGTTTGCAAAGACACACGCTAGTTTTTTTTTAATTCAATATGACAGTATAACAGTCATACTAAATATGAAAGTTATCTAAACATAACTCCAAAACCAAACATGTGTCATGTCTAAAACTGCCTGTAATAATGTATTTATGTGAGTTTGTAAGGTTTGCAAAAGCAAAAAGTAGTTTTTACTCAATATGAAAGTAATGATCCTATTAGAATCCTGAGATAATGCGAAAAAAGCAATAAAAATGTAATCAAACACAACTTTTAGACCAAACATGTAAAATGTCTGAAAATGCCTGTAATATTGAACTATGTAAGTTTTACTAGAATCAATTGTTTTTGTATGGTTTGCAAATACAAAAATTAGGTTTTAGACATAATGACATTATTAATTTAACACTCAATATGAAAGTTATTTAATTATAACTCCTAAATACACATGAAACATGTCAAATAGCGTGAAAAAAATTATCTTTGTGAGTGTTGCTAGAAACATTTTCTTTTGTAAGGTTTGCAAAGACACAAGTTAGTTTTTTTTTAACTCAATATGACAGTATAACGCCACACTCAATATGACAGTTATTTAAACATAACTCCTAAACCACACCTGAAAAATGGCTAATAATGCCTGAAATAATGCATCTTTGGGAGTTTTACTGGAAACATATGCTTTTTTAAGGCTTGCAAACACAACAATTATTTTTTTACTCAATATGACAGTAATGTTCTAAAAATCCTGAGATAATGCGAAAAAAGCAATACACATGTATTCCAACATAATTCCTAAACCAAACATGCAAAATGTCTGAAAATGCCTGTAATATTGAATCCATGTGAGTTTGATTTGAATCAGTTGTATGGTTTGCAAATACAAAAATTGGGTTTTATGACAAACACAAGTTAGTTTTTTTTACTCAATATAACAGTTTAGCTGTCATACTATATATGAAAGTTATATAAACATAACTCCAAAACCAAACATGCATTATGTCCAAAACTGCCTGTAATATTGTATATATGTGAGTTTTACTAGAATCAGGGTTGCAAATACAAAAATTGGGTTTTATGACAGTATAATGTCACACTCAATATGACAGTTATTTAAACATAACTCAAACAACACATGCAAAATGGCTAATAATGCCTGGAGACATGTTATTACGACATTAGTTTTACTAGAAAAATGGTCTTTTGTAAGGTTTGCAAAGACACAAGTTAGTTTTTTTTTAATTCAATATGACAGTATAACTGTCATAATAAATATGAAAGTTATCATCAATTTACAAATTATAGACCTGTTTCTTTACTTCCACAATTTTCTAAAATCATTGAAAAACTGTTTAATAACAGATTAGAGAGTTTCATAAATAAAAATAGAATACTCGAAGAGAACCAATATGGATACAGAGCTAATGTCTCAACTTCAATGGCTTTAATTGAAATTACAGAAGAAATTACCAATGCAATAGACAGTAAAAAATGTGCAGCAGCAGTTTTTATGGATCTAACTAAAGCATTTGACACAATTAATCACAATATTTTAATCAAAAAACTAGAACGATATGGCATCAGAGGGTTAGTCTTAAACTGGATAAGAAGTTATCTAACGAACAGGAAACAATACGTGAAGCTAGGCGAACACATGTCTACAACGCTAAATATATCCTGTGGTGTACCTCAGGGATCAATATTAGGACCTAAATTATTCAATCTCTATATAAATGACATTTGTAAAGTTACAAAAGATTTAAAGTTAGTATTATTTGCGGATGATACAACAGCGTTTTGTTCAGGAGAGAACACACAGGAGATAATACAAATAATAGCAGAAGAAATTAACAAATTAAAAAGATGGTTTGACAAAAACAGACTATCGTTGAATCTTAGTAAAACTAAAATAATGCTATTTGGTAATAGTAGAAGAGAAAGTCAAACACAAATACAAATAGACGGAATAGAAATTGAAAGAGTAAATGAAACCAAATTTCTAGGTATAATGATTGATGATAAATTGAACTGGAAATCTCACGTAAAAAATATACAACATAAAGTAGCAAGAAACACGTCAATAATGAATAAAGCAAAACATGTTCTAGACAAAAAATCACTTCATAGTCTATACTGCTCACTAGTGTTACCATATCTGAGTTACTGTGTAGAAATATGGGGAAATAATTACAAAAGTACACTTCATTCATTAACGGTGTTACAAAAAAGATCAGTTAGAATAATACATAATGTTGGATATAGAGAACATACAAATCCTTTATTTATTGAATCAAAGATACTGAAATTCCACGACATAGTGAATTTGCAAACAGCTAAAATTATGCACAAAGCAAACTATAACCTGCTACCCAAGAATATACAACAATTCTTCTCAACAAAAGAGGAGAAATATAATCTTAGAGAAAAATGTAATTTAAAACATTTGTACGCACGTACAACACTTAAGACCTTCAGTATATCAGTATGTGGAATTAAATTATGGAATGGATTAAGCAAAGCAATCAAACAATGTACTAATACGATCCACTTCAAGAAACTCTTCAAACTTAAAGTGTTTACAAAGTACAAAGAAGAAGAACCATGACAAACATTTTCAATTTATTTCATCCATTCATTCATTCATTTTTAAAGTAATCTTACTTATCTCATCATATGAAATATGACTTTCTTCACCAATTATTATTATTAAATTCTTACTATTATTATTATTATTTTTTTTTTTATTGTGATTACATATGGAGTTTATTGTGAAAAAATTGAGAACAGGAAGTGAATAAAAAAAGTTTCAGCAACTGTTATGTAAAGAAAAGGGGTAGGATTAAATAAGCTCTGCTTCTTCCTACTCCTTTTCGAACATGTTGAAAAGAGAAACTGGAAATTGTGATGTATCATGTTGTATGCTTGCATGTTCGAAATAAACTCAAACTCAAACTCAAACTATATATGCATAACTCTAAAACCAAACATGCATTATGTCTAAAAATGCCTGTAATATTGTATCTGTGTGAGTTTAACTAGATTTAGTTGTTTTTGTAAGGTTTGCAAATACAACATATGGGTTTTACTCACTATGACAGTATACTGTCACACTCAATCTGACAGTTATTTAAACATAACTCCTAAACCACACATGCAAAATGGCTAATAATGCCTGGATATATGTATCTTTGTGAGTTTTACTAGAAACAATATATTGTGTAAGGTTTAGTTAGTTTTTGTACTCAATTTGACAGTATAACTGTCATTCTAAATCCATCCATTTTCTTCCGCTTATCCGAGGTCGGGTTGCCTGAGCAGAAAATCCCAGACTTCCCTCTCCCCAGCCACTTCGTCCAGCTCTTCTCGGGGTATTCCGAGGCGTTCCCAGGCCAGCCGGGAGACATAGTCTTTCCAATGTGTCCTAGGTCTTCCCCGTGGCCTCCTGCCGGTCGGACTTGCCCTAAACACCTCCCTAGAGGCGTTCGGGTGGCATCCTGAGCAGATGCCCGAACCACCTCATTGGCTCCTCTCAATGCGGAGGAGCAGCTGCTTTACTCTGAGTTCCTCCCGGATGACAGAGCTTCTCACCCTATCTCTAAGGGAGAGACCCACCACCCGGCAGAGGAAACGCATTTCGGCCGCTTGTACCCGTGACCTTGTCCTTTCGGTCATAACCCAAAGCTGGGAACGTAGATCGACGGTAAATTGAGAGCTTTTCCTTCTGGCTCAGCTCCTTCTTCACCACAACGGATCGATATAGCGTCCTCAATACTGAAAACGCCGCACCAAAATCCGCCTGTGGATCTCTCGATCCACTCTATCTTCACTCGTGAACAAGACTCCTAGGTACTTGAACTCCTCCACTTGGGGCAAGATCTCCTCCCCAACCTGTAGATGGCACTCGACCCTTTCCTGCGCGAGAACCATGGACTTGGACTTGGAGGTGCTGATTCTCATCCCAGTCGCTTCACACTCAAGGACCTTGCCGAGAGTATAGACCTGGTCTACCGTTCCACGACCAGGACGAAAACCACACTGTTCGTCCTGGATCCGAGTTTCCTCCTCTCCAGTACACATGAATAGACCTTACTGGGAAGGCTGAGGAGTGTGTTTCACGATAGTTGGAACACACCCTCCGGTTCCCCTTCTTAAAGAGAGGAACCACCACCCCGGTCTGCCAATCCAGAGGTACCGCCCCCAATGTCCACGTGATATTGCAGAGTCTTGTCAACCAAGACAGCCCCACAGTATCCAGAGCCTTAAGGAACTCCGGACGGAACTCATCAACACCTGGGGCCTTGCCACCGAGGAGCTTTTTAACTACCTAGGCAACCTAAGCCCCAGAAATTGGAGAGCCCACCACAGATTCCCCAGGCACTGCTTGGCCTTTCGGAATGCCCGCTGCCTCTGGAGTCCCATGAGCCAAAAGGACCCGATAGGCTCTTTCTTCAGCTTGACGGCATCTCTCACTGCTGGTAGGATTACCGCCACGACAGGCACCAAACACCTTGCGGCCACAGCTCTAATCAGCCGGCTCGACAAGAGAGGCACGGAACATGGTCCACTCAGACTCAATGTCCAGCACCTCCCTCGTGACATGTTCATAGTTCTTCCGGAGGTGGTAATTGAAACTCTCTCTGACAGGAGACTCTGCTAGCCGTTCCCAGCAGACCCTCACAATGCGTTTGGGCCTGCGAGGTCTAACGCATCCTCCACCACCATCGGAGCCAGCTCACCACCAGGTGATGATCGGCAGAAAGCTATGCCCCTCTCTTCACCCAAGTGTCCAAAACATGAGGCCACAAATCCCATGACACAACTACAAAGACAATCATGGAACTGCGGCCGAGGGTGTCCTGGTGCCAAGTACACATATAGACACCCTTATGTTTGAACATTGTGTTTGTTATGGACAATCCGTGACGAGCACAAAAGTCCAATAACAAAGCACCACTTAGGTTCAGATCCGGGTGGCCATTTTTCCCAATCACGACTCTCCAGGTTTCACTGTCCTTGCCAACATGAGCATTGAAGTCCCCCAACAGAACAAGGGAATCACCCGAGGGAGCACTCTCCAGTTATCCCTCAAGGGAATCCAAAAAGCATGGGTACTCTGAGCTGCTGTTTGGTGCGTAAACACAAACAACAGTCAGGACCCGTCACCCAACCCAAAGGCGGAGGGAAGCTACCATCTCGTCTACTGGGTTAAAGTCCAATGTGCAGGCTTTGAGCAACAACAATTGCCACCCCAGCCTCTCATTGCTTGCAACGCCAGAGTGGAAGAGAGTCCAGCCCCTCTTGAGAGAACAGGTTCCAGAGCCCTTGCTGTGCGTCGAAGTGAGTCCAACTATATCTAGCCGGAACTTCTTCACCTCGCGCACCAGCTCAGGCTCCTTCCCTCCCAGCGAGGTGAAGTTCCACATCCCAAGAGCGAGCTTATGTAGCCGATAATCGGACCGCCAAGTGTCCTGCCTTCGGCTGCCGCCCAGTTCACACTGCATCCGACCTCTATGACCTCACTGGGCCCATGAGTGGTGAGCCCATTGGAGGGTTGACCCACGTTGCCTCTTCGAGCTCCCCATGGAGACAGGCGCCCACCAGTCGCTCGCCATCGTTCCCCACCTCTGCGCCTGGCTCCACAGGGGAGCCACGGTGACCCGTGCCTGGGCGAGAAAAAAATCTAGGTCCTCGATTTGTACTTTTCATAAAGGTGTTTGAGCTGCTCTTTGTCTGATCCCTCACCTAGGACCTGTTCGTCTTGAGGGACCCTACCAGGGGGCATAGAATCCTCGGACAACATAGCTCCTAGGATCAGTGGGACACGCAAACCACAAAGGTGGCGGCTCAGAAAGGGGGTTATATAAACATAACTCCAAAACCAAACATGCAATATGTCTAAACATGCCTGTAATATTGTATTAATGTGAGTTTTACTAGAATCAGTTGTTTTTGTAAGGTTTGCAAATACAAAAATTGGGTTTTATGATGGACACAAGTTAGTTTTTTTACAAATTTTGACAGTATAACTGTCATACTAAATATGAAAGTTATATAAACATAACTCCAAAACCAAACATGCATTATGTCTAAAAATGCCTGTAATATTGTATTTGTAGTTTATCTAGATTTAGTTGTTTTTGTAAGGTTTGCAAATACAAAATATGGGTTTTACTCACTATGACAGTATACTGTCACACTCAATCTGACAGTTATTTAAACATAACTCCTAAACCACACATGCAAAATGGCTAATAATGCCTAGATATATGTATCTTTGTGAATTTTACTGGGAACAACATGTTGTGTAAGGTTTAGTTAGTTTTTGTACTCAATATGACAGTATAACTGTCATACTAAATCCATCCATTTTCTTCCGCTTATGGTCGGGTTATGGTCGGGTTGTGGGGGCCGCAGCCTAAGCAGAGAAGCCCAAACTTCCCTTTCTCCAGCCACTTCGTCCAGCTTTTCTCGGGGGATCCCGAGGCGTTCCCAGGCCAGCCGGGAGACATAGTGTTCCCAATGTGTCCTGGGTCTTCCCCGTGGCCTCCTGCCGGTCGGACTTGCCCTAAACACCTCCCTAGGGAGGCGTTCGGGTGGCATCCTGAGCAGATGCCCGAACCACCTCATCTGGCTCCTCTCAATGTGGAGGAGCAGCGGCTTTACTGTGAGTTCTTCCAGGATGACAGAGCTTCACCTTCACCAGGGGTGTCAAACTCAAATACAGAGTGGGCCAAAGTTTGAAACTGAACAAAGCAGCGGGCCAAGGTTGAACAAATTAACCTTTTAATAGGGACCCAAACAAGTTTTGCATTGAATATTGAACAAGCAAGGATTATATAACTTTATAGTGACATGCAAAATCAAGTTTCAAATAATAATAATACTAATTAAAATATATCAATTGCATATCAAATACAATTTAAATAAAAATTGAATGCCTCTTTTCTATTTGCAGCCTTCTGAGGTAAATATCAACATTAACTTTTTCCACAGGCTAATAAATTTAAAAATAAAATAACAATGAATAAAACAACCATTCAGGACTTTATGCTGCTCAGTTTGCAACACACTGATCTAATTTGATGTGCCCAAGCCAGATACCTGGCATCTTTTTTTGGATACTAGTTCTTTAATGTTGGGGCTCAGGCTTTGAGCCGAGGCAACTTTCATTATCGAACGAAGCCATATCTCATACACCCAATTCTAACATCGTTCAGACCCAGTCACAAGATATGTGCAGTTTCAGCACTCATACACAAATGAATGCAAAGCATACTTCATCAACAGCGATACAGGTTACACTGAGGGTGCCAGTATAAAAAACGTTAACACTGTTAGAAATATACGCCACACTGTGAACCCACACCAAACAAGAATAAAAAACACTTTTCGGGAGAACATCCGCACCGTAACACAACATAAACACAAAAGAACAAATACCCAGAATCCTTTGCAGCACTAACTCTTTCGGGATGCTACAAAATACACCCCCGCTACCACCAAACCACCCCCACCCACACACACACACACCTTGCAGCGTCCCGGAAGATTTAGTTCTTAGGGCAGTGGTTCAAAACCTTTTTTCAGTGATGTACCCCTGTGAACATTTTTTTAAATCAAGTACCCCCTAATAGAGCAAAGCATTTTTGGTTGAAAAAAAAGAGATAAAGAAGTAAAATACAGCACTATGTCATCAGTTTCTGGTTTATTAAATTGTATAACAGTGCAAAATATTGCTCATTTGTTGTGGTCTTTCTTGGACTATTTGGAAAAAAAGAATTAAAAATAACTAAAAACTTGTTGGAAAATAAACAAGTGATTCAATTATAAATAAAGATTTTTACACATAGAAGTAATCAACTTAAAGGCCTACTGAAAGCCACTACTACCGACCACGCAGTCTGATAGTTTATATATCAATGATGAAATCTTAACATTGGAACACATGCCAATACGGCCGGGTTAACTTATAAAGTGACATTTTAAAATTCCCGGGAAATATCCGGCTGAAACATCGCGGTATGATGACGTGTGCGCGTGACGAAGTCCGAGTAACGGAAGTTATGGTACCCCGTAGAATCCTATACAAAAAGCTCTGTTTTCATTTCATAATTCCACAGTATTCTGGACATCTTTTGCAATTTTTTTAATGAACAATGAAGGCTGCAAAGAAGACAGTTGTAGGTGGGATCAGTGTATTAGCAGCGGACTACAGCAACACAACCAGGAGGACTTTGTTGGAGCGCTAGCCGCGCTAGCCGCCGACTTCACCTTGACTTCCTACGTCTCCGGGCCGCCAAACGCATCGGGTGAAGTCCTTCGTCCTTCTGCAGATCGCTGGAACGCAGGTGAGCACAGGTGTTGATGAGAAAATGAGGGCTGGCTGGCGTAGGTGGAGAGCTAATGTTTTTAGCATAGCTCTGTGCAGTCCGGTTGCTAAGTTAGCTTCAATGGCGTCGTTAGCATAGCATTGTTAACCTTCGCCAGCCTGGAAAGCATTAACCATGTATTTACATGTCCACGGTTTAATAGTATTGTTGATTTTCTATCTATACTTCCAGTCAGGGGTTTATTTCTTTTGTTTCTATATGCAGTTAAAGCAAGATGCTATCACGTTAGCTCGTAGCTAAAGCATTTCGCCGATGTATTGTCGTGGAGATAAAAGGCACTGAATGTCCATTTCGCGTTCTCGACTCTCATTTTCAAGAGGATATAGTATCCGAGCTGGTTTAAAATACAAATCTGTGATCTACAATAGAAAAAGGAGAGTGTGGAATCCAATGAGCCAGCTTGTACCTAAGTTACGGTCAGAGCGAAAAAAGATACGTCCATCGCTGCCTCTCAAGTCATTCACTGTAACGTTCCTCATCTACGAATCTTTCATCCTCGCTCAAATTAATGGGGTAATCATCACTTTCTCGGTCCGAATCTCTCTCGCTCCATTGTAAACAACGGGGAATTGTGAGGAATCCTAGCTCCTGTGACGTCACGCTACTTCCGGTACAGGCAAGGCTTTTTTTTATCAGCGAGCAAGAGTTGCGAACTTTATCGTCGATTTTCTCTACTAAATCCTTTCAGCAAAAATATGGCAATATCGCGAAATGATCAAGTATGACACATAGAATGGATCTGCTATTCCCGTTTAAATAAAAAAAAATCATTTCAGTAGGCCTTTAAAGTGCCCTCTTTGGGGATTGTAATAGAGATCCATCTGGATTCATGAACTTCATTCTCAACATTTCTTCACAAAAAAAGAAATCTTTAACATCAATATTTATGGAACATGTCCACATGTCTCAGCTGCATTACTGCTACGCTTTAACCACGCCTCCATTGTTTTCTACATGGATAGTTGATTGACAGTTGGTGCCGTGTGGCACCGCCAGGTAGGGTCAAACCATCATGGCATGGGGGAAACTCTGGCTTTATGGTAATGAATGGAATAGCCTACTTGATTAGATGTTCAGTTTATGAACTTACATTCATATTTTGTCGAAGTATTATTCAATAAATATATTTATAAAGGGTTTTTGAATTGTTGCTATTTTTAGAATATTTTTTAAAAATCTCACGTACCCCTTGGCATACCTTCAAGTACTCCCAGGAGTACGCATACCCCCATTTGAGAACCACTGCCTTAGGAGACTAGATGTAAACAGAGTAAAGAGAGAGCGAGTGAGGTGGCCATTCCAAATACTTTTAAAATGCTACCCATATTGGATACTGTTTAGGAACATAAACTGCATTTCTTGACTGTACCAGTTCCTGGTGACAAAGTCACAATAAAACGTTGGATGATCAGCATGGAAGGTGATGTCATCTGCAAAGGCGTCCAACCTAGCTTCATCTCAGGGCTTGCTGCCCTTCTTGCTTGGTGCTCGGACATTGGAATTTGTTCAAAGGTAAATCCTCTCGATACTGTTAAATACTGTTAGGATATTTTATTTTATATTTCTCACCTCTGTTCAGGAATTTGACTTGTCATTTCCCCAATTCTGTGCCTTAAATCAATGACTCTTCTGTTCCTTTGTGGACCTTCTTATTAGGGACCGAAGCACCAGTTTGACGCTAGGATACAGAGAAGGTAGGTAATGTGCAGGTAAAGATATGTTGACTGGGTCAAAGAAGGAAGCACCTGTTTGACCCCAGGATGCAGAGAAGGTAGGTAATGTGCGGGTGAAGATATGTTGAATGGGTAAAGGCAGGAAGCACCAGTGTGACCCCACTATGCAGAGAAGGTAGGTAATGTGCGGGTGAAGGTATGTTGAATGGGTGAAAGAAGGAAGCGCAGGTGTGGTCGACGCAATGCAGACAAGGTAGGTATGTGCAGGTGAAGATATGTTGTATGGTGAAAGAAAGAAGCACCAGTGTGACCCCAGGATGCAGGGAAGGTAGGTAATGTGCAGGTAAAGATATGTTGAATGGGTAAAGGCAGGAAACACCAGCTAGACGCCAGGATACAGAGAAGGTAGGTAATGTGCAGGTAAAGATATGTTGAATGGGTAAAGGTAGAAAGCACCATCGTGACCACACTATGCAGAGAAGGTAGGTGATGTGCAGGTAAATATATGTTGAATGGGTAAAGGCAAGAAGCACCAGTGTGACCCCAGGATGCAGAGAAGATAGGTAATGAGCAGGTAACGATATGTTAAATGGGTGAAAGCAGGAAACATCAGCGTAAATACACGGTCCTGTAGATGGAGAGAAAACATAAATAGAGAGAGGGATTGGGGAGGCTTTAGCATTGTCTTCCTCTCTGAATTTGTCTTAATGGGTTTTAGAGCATTCACTCATCTACAGCTGTGGTTATGGTATAGGCTCACATATATCCTAAAATTGATATTAATATTTGTGCAGTGCATATTCCTAAATAACAATGTGAGTGGAGTTCTGTATCGACTGCAAGTAATCTTCAATCACAACAGAATATCTAATATGCTTTCTCTCTTTTTTAGGCGATTCATTGGCGTTAACCCCGAGAGGGGAACAAAGGAGAGAAGAACCACCACCCCGGTCTGCCAATCCAGAGGTACCGCCCTAGATGTCCACGCGATGTTGCAGAGTCTTGTCAACTAAAACAGCCCCACAGCATCCAGAGCCTTAAGGAACTCCGGACGGAGCTCATCCACCGAGGAGGTTTTTAACTACCTTGGCAACCTCAGCCCCAGAAATAGGAGAGCCTACCACAGATTCCCCAGACACTGCCTCCTCATAAGAAGACGTGTTGGTGGGATTGAGGAGGTTTCGCTTGGCCTGTCGGTATGCCCGCTGCTTCTGGAGTCCCATGAGCCAAAAGGACCAGATAAGCTCTTTCTTCAGCTTGACGGCATCCCGCACTGCTGGTGGCCACCAGCGGGTTCTAGGATTACCGCCACGACAGGCACCAAACACCTTGCGGCCACAGCTCCAATCAGCTGGCTCGACAAGAGAGGCACGGAACATGATCCATTCCGACTCAATGTCCAGCACCTCCTTTGTGACATGTTCAAAGTTCTTCCGGAGGTGGAAAAAGAAACTCTCTCTGACAGGAGACTCTGCTAGGCGTTCCCAAAAGACTCTCACAATGCGTTTGGGCCTGCCAGGTCTGTCCGGCATCCTTCCCCACCATCGGAGCCAGCTCACCAGGTGGTGATCGGTAGAAAGCTCGCCCCTCTCTTCACCCGAGTGTCCAAAACATGAGGCCGCAAATCCCATGACACAACTACAAAGTCAATCATGGAACTGCGGCCGAGGGTGTCCTGGTGCCAAGTGCACATATGGACACCCTTATGTTTGAACATTGTGTTTGTTATGGACAATCCGTGACGAGCACAAAAGTCCAATAACAAAGCACCACTTGGGTTCAGATCCGGGTGGCCATTTTTCCCAATCACGACTCTCCAGGTTTCACTGTCGTTGCCAACATGAGCGTTGAAGACCCCCAGCAGAACAAGGGAATCACCAGAGGGAGCACTCTCAAGGGAATCCAAAAAGAGTGGGTACTCTGAGCTGCTGTTTGGTGCGTAAACACCAACAGTCAGGACCCGTCACCCAACCAGAAAGCGGAGGGAAGCTACCATCTCGTCTACTGGGTTAAGTCCAATGTGCAGGCTTTGAGCCGCGGGGCAACAAGAATTGACAACCCAGCCTCTCATTACTTGCAACGCCAGAGTGGGAGAGAGTCCAACCCCTCTTGAGAGAACAGGTTCCAGAGCCCTTGCTGTGCGTCGAAGTGAGTCCAACTTTATCTAGCCGGGAACTTCTCCACCTCGCGCACCAGCTCAGGCTCCTTCCATCCCTGCGAGGTGACGTTCCACGTCCCAAGAGCGAGCTTATGTAGCCGATAATCGGACTGCCAAGTGCCCTGCCTTCGGCTGCCGCCCAGCTCACACTGCACCCGACCTCTATGACCCAGCCCATGAGTGGTGAGCCTATTGCAGGGGGGACCCACGTTGCCTCTTCGAGCTGGGCCCCATGGGCACCAGTCGCTCGCCATCGTGCCCCACCTCTGGGCCTGGCTCCACAGGGGAGCCATGGTGACCCGCGTCCGGGCAAGAAAAAAATCTAGGTCCTCGATTTGTACTTTTCATAAAGGTCTTTGAGCTGCTCTTTGTCTGATTCCTCACCTAGGACCTGTTTTTCTTGGGGGACCCTACCAGGGGGAAAAGAAGCCCCTGGACAACATAGCTCCTAGGATCAGTGGGACACGCAAACCACAAAGGTGGCGGTTCAGAAAGCAGGTTATAGAAACATAACTCCAAAACCAAACATGCAAGATGTCTAAACATGCCTGTAATATTGTATCAATGTGGCATCCTGAGCAGATGCCCGAACCACCTCATCTGGCTCCTCTCAATGTGGAGGAGCAGCGGCTTTACACTGAGTTCCTCACGGATGACAGAGCTTCTCACCCTATCTCTAAGGGAGAGACCCACCACCCGGCGGAGGAAACTCATTTCGGCCGCTTGTACCCATGACCTTGTCCTTTTGGTCATAACTCAAAGCTCATGACCATAGGTGAGGATGGGAACGTTGATCGACCGGTCAATTGAAAGCTTTTCCTTCTGGCTCAGCTCCTTCTTCACCACAACGGATCGATATAGCGTCCTCATTACTGAAGACGCCGCACCGATCCGCCTGTAGATCTCACGATCCACTCTATCCTCACTCGTGAACAAGACTCCTAGGTACTTGAACGCTTTCACTTGGGGCAAGATCTCTTTCCCAACCTGGAGATGGCACTCCACCCTTTCCCGGGCGAGAACAATGGACTCGGACTTGGAGGTGCTGATTCTCATCCCAGTCGCTTCACTGCGAACCGATCCAATGAAAGCTGAAGATCCTGGCCAGTTGAAGCCATCAGGACCACATCATCTGCAAAAAGCAGAGACCTAATCCTGCAGCCACCAAACCAGGCGCAGTCAAAGCCATGACTGCGCCTAGATATTCTGTCCATTAAAGTTATGAACAGAATCGGTGACAAAGGGCAGCCTTGGCGGAGTCCAACCCTCACTGGAAAGGGGTCCGACATACTGCCGGCAATGCGGACCAAGCTCTGACACTGATCATACAGGGAGACACCCGCCACAATCAGACATGCCGATACTCCATACTCTCTGAGCACTACCCTCAGGATTTACCGGGGGCCAAGGCCGAATGTCTTCTCCAAGTCCACAAAAATTATGTAGACTGGTTGGGCAAACTCCCATGCACACTCAAGGACCCTGCCGAGAGTTTAGAGCTGGTCTACCGTTCCACGACCAGGAAAAACCACACTGATTGTCCTGGATCCGAGGTTCCTCCTCTCCAGTACGCATGAATAGACCTTACCGGGAAGGCTGAGGAGTGTGATCTACGATAGTTGGAACACACCCTCCGGTTCCCCTTCTGACAACCCAGCCTCTCATTACTTGCAACGCCAGGGTAATGTAGTATTTTGTGGCTGATGACAGCCACAAAATACTGAAGGTTGTCATCGGCAGGTGTACCAAAGCAGTTAGGACTCATAGCAGACCGGATTGGCAGACCGGGTCTGCCAATCCGGTCTGCCAATCCAGAGGTACCTCCCCCGATGTAGACGCAATGTTGCAGAGACTTGTAAACCAATACTGCCCCACAGCATCCAGAGCCTTAAGGAACTCCGGACGGAGCTCATACCCCCGGGGCCTTGCCACCGAGGAGCTTTTTAACTACCTTGTCAACCTCAGCCCCAAAAATAGGAGAGCCCACCACAGACTTCCCAGGCACTGTTTCCTCATAGGAAGACGTGTTGGTGGGATTGAGGAGGTCTCGCTTGGCCTGTCGGTATGCCCACTGCCTCTGGAGTCCCATGAGCCAAAAGGACCCGATGGCTCTTTCTTCAGCTTGACAGCATCCCTCACTGCTGGTGGGTTACCGCCACGACAAGCACCAAACACCTTGCGGTCACAGCTTCAATTAGCTGGCTCAACAAGAGAGGAACGGAACATGGTCCACTCGGACTCAATGTCCAGCACCTCCCTCGTGACATGTTCAAAGTTCTTCCGGACATGTTCAAAGTTCTTCAGGAGACTCTTGCTAGGCGTTCCCAGCAGACCCTTACAATGCGTTTGGGCCTGCCAGGCCTACCGGCATCCTCCCTACCATCGGAGCCAGCTCACCACCAGGTGGTGGTTGGTAGAAAGCTCTGCCCCTCTCTTCACAGAGTGTCCAAAACATGAGGCCGCAAATCCCATGACACAACTACAAAGTCAATCATGCGGCCGAGGGTGTCCTTGTGCCAAGTGCACATATGGACACCCTTATGTTTGAACATTGTGTTTGTTATGGACAATCCGTGACAAGCACAAAAGTCCAATAACAAAACACCACTTGGGTTCAGATCCGGGTGGCCATTTTTCCCAATCACGACTCTCCAGGTTTCACTGTCGTTGCCCACATGAGCATTGAAGTCCACCAGCAGAACAAGGGAATCACCCGAGGGAGCACTCTCCAGTACTCCCTCAAGGGAATCCAAAAAGAGTGGGTACTCTGAGCTGCTGTTTGGTGTGTAAACACAAACAACAGTCAGGACCCGTCACCCAACCCGAAGGCTGAGGGAAGCTACTATCTTGTCTATTGGGTTAAAGTCCAACGTGCAGGCTTTGAGCCGGGGGGCAACAAGAATTGCCACCTCTCATTAGTTGCAACGCCAGTGTGGAATCTCTTCCACTCTGGCGTTGCAAGTAATGAAAGTTCAGCTCAGTCCAGCCCCTCTTGAGTGAACAGGTTCCAGAGCCCTTGCTGTGAGTCCAACTATATCTAGCCGGGAACGTCTCCACCTCATGCACCAGCTCGGGCTCCTTCCCTCCCAGCGAGGTGATGTTCCATGTCCCAAGAGCGAGCATATGTAGCCGATAATCGGACCACCAGGTGCCCTGCCTTCGGCTGCCGCCCAGCTCACACTGCACCCTTTATGACCCAAGCCCATGAGTGGTGAGCCCTGGAGGGGGGGATCCACGTTGCCTCTTCGAGGCCCGTCAATCGCCATCGTGCCTGCCCCACCTCTGGGCCTGGCTCCACAGGGGAGCCACGGTGACCTGCGTCCGGGCGAGAAAAAATCTAGGTCCTCAATTGTCTCAATAAAGGTCTTTGAGCTGCTCTTTGTCTGATCCCTCACCTAGGACCTGTTTGTCTTGGACGACCCTACCAGGGGGCATAGAAGCCCCCGAACAACATTTTCCTGGATCAGTAGGACACAAAGGTGGCGGCTCAGAAAGCAGGTTATATAAACATAACTCCAAAACCAAACATGCAATATGTCTAAACATGCCTGTAATATTGTTTAAATGTGAGTTTTACTAGAATCAGTTGTTTTTGTAAGGTTTGCAAATACAAAAATTAAGTTTTACTCACAATGACAAAGTCACACTCAATATGACAGTTATTTAAACATAACTCATAAACTACACATAAAAATGGCTAATAATGCCTGAAATAATGAATCCTTGGGAGTTTTACTGAGTTTTACATTTTGCTATCACAAAAAGTAGTTTTTTACTCAATATGACTGTAATGTTCTTAGAACCCTGAGATAATGGGAAAAAGCAATAAAAATGTATTTAAACCTAACTCCTAAACAACACATGCAAAATGGCTAATAATGCCAAGGGAGACATGTAACGTTGTTAGTTTAAAAAAATGATATTTTGTAAAGATATCAAAGTTTTTTAATTCAATATGACAGCAGAACAGTCATACTAAATATGAAAGATATATAAACATAACTCCAAAACCAAACATGTGTCATGTCTAAAAATGCCTGTAATAATGTATTTATGTGAGTTTGTAAGGTTTGCAAAAACAAAAAGTAGTTTTTTACTCAATATGAAAGTAATGTTCTTAGAATCCTGAGATAATGCGAAAAAAGCAATACAAATGTATTCAAACACATATTTTACACCAAACATTTAAAATGTCTAAAAATGCCTGTAATATTGAATCTATGTAAGTTTTACTAGAATCAATTGTTTTTGTAAGGTTTGCAAATACAAAAATTAGGCTTTACACATAATGACATTATAACTGTAACACTCAATATGACAATTATTTATTTATAACTCCTAACCACACATGAAACATGTCTAATATTTCGTGAAAAAATGTATCTTTGTGAGTGTTACTAGAAACATTTTCTTTTGTAAGGTTTGCAAAGACACAGGTTAGTTTTTTTTACTCAATATGACAGTATAACTGCCACACTCAATATGACAGTTATTTAAACACAACTCTTAAACTACATATGAAAAATGACTGACAATGCCTGAAATAATGAATTCTTGTAGGTTTTACTCGAAACATATGCTTTTTTAAGGCTTGCAAACACAAAAATTATTTTTTTACTCAATATGACAGTAATGTTCTAAAATTCTGAGATTATACGAAAAAATTAATAAAAATGATTCCAACATAATTCCTAAACCAAACATGCGAAATGTCTAAAACTGTCTGTAATATTGAATCCATGTGAGTTTTACTAGATTTATATGATTTTGTAAGGTTTGCTATACATAAATTAGATTTTACTCACTATGACAGTATACTGTCACACTCAATATTACAGTTATTTAAACATAACTCAAACCACACATGAAAAGTGGCTACTAATGCCTGAAATAATGCATCGTTGGCAGTTTTTACTTGAAACACGTGCTTTTTTAAATCTTGCAAACACAAAAAGTACTTTTTTTTTTTACTCAATATGACTGTATTGTTCTTAAAATCCTGAGATAATGCGACAAAAAATTAAAAATGTATTTAAACATTACTCCTAAACAACACAAGCAAAATGGCTAATAATGTCTGGAAACATGTATCTTTGTTAGTTTTCCTAGGAAAATGGTATTTTGTAAAGTTTGCATTGACACAAGCTCAGAGAGTATAACAGTCATACTAAATATGAAAGTTATATAAACATAACTCCAAAACCAAACATGTGTCATGTCTAAAAATGCCTGTAATAATGTATTTATGTGAGTTTGTAAGGTTTGCAAAAACAAAATTTAGTTTTTTACTCAATATGAAAGTAATGATCTTAGAATCCTGAGATAATGCGAAAAAAGCAATAACAATGTATTTAAACATAATTCCTAAATAACCCATGCAAAATGGGTAATAATGCCTGGAGACATGTATCTTTGTTAGTTTTACTAGAAAAATGATCTTTTGGAAAGTTCGCCAAGACACAAGCTAGTTTTTTTTAAATTCAATATGACAGTATAACAGTCATACTAAATATGAAAGTTATCTAAACATAACTCCAAAACCAAACATGTGTCATGTCTAAAAATGCCTGTAATAATGTATTTATGTGAGTTTGTAAGGTTTGCTAAAACAAAAAGTAGTTTTTACTCAATATGAAAGTAATGATCTTAGAATCCTGAGATAATGCGAAAAAAGCAATACAAATGTATTTAAACATAATTCCTAAACAACCCATGCAAAATGGGTAATAATGCCTGGAGTCGTGTATCTTTGTTAGTTTTACTAGAAAAATTATATTTTGTAAAGTTTGCAAAGACACAAGCTAGTTTTTTTTATTCAATATGACAGTATAACAGTCATACTAAATATAAAAGTTATATAAACATAACTCCAAAACCAAACACGTGTCATGTCTAAAAATGTCTGTAATAATGTATTTATGCAAGTTTGTAAGGTTTGCAAAAACAAAAAGTAGTTTTTTTTTCCACTATGAAAGTAATGTAGAATCCTGAGATAATGCAAAAAAAGCAGTAAAAATGTATTTAAACATAATTCCTAAACAACACATGCAAAATGGATAATAATGCCTGGAGACATGTATCTTTGTTAGTTTTACTAGAAAAAGTATCTTTTGTAAAGTTTGCAAAGACACAAGCTAGTTTTTTTTAATTCAATATGACAGTATAACAGTCATACTAAATATGAAAGTTATATAAACATAACTTCAAAACCAAACGTGTGTCATGTCTAAAATTGCCTGTAATAATGTATGTATGTGAGTTTGAAAGGTTTGCAACAACAAAAAGTAGTTTTTTACTCAATATGAAAGTAATGATTTTAGAATCCTGAGATAATGCGAAAAAAGCAATAAAAATGTATTTAAACATAACTCTTAAAAAACACATGCAAAATGGCTAATAATCCCTGGAGACATGTATCTTTGTTAGTTTTACTAGAAAAAGTATCTTTTGTAGAGTTTGCAAAGACACTAGCTAGGTTTTTTAAATTCAATATGACAGTATAACAGTCATACTACATATGAAAGTTATATAAACATAACTCCAAAACCAAACGTGTGTCATGTCTAAAATTGCCTTTAATAATGTATGTATGTGAGTTTGAAAGGTTTGCAACAACAAAAAGTAGTTTTTTACTCAATATGAAAGTAATGATCTTAGAATCCTGAGATAATGCCAAAAAAGCAATAAAAATGTATTCAAACTTAATTCCTATACAACCCATGCAAAATGGGTAATAATGCCTGGAGACGTGTATCTTTGTTAGTTTTACGAGAAAAATGATCTTTTGTAAAGTTTGCAAAGACACAAGCTAGTTTTTTTAATTCAATATGACAGTATAACAGTCATACTAAATATGAAAGTTATATAAACATAACTCCAAAACCAAACGTGTGTCATGTCTAAAATTGCCTATAATAATGTATGTATGTGAGTTTGAAAGGTTTGCAAAAACAAAAAGTAGTTTTTTACTCAATATGAAAGTAATGATTTTAGAATCCTGAGATGATGCGAAAAAAGCAATAAAAATGTATTAAAACATAACTCCTAAAAAACACATGCAAAATGGCTAATAATGCCCGAAGACATTTATCTTTGTTAGTTTTACTAGAAAAATTATCTTTTGTAAAGTTTGCAAAGACACAAGCTAGGTTTTTTAAATTCAATATGACAGTATAACTGTCATACTAAATATGAAAGTTATCTAAACATAACTCCAAAACCAAACATGTGTCATGTCTAAAAATGCCTGTAATAATGTATTTATGCAAGTTTGTAAGGTTTGCAAGAACAAAAAGTACTATTTTACTCAATATGAAAGTAATGATCTTAGAATCCTGAGATAATGCGAAAAAAGCAATAAAAATGTATTTAAACATAATTCCTAAACAACACATGCAAAATGGATAATAATGCCTGGAGACATGTATCTTTGTTAGTTTTACTAGAAAAAGTATCTTTTGTAAAGTTTGCAAAGACACTAGCTAGGTTTTTTAAATTCAATATGACAGTATAACAGTCATACTACATATGAAAGTTATATAAACATAACTCCAAAACCAAACGTGTGTCATGTCTAAAATTGCCTTTAATAATGCATGTATGTGAGTTTGAAAGGTTTGCAACAACAAAAAGTCGTTTTTTACTCAATATGAAAGTAATGATTTTAGAATCCTGAGATAATGCGAAAAAAGCAATAAAAATGTATTTAAACATAATTCCTAAACAACCCATGCAAAATGGATAATAATGCCTGGAGAAATGTATCTTTGTTAGTTTTACTAGAAAAATTATCTTTTGTAAAGTTTGCAAAGACACAAGCTAGGTTTTTTTAAATTCAATATGACAGTATAACAGTCATACTAAATATGAAAGTTATCTAAACATAACTCCAAAACCAAAATGTGTCAGGTCTAAAAATGCCTGTAATATTGCAAACTTTTCAAACTCACATACATACATTATTATAGGCAATTTTAGACATGACACACGTTTGGTTTTGGAGTTATGTTTATATAACTTTTATATTTAGTATGACTGTTGTACTGTCATATTGAATAAAAAAAACTAGCTTTACAAAATATAATTTTTCTAGTAAAACTAACAAAGATACACGTCTCCAGGCATTATTACCCATTTTGCATGGGTTGTTTAGGAATTATGTTTAAATACATTTTTATTGCTTTTTTCGCATTATCTCAGGATTCTAAGATCATTACTTTCATATTGTAAAAACTACTTTTTGTTTTAGCAAACCTTACAAACTCACATAAATACATTATTACAGGCATTTTTAGACATGACACATGTTTGGTTTTGGAGTTATGTTTAGATAACTTTCATATTTAGTATGACTCTTATACTGTCATATTGAATTTAAAAAAAACTAGCTTGTGTCTTGGCAAACTTTCCAAAAGATCATTTTTCTAGTAAAACTAACAAAGATACATGTCATCAGGCATTATTACCCATTTTGCATGAGTTATTTAGGAATTATGTTTAAATACATTTTTATTGCTTTTTTCGCATTATCTCAGGATTCTAAGATCATTACTTTCATATTGAGTAAAAAACTAAATTTTGTTTTTGCAAACCTTACAAACTCACATAAATACATTATAACAGGCATTTTTAGACATGATGTATGTTTGGTTTTGGAGTTATGTTTATATAACTTTCATATTTAGTATGACTGTTATACTGTCTGAGCTTGTATCAATGCAAACTTTACAAAATACAATTTTTCTAGGAAAACTAACAAAGATACATGTTTCCAGACATTATTGGCCATTTTGCTTGTGTTGTTTAGGAGTAATGTTTAAATACATTTTTAATTTTTTGTCGCATTATCTCAGGATTTTAAGAACAATACAGTCATATTGAGTAAAAAAAAAAAGTACTTTTTGTGTTTGCAAGATTTAAAAAAGCACGTGTTTCAAGTAAAAACTGCCAACGATGCATTATTTCAGGCATTAGTAGCCACTTTTCATGTGTGGTTTGAGTTATGTTTAAATAACTGTAATATTGAGTGTGACAGTATACTGTCATAGTGAGTAAAATCTAATTTATGTATTGCAAACCTTACAAAATCATATAAATCTAGTAAAACTCACATGGATTCAATATTACAGACAGTTTTAGACATTTCGCATGTTTGGTTTAGGAATTATGTTGGAATCATTTTTATTAATTTTTTCGTATAATCTCAGAATTTTAGAACATTACTGTCATATTGAGTAAAAAAATAATTTTTGTGTTTGCAAGCCTTAAAAAAGCATATGTTTCGAGTAAAACCTACAAGAATGCATTATTTCAGGCATTGTCAGTCATTTTTCATATGTAGTTTAAGAGTTGTGTTTAAATAACTGTCATATTGAGTGTGGCAGTTATACTGTCATATTGAGTAAAAAAAACTAACCTGTGTCTTTGCAAACCTTACAAAAGAAAATGTTTCTAGTAACACTCACAAAGATACATTTTTTCACGCATTATTAGACATGTTTCATGTGTGGTTAGGAGTTATAAATAAATAATTGTCATATTGAGTGTTACAGTTATAATGTCATTATGTGTAAAACCTAATTTTTGTATTTGCAAACCTTACAAAAACAATTGATTCTAGTAAAACTTACATAGATTCAATATTACAGGCATTTTTAGACATTTTACATGTTTGGTTTAAAATTTGTGTTTGAATACATTTTTATTGCTTTTTTCGCATTATCTCGGGATTCTAAGAACATTACTTTCATATTGAGTAAAAAACTACTTTTTGTTTTTGCAAACCTTACAAACTCACATAAATACATTACTACAGGCATTTTTAGACATGACACATGTTTGGTTTTGGAGTTATGTTTATATATCTTTCATATTTAGTATGACTGTTCTGCTTTCATATTGAATTAAAAAACTAACTTGTGTCTTTGATATCTTTACAAAAGATCATTTTTTTAAACTAACAACGTTACATGTCTCCCTTGGCATTATTAGCCATTTTGCATGTGTTGTTTAGGACTTAGGTTTAAATACATTTTTATTGCTTTTTTCCCATTATCTCAGGGTTCTAAAAACATTACAGTCATATTGAGTAAAAAACTACTTTTTGTGATAGCAAAATGTAAAACTCAGTAAAACTCCCAATGATTCATTATTTCAGGCATTATTAGCCATTTTTATGTGTAGTTTATGAGTTATGTTTAAAAAACTGTCATATTGAGTGTGACTTTGTCATTGTGAGTAAAACCTAATTTTTGTATTTGCAAACCTTACAAAAACAACTGATTCTAGTAAAACTCACATTTAAACAATATTACAGGCATGTTTAGACATATTGCATGTTTGGTTTTGGAGTTATGTTTGTATAACCGGCTTTCTGAGCCGCCACCTTTGTGTCCTACTGATCCAGGAAAATGTTGTTCGGGGGCTTCTATGCCCCCTGGTAGGGTCCTCCAAGACAAACAGGTCCTAGGTGAGGGATCAGACAAAGAGCAGCTCAAAGACCTTTATTAAAAGTACAATTGAGGACCTAGATTTTTTCTCGCCCGGACGCAGGTCACCGTGGCTCCCCTGTGGAGCCAGGCCCAGAGGTGGGGCACGATGGCGATTGACGGGCCTCGAAGAGGCAACGTGGATCCCCCCTCCAGGGCTCACCACTCATGGGCTTGGGTCATAAAGGGTGCAGTGTGAGCTGGGCGGCAGCTGAAGGCAGGGCACCTGGTGGTCCGATTATCGGCTACATATGCTAGCTCTTGGGACATGGAACATCACCTCGCTGGGAGGGAAGGAGCCTGAGCTGGTGCATGAGGCTAGATATAGTTGGACTCACAGCAAGGGCTCTGGAACCTGTTCACTCAAGAGGGGCTGGACTGAGCTGAACTTTCATTACTTGCAACGCCAGAGTGGAAGAGATTCCACACTGGCGTTGCAACTAATGAGAGGTGGCAATTCTTGTTGCCCCCCGGCTCAAAGCCTGCACGTTGGACTTTAACCCAATAGACGAGATAGTAGCTTCCCTCAGCCTTCGGGTTGGGTGACGGGTCCTGACTGTTGTTTGTGTTTACACACCAAACAGCAGCTCAGAGTACCCACTCTTTTTGGATTCCCTTGAGGGAGTACTGGAGAGTGCTCCCTCGGGTGATTCCCTTGTTCTGCTGGTGGAGTTCAATGCTCATGTGGGCAACGACAGTGAAACCTGGAGAGTCGTGATTGGGAAAAATGGCCACCCGGATCTGAACCCAAGTGGTGCTTTGTTATTGGACTTTTGTGCTTGTCACGGATTGTCCATAACAAACACAATGTTCAAACATAAGGGTGTCCATATGTGCACTTGGCACAAGGACACCCTCGGCCGCATGATTGACTTTGTAGTTGTGTCATGGGATTTGCGGCCTCACTCTGTGAAGAGAGGGGCAGAGCTTTCTATCAACCACCACCTGGTGGTGAGCTGGCTCCGATGGTAGGGAGGATGCCGGTCAGACCTGTTAGGCCCAAACGCATTGTAAGGGTCTGCTGGGAACGCCTAGCAGAGTCTCCTGAAGAACTTTGAACATGTCCGGAAGAACTTTGAACATGTCAGGAGGGAGGTGCTGGACATTGAGTCTGAGTGGACCATGTTCCGTTCCTCTCTTGTTGAGCCAGCTGATTGAAGCTGTGGCCGCAAGGTGTTTGGTGCCTGTCGTGGCGGTAATCCACCAGCAGTGAGGGATGCTGTCAAGCTGAAGAAAGAGCCATCGGGTCCTTTTGGCTCATGGGACTCCAGAGGCAGTGGGCATACCGACAGGCCAAGCGAGACCTCCTCAATCCCACCAACACGTCTTCCTATGAGGAAACAGTGCCTGGGAAGTCTGTGGTGGGCTCTCCTATTTATGGGGCTGAGGTTGACAAGGTAATTAAAAAGCTCCTTGGTGGCAAGGCCCCGGGGGTATGAGCTCCGTCCGGAGTTCCTTAAGGCTCTGGATGCTGTGGGGCAGTATTGGTTTACAAGACTCTGCAACATTGCGTCTACATCGGGGGAGGTACCTCTGGATTGGCAGACCGGATTGGCAGACCGGGTCTGCCAATCCGGTCTGCTATGAGTCCTAACTGCTTTGGTACACCTGCCGATGACAACCTTCAGTATTTTGTGGCTGTCATCAGCCACAAAATACTACATTACCCTGGCGTTGCAAGTAATGAGAGGCTGGGTTGTCAGAAGGGGAACCGGAGGGTGTGTTCCAACTATCGTAGATCACACTCCTCAGCCTTCCCGGTAAGGTCTATTCATGCGTACTGGAGAGGAGGAACCTCGGATCCAGGACAATCAGTGTGGTTTTTCCTGGTCGTGGAACGGTAGACCAGCTCTAAACTCTCGGCAGGGTCCTTGAGTGTGCATGGGAGTTTGCCCAACCAGTCTACATAATTTTTGTGGACTTGGAGAAGACATTCGGCCTTGAAGGTAGTGCTCAGAGAGTATGGAGTATCGGCATGTCTGATTGTGGCGGGTGTCTCCCTGTATGATCAGTGTCAGAGCTTGGTCCGCATTGCCGGCAGTATGTCGGACCCCTTTCCAGTGAGGGTTGGACTCCGCCAAGGCTGCCCTTTGTCACCGATTCTGTTCATAACTTTAATGGATAGAATATCTAGGCGCAGTCATGGCTTTGACTGCGCCTGGTTTGGTGGCTGCAGGATTAGGTCTCTGCTTTTTGCAGATGATGTGGTCCTGATGGCTTCAACTGGCCAGGATCTTCAGCTTTCATTGGATCGGTTCGCAGTGAAGCGACTGGGATGAGAATCAGCACCTCCAAGTCCGAGTCCATTGTTCTCGCCCTGGAAAGGGTGGAGTGCCATCTCCAGGTTGGGAAAGAGATCTTGCCCCAAGTGAAAGCGTTCAAGTACCTAGGAGTCTTGTTCACGAGTGAGGATAGAGTGGATCGTGAGATCTACAGGCGGATCGGTGCGGCGTCTTCAGTAATGAGGACGCTATATCGATCCGTTGTGGTGAAGAAGGAGCTGAGCCAGAAGGAAAAGCTTTCAATTTACCGGTCGATCAACGTTCCCATCCTCACCTATGGTCATGAGCTTTAAGTTATGACCAAAAGGACAAGGTCACGGGTACAAGCGGCCGAAATGAGTTTCCTCCGCCGGGTGGTGGGTCTCTCCCTTAGAGATAGGGTGAGAAGCTCTGTCATCCGTGAGGAACTCAGTGTAAAGCCGCTGCTCCTCCACATTGAGAGGAGCCAGATGAGGTGGTTCGGGCATCTGCTCAGGATGCCACATTGATACAATATTACAGGCATGTTTAGACATCTTGCATGTTTGGTTTTGGAGTTATGTTTCTATAACCTGCTTTCTGAACCGCCACCTTTGTGGTTTGCGTGTCCCACTGATCCTAGGAGCTATGTTGTCCAGGGGCTTCTTTTCCCCCTGGTAGGGTCCCCCAAGAAAAACAGGTCCTAGGTGAGGAATCAGACAAAGAGCAGCTCAAAGACCTTTATGAAAAGTACAAATCGAGGACCTAGATTTTTTTCTTGCCCGGACGCGGGTCACCATGGCTCCCCTGTGGTGGGGCACGATGGCGAGCGACTGGTGCCCATGGGGCCCAGCTCGAAGAGGCAACGTGGGTCCCCCCTGCAATAGGCTCACCACTCATGGGCTGGGTCATAGAGGTCGGGTGCAGTGTGAGCTGCAAGGCAGGGCACTTGGCAGTCCGATTATCAGCTACATAAGCTCGCTCTTGGGACGTGGAACGTCACCTCGCAGGGATGGAAGGAGCCTGAGCTGGTGCGCGAGGTGGAGAAGTTCCCGGCTAGATAAAGTTGGACTCACTTCGACGCACAGCAAGGGCTCTGGAACCTGTTCTCTCAAGAGGGGTTGGACTCTCTTCCACTCTGGCGTTGCAAGTAATGAGAGGCTGGGTTGGCAATTCTTGTTGCCCCCCGGCTCAAAGCCTGCACATTGGACTTAACCCAGTAGACGAGATGGTAGCTTCCCTCCGCTTTCTGGTTGGGTGACGGGTCCTGACTGTTGGTGTTTACGCACCAAACAGCAGCTCAGAGTACCCACTCTTTTTGGATTCTTTTGAGAGTGCTCCCTCGGGTGATTCCCTTGTTCTGCTGGGGGTCTACAACGCTCATGTTGGCAACGACAGTGAAACCTGGAGAGTCGTGATTGGGAAAAATGGCCACCCGCATCTGAACCCAAGTGGTGCTTTGTTATTGGACTTTTGTGCTCGTCATGGATTGTCCATAACAAACACAATGTTCAAACATAAGGGTGTCCATATGTGCACTTGGCACCAGGACACCCTCGGCCGCAGTTCCATGATTGACTTTGTAGTTGTGTCATGGGATTTGCGGCCTCATGTTTTGGACACTCGGGTAAAGAGAGGGGCGAGCTTTCTACCGATCACCACCTGGTGAGCTGGCTCCGATGGTCGGGAAGGATGCCGGACAGACCTGGCAGGCCCAAACGCATTGTGAGAGTCTTTTGGGAACTCCTAGCAGAGTCTCCTGTCAGAGAGAGTTTCTTTTTCCACCTCCGGAAGAACTTTGAACATGTCACAAAGGAGGTGCTGGACATTGAGTCGGAATGGATCATGTTCCGTGCCTCTCTTGTCGAGCCAGCTGATTGGAGCTGTGGCCGCAAGGTGTTTGGTGCCTGTCGTGGCGGTAATCCTAGAACCCGCTGGTGGCCACCAGCAGTGCGGGATGCCGTCAAGCTGAAGAAAGAGCTTATCTGGTCCTTTTGGCTCATGGGACTCCAGAGGCAGCGGGCATACCGACAGGCCAAGCGAAACCTCCTCAATCCCACCAACACGAGAAGAACCACCACCCCGGTCTGCCAATCCAGAGGTACCGCCCCAGATGTCCACGCGATGCCCCACAGCATCCAGAGCCTTAAGGAACTCCGGACGGAGCTCATCTACCCCCGGGGCCTTGCCACCGAGGAGGTTTTTAACTACCTTGGCAACCTCAGCCCCAGAAATAGGAGAGCCCACCACAAATGCACCAGACACTGTTTCCTCCTAGGAAGACGTGTTGGTGGGATTGAGGAGGTTTCGCTTGGCCTGTCGGTATGCCCGCTGCCTCTGGAGTCCCATGAGCCAAAAGGACCAGATAAGCTCTTTCTTCAGCTTGACGGCATCCCGCACTGCTGGTGGCCACCAGCGGGTTCTAGGATTACCGCCACGACAGGCACCAAACACCTTGCGGCCACAGCTCCAATCAGCTGGCTCGACAAGAGAGGCACGGAACATGATCCATTCCGACTCAATGTCCAGCACCTCCTTTGTGACATGTTCAAAGTTCTTCCGGAGGTGGAAAAAGAAACTCTCTCTGACAGGAGACTCTGCTAGGCGTTCCCAAAAGACTCTCACAATGCGTTTGGGCCTGCCAGGTCTGTCCGGCATCCTTCCCCACCATCGGAGCCAGCTCACCAGGTGGTGATCGGTAGAAAGCTCGCCCCTCTCTTCACCCGAGTGTCCAAAACATGAGGCCGCAAATCCCATGACACAACTACAAAGTCAATCATGGAACTGCGGCCGAGGGTGTCCTGGTGCCAAGTGCACATATGGACACCCTTATGTTTGAACATTGTGTTTGTTATGGACAATCCATGATGAGCACAAAAGTCCAATAACAAAGCACCACTTGGGTTCAGATCCGGGTGGCCATTTTTCCCAATCACGACTCTCCAGGTTTCACTGTCGTTGCCAACATGAGCGTTGAAGACCCCCAGCAGAACAAGGGAATCACCCGAGGGAGCACTCTCAAGGGAATCCAAAAAGAGTGGGTACTCTGAGCTGCTGTTTGGTGCGTAAACACCAACAGTCAGGACCCGTCACCCAACCAGAAAGCGGAGGGAAGCTACCACCTCGTCTACTGGGTTAAGTCCAATGTGCAGGCTTTGAGCCGGGGGGAAACAAGAATTGCCAACCCAGCCTCTCATTACTTCCAACGCCAGAGTGGAAGAGAGTCCAACCCCTCTTGAGAGAACAGGTTCCAGAGCCCTTGCTGTGCGTCGAAGTGAGTCCAACTTTATCTAGCCGGGAACTTCTCCACCTCGCGCACCAGCTCAGGCTCCTTCCATCCCTGCGAGGTGACGTTCCACGTCCCAAGAGCGAGCTTATGTAGCCGATAATCGGACTGCAAGTGCCCTGCCTTCGGCTGCCGCCCAGCTCACACTACACCCGACCTCTATGACCCAGCCCATGAGTGGTGAGCCTATTGCAGGGGGGACCCACGTTGCCTCTTCGAGCTGGGCCCCATGGGCACCAGTCGCTCGCCATCGTGCCCCACCTCTGGGCCTGGCTCCACAGGGTAGCCATGGTGACCCGCGTCTGGGCAAGAAAAAAATCTAGGTCCTCGATTTGTACTTTTCATAAAGGTCTTTGAGCTGCTCTTTGTCTGATTCCTCACCTAGGACCTGTTTTTCTTGGGGGACCCTACCAGGGGGCAAAGAAGCCCCTGGACAACATAGCTCCTAGGATCAGTGGGACACGCAAACCACAAAGGTGGCGGTTCAGAAAGCAGGTTATATAAACATAACTCCAAAACCAAACATGCAAGATGTCTAAACATGCCTGTAATATTGTATCAATGTGAGTTTTACTACAATCGGTTGTTTTTGTAAGGTTTGCAAATACAAAAGTTAGGTTTTACTCACTATGACAGTGTCACACTCAATATGACAGTTATTGAAACATAACTCCTAAACTACACATAAAAATGGCTAATAATGCCTGAAATAACTCGAAACATTGCTTTTTTAAGGCTTGCAAACACAGAAAGTTTTTTTTACTCAATATGACAGGAAGTTTTTAAAATGCTGAGATAATGTGAAAAAAGCAATACAAATGTATTCCAACATAATTCTTAAACCAAACATGTAAAATGTCTAAAAATGCCTGTAATATTGATTCCATGTGAGTTTTACTAGAATCATTTGTTTTTGTAAGGTTTGCAAATATAAAAATTGGGTTTTATGACAGACACAAGTTAGTTTTTTTACTCAATATAACAGTATAGATGTCATACTATATATTAAAGTTTTATAAACATAACTCCAAAACCAAACATGCATTATGTCCAAAATTGCCTGTAATATTGTATTACTAGAATCAGGTTTGCAAATACAAAAATTGGGTTTTATGACAGTATACTGTCACACTCAATATGACAGTATAACTGTCATACTAAATCCATCCATTTTCTTCCGCTTATCCGAGGTTGGGTTGCGGGGGCAGCAGCCTAAGCAGAGAGCCCAGACTTCCATCTCCACAGCCACTTCGTCCAGCTCTTCTCGGGGGATCCCGAGGCGTTCCCAGGCCAGCCGGGAGACATTGTCTTTCCAATGTGTCCTAGGTCTTCCCCATGGCCTCCTGCCGTTCGGACTTGCCCTAAACACCTCCCTAGGGAGGCGTTCGGGTGGCATCCTGAGCAGATGCCCGAACCACCTCATCTGGCTCCTCTCAATGTGGAGGAGCAGCGGCTTTACACTGAGTTCCTCACGGATGACAGAGCTTCTCACCCTATCCCTAAGGGAGAGACCCACCACCCGGCGGAGGAAACTCATTTCGGCCGCTTGTACCCGTGACCTTGTCCTTTTGGTCATAACCCAAAGCTCATGACCATAGGTGAGGATGGGAACGTTGATCGACCGGTAAATTGAAAGCTTTTCCTTCTGGCTCAGCTCCTTCTTCACCACAACGGATCGATATAACGTCCTCATTACTGAAGACGCCGCACCGATCCGCCTGTAGATCTCACGATCCACTCTATCCTCACTCGTGAACAAGACTCCTAGGTACTTGAACGCCTTCACTTGGGGCAAGATCTCTTTCCCAACCTGGAGATGGCACTCCACCCTTTCCCGGGCGAGAACAATGGACTCGGACTTGGAGGTGCTGATTCTCATCCCAGTCGCTTCACTGCGAACCGATCCAATGAACGCTGAAGATCCTGGCCAGTTGAAGCCATCAGGACCACATCATCTGCAAAAAGCAGAGACCTAATCCTGCAGCCACCAAACCAGGCGCAGTCAAAGCCTTGAATTATGTAGACTGGTTGGCGTAGTCCAACCCTCACTGGAAAGGGGTCCGACATACTGCCGGCAATGCGGACCAAGCTCTGACACTGATCATACAGGGAGACACCCGCCACAATCAGACATGCCGATACTCCATACTCTCTGAGCACTACCCACGAGACTTACCGGGGGCCAAGGTCGAATGTCTTCTCCAAGTCCACAAAACTTATGTAGACTGGTTGGGCAAACTCCCATGCACATTCAAGGACCCTGCCGAGAGTATAGAGCTGGTCTACCGTTCCACGACCAGGACGAATACCACACTGTTTGTCCTGGATCCGAGGTTCCTCCTCTCCAGTACGCATGAATAGACCTTACCGGGAAGGCTGAGGAGTGTGATCTAGGATAGTTGGAACACACCCTCCGGTTCCCCTTCTTAAAGAGAGGAACAACCACCCCGGTCTGCCAATCCAGAGGTACCGCCCCCGATGTAGACGCAATGTTGCAGAGTCTTGTCAACCAAGACTGCCCCACAGCATCCAGAGCCTTAAGGAACTCCGGACGGAGCTCATACCCCCGGGGCCTTGCCACCGAGGAGCTTTTTAACTACCTTGTCAACCTCAGCCCCAGAAATAGGAGAGCCCACCACAGACTTCCCAGGCACTGTTTCCTCATAGGAAGACGTGTTGATGGGATTGAGGAGGTCTCGCTTGGCCTGTCGGCATGCCCACTGCCTCTGGAGTCCCATGAGCCAAAAGGACCCGATGGCTCTTTCTTCAGCTTGACAGCATCCCTCACTGCTGGTGGTTTACCGCCACGACAGGCACCAAACACCTTGTGGCCACAGCTTCAATCAGCTGGCTCAACAAGAGAGGAACGGAACATGGTCCACTCGGACTCAATGTCCAGCACCTCCCTTGTGACATGTTCAAAGTTCTTCCGGACATGTTCAAAGTTCTTCAGGAGACTCTTGCTAGGCGTTCCCAGCAGACCCTTACAATGCGTTTGGGCCTGCCAGGCCTACCGGCATCCTCCCTACCATCGGAGCCAGCTCACCACCAGGTGGTTGGTAGAAAGCTCTGCCCTTCTCTTCACAGAGTGTCCAAAACATGAGGCCGCAAATCCCATGACACAACTACAAAGTCAATCATGCGGCCGAGGGTGTCCTTGTGCCAAGTGCACATATGGACACCCTTATGTTTGAACATTGTGTTTGTTATGGACAATCCGTGACAAGCACAAAAGTCCAATAACAAAGCACCACTTGGGTTCAGATCCGGGTGGCCATTTTTCCCAATCACGACTCTCCAGGTTTCACTGTCGTTGCCAACATGAGCGTTGAAGTCCACCAGCAGAACAAGGGAATCACTCGCGGGAGCACTCTCCAGTACTCCCTGAAGGGAATCCAAAAAGAGTGGGTTCTCTGAGCTGCAGTTTGGTGTGTAAACAAACAACAGTCAGGATCCATCACCCAACCCGAAGGCTGAGGGAAGCTACCATCTCGTCTATTGGGTTAAAGTCCAACGTGCAGGCTTTGAGCCGGCGGGCAACAAGAATTGCCACCCCAGCCTCTCATTAGTTGCAACGCCAGTGTGGAATCTCTTCCACTCTGGCGTTGCAAGTAATGAAAGTTCAGCTCAGTCCAGCCCCTGTTGAGAGAACAGGTTCCAGAGCCCTAGCTGTGAGTCCAACTATATCTAGCCGGGAACGTCTCCACCTCATGCACCAGCTCAGGCTCCTTCCCTCCCAGCGAGGTGATGTTCCATGTCCCAAGAGCGAGCTTATGTAGCCGATAATCGGACCACCAAGTGCCCTGCCTTCGGCTGCCGCCCAGCTCTTACTGCACCCTCTATGACCCAAGCCCATGAGTGGTGAGCCCTGGAGGGGGGATCCACGTTGCCTCTTCGAGCTGAGCACGGCTGGGCCCCATGGGGACAGGCCCGTCAATCGCCATCGTGCCCCACCTCTGGGCGGGCTCCACAGGGGAGCCACGGTGACCTGCGTCCGGGCGAGAAAACATCTAGGTCCTCAATTGTACTTTTAATAAAGGTCTTTGAGCTGCTCTTTGTCTGATCCCTCACCTAGGACCTGTTTGTCTTGGGGGACCCTACCAGGGGTTATAGAAGCCCCCGGACAACATTTTCCTGGATCAGAAAAAAAACCACAAAGGTGGCGGCTCAGAAAGCAGGTTATATAAATATAACTCCAAAACCAAACATGCAATATGTCTAAACATGCCTGTAATATTGTATTAATGTGAGTTTTACTAGAATCGGTTGTTTTTGTAAGGTTTGCAAATACAAAAATTAGGTTTTACTCACAATGACAAAATCACACTCAATATGACAGTTATTTAAACATAACTCATGAACTACACATAAAAATGGCTAATAATGCCTGAAATAATGAATCCTTGGGAGTTTTACTGAGTTTTACATTTTGCAAACACAAAAAGTAGTTTTTTACTCAATATGACTGTAATGTTCTTAAAACCCTGAGATAATGGGAAAAAAGCAATACAAATGTATTTAAACCTAACTCTTAAACAACACATGCAAAATGGCTAATAATGCCTAGGGAGACATGTAAGGTTGTTAGTTTAAAAACATTATCTTTTGTAAAGATATCAAAGACACAAGCTAGTTTTTTTTAATTCAATAAGACAATATTGAATAAAAAGTCATACTAAATATGAAAGTTACATAAACATAACTCCAAAACCAAACATGTGTCATGTCTAAAAATGCCTGTAATAATGTATTTATGTGAGTTTGTAAGGTTTGCAAAAACAAAAAGTAGTTTTTTACTCAATATGAAAGTAATGTTCTGAGAATCCTGAGATAATGCAAAAAAAGCAATAAAAATGTATTCAAACACAAATTTTAAACCAAACATGTAAAATGTCTAAAAATGCCTGTAATATTGAATCTATGTAAGTTTTACTAGAATCAATTGTTTTTGTAAGGTTTGCAAATACAAAAATTAGGTTTTACACATAATGACATTATAACTGTAACACTCAATATGACAATTATTTATTTATAACTCCTAACCACACATGAAACATGTCTAATAATGCGTGAAAAAATGTATCTTTGTGAGTGTTACTAGAAACATTTTCTTTTGTAAGGTTTGCAAAGACACAGGTTAGTTTTTTTTACTCAATATGACAGTATAACGGCCACACTCAATATGACAGTTATTTAAACATAACTCTTAAACTACACATGAAAAATGACTAACAATGCCTGAAATAATGCATTCTTGTAAGTTTTAATCGAAACATATGCTTTTTTAAGGCTTGCAAACACAACAATTATTTTTTTTACTCAATATGACAGTAATGTTCTAAAATTCTGAGATAATACGAAAAAATTAATAAAAATGATTCCAACATAATTCCTAAACAAAACATGCAAAATGTCTAAAAATGTCGTAGTATTGAATCCATGTGAGTTTTACTAGTTTTAGTTGATTTTGTAAGGTTTGCAAATACATAAATTAGGTTTTACTCACAATGACAGTATACTGTCACACTCAATATGACAGTTATTTAAACATAACTCAAACCACACACGAAAAATGGCTAATAATGCCTGAAATAATGCATCGTTGGCAGTTTTACTCGAAACGCATGCTTTTTTAAATCTTGCAAACACAAAAAGTAATTTTTTTACTCAATAAGACTGTAATGTTGTTAAAATTCTGAGATAATGCGAAAAAAGCAATAAAAATGTATTTAAACATTACTCCTAAACAACACATGCAACATTGCTAATAATGCCTGGAAACATGTATCTTTGTTAGTTTTACTAGAAAGATGGTATTTTGTAAAGTTTGCAAAAGCAAAAAGTAGTTTTTTACTCAATATGAAAGTAATGATCTTAGAATCCTGAGATAATGCGAAAAAAGCAATAAAAATGTATTTAAACATAAAATCCTAAACAACACATGCAAAATGGCTAATAATGCCTGGAGACATGTATCTTTGTTAGGTTTACTAGAAAAATGATCTTTTGTAAAGTTTGCAAAGACACTAGCTAGTTATTTTAAATTCAATATGACAGTATAACAGTCATACTAAATATGAAAGTTATCAAAACATAACTCCAAAACCAAACATGTGTCATGTCTAAAAATGCCTGTAATAATGTATTTATGTGAGTTTGTAAGGTTTGCAAAAACAAAAAGTAATTTTTTTTACTAAATATGAAAGTAATGATCTTAGAATCCTGAGATAATGCGAAAAAAGCAATAAAAATTTATTTAAACATAACTCCTAAAAAACACATGCAAAATGGCTAATAATTTCTGGGGATATGTATCTTTGTTAGTTTTACTAGAAAAATGATCTTTTGTAAAGTTTGCAAAGACACAAGCTAGTTTTTTTGATTCAATATGACAGTATAACAGTCATACTAAATATGAAAGTTATATAAACATAACTCGAAAACCAAACATGTGTCATGTCTAAAAATGTCTGTAATAATGTATTTATGCAAGTTTGTAAGGTTTGCAAAAACAAAAAGTAATTTTTTACTCAATATGAAAGTAATGATTTTAGAATCCTGAGATAATGCGAAAAAAGCAATAAAAATGTATTTAAACATAATTCCTAAACAACCCATGCAAAATGGGTAATAATGCCTGGATTTGTGTATCTTTGTTAGTTTTACTAGAAAAATTATATTTTGTAAAGTTTGCAAAGACACAAGCTAGTTTTTTTTATTCAATATGACAGTATAACAGTCATACTAAATATAAAAGTTATATAAACATAACTCCAAAACCAAACACGTGTCATGTCTAAAAATGTCTGTAATAATGTATTTATGTAAGTTTGTAAGGTTTGCAAAAACAAAATGTAGTTTTTTTTTTTCACTATGAAAGTAATGTAGAATCCTGAGATAATGCAAAAAAAGCAATAAAAATGTATTTAAACATAATTCCTAAACAACACATGCAAAATGGCTAATAATGCCTGGAGACATGTATCTTTGTTAGTTTTACTAGAAAAAGTATCTTTTGTAAAGTTTGCAAAGACACAAGCTAGTTTTTTTATTCAATATGACAGTATAACAGTCATACTAAATATGAAAGTTATATAAACATAACTTCAAAACCAAACGTGTGTCATGTCTAAAATTGCCTGTAATAATGTATGTATGTGAGTTTGAAAGGTTTGCAACAACAAAAAGTAGTTTTTTACTCAATATGAAAGTAATGATTTTAGAATCCTGAGATAATGCGAAAAAAGCAATAAAAATGTATTTAAACATAACTCCTAAAAAACACATGCAAAATGGCTAATAATTTCTGGGGATATGTATCTTTGTTAGTTTTACTAGAAAAATGATCTTTTGTAAAGTTTGAAAAGACACAAGCTAGTTTTTTTTATTCAATATGACAGTATAACAGTCATACTACATATGAAAGTTATATAGACATAACTCCAAAACCAAACGTGTGTGATGTCTAAAATGTTCTTTAATAATGTATGTATGTGAGTTTGAAAGGTTTGCAACAACAAAAAGTAGTTTTTTACTCAATATGAAAGTAATGATTTTAGAATCCTGAGATAATGCGAAAAAAGCAATAAAAATGTATTTAAACATAACTCTTAAAAAACACATGCAAAATGGCTAATAATGCCTGGAGACATGTATCTTTGTTAGTTTTACTAGAAAAAGTATCTTTTGTAGAGTTTGCAAAGACACTAGCTAGGTTTTTTAAATTCAATATGACAGTATAACAGTCATACTACACATGAAAGTTATATAAACATAACTCCAAAACCAAACGTGTGTCATGTCTAAAATTGCCTTTAATAATGTATGTATGTGAGTTTGAAAGGTTTGCAAAAACAAAAAGTAGTTTTTTACTCAATATGAAAGTAATGATCTTAGAATCCTGAGATAATGCGAAAAAAGCAATACAAATGTATTCAAACTTAATTCCTATACAACCCATGCAAAATGGGTAATAATGCCTGGAGACGTGTATCTTTGTTAGTTTTACGAGAAAAATGATCTTTTGTAAAGTTTGCAAAGACACAAGCTAGTTTTTTTATTCAATATGACAGTATAACAGTCATACTAAATATGAAAGTTATATGAACATAACTCCAAAACCAAACGTGTGTTCTGTCTAAAATTGCCTATAATAATGTATGTATGTGAGTTTGAAAGGTTTGCAAAAACAAAAAGTAGTTTTTTACTCAATATGAAATTAATGATTTTAGAATCCTGAGATAATGCGAAAAAAGCAATAAAAATGTATTTAAACATAACTCCTAAAAAACACATGCAAAATGGCTAATAATGCCTGGAGACATGTATCTTTGTTAGTTTTACTAGAAAAATTATCTTTGTAAAGTTTGCAAAGACACAAGCTAGTTTTTTTTTATTCAGTATGAGAGTATAACAGTCATACTAAATATGAAAGTTATATAAACATAACTCCAAAATCAAACATGTGTCATGTCTAAAAATGCCTGTAATAATGTATTTATGTGAGTTTGTAAGGTTTGCTAAATCAAAAAGTAGTTTTTACTCAATATGAAAGTAATGATCTTAGAATCCTGAGATAATGCGAAAAAAGCAATACAAATGTATTTAAACTTAATTCCTATACAACCCATGCAAAATGGGTAATAATGCCTGGAGACGTGTATCTTTGTTAGTTTTACGAGAAAAATGATCTTTTGTAAAGTTTGCAAAGACACAAGCTAGTTTTTTTTATTCAATATGACAGTATAACAGTCATACTAAATATGAAAGTTATATAAACATAACTCCAAAACCAAACGTGTGTCATGTCTAAAATTGCCTATAATAATGTATGTATGTGAGTTTGAAAGGTTTGCAAAAACAAAAAGTAGTTTTTTACTCAATATGAAAGTAATGATTTTAGAATCCTGAGATGATGCGAAAAAAGCAATAAAAATGTATTAAAACATAACTCCTAAAAAACACATGCAAAATGGCTAATAATGCCCGAAGACATTTATCTTTGTTAGTTTTACTAGAAAAATTATCTTTTGTAAAGTTTGCAAAGACAAAAGCTAGGTTTTTTAAATTCAATATGACAGTATAACTGTCATACTAAATATGAAAGTTATCTAAACATAACTCCAAAACCAAACATGTGTCATGTCTAAAAATGCCTGTAATAATGTATTTATGCAAGTTTGTAAGGTTTGCAAGAACAAAAAGTACTATTTTACTCAATATGAAAGTAATGATCTTAGAATCCTGAGATAATGCGAAAAAAGCAATAAAAATGTATTTAAACATAATTCCTAAACAACACATGCAAAATGGATAATAATGCCTGGAGACATGTATCTTTGTTAGTTTTACTAGAAAAAGTATCTTTTGTAAAGTTTGCAAAGACACTAGCTAGGTTTTTTAAATTCAATATGACAGTATAACAGTCATACTACATATGAAAGTTATATAAACATAACTCCAAAACCAAACGTGTGTCATGTCTAAAATTGCCTTTAATAATGTATGTATGTGAGTTTGAAAGGTTTGCAACAACAAAAAGTCGTTTTTTACTCAATATGAAAGTAATGATTTTAGAATCCTGAGATAATGCGAAAAAAGCAATAAAAATTTATTTAAACATAATTCCTAAACAACCCATGCAAAATGGATAATAATGCCTGGAGAAATGTATCTTTGTTAGTTTTACTAGAAAAATTATCTTTTGTAAAGTTTGCAAAGACACAAGCTAGGTTTTTTTAAATTCAATATGACAGTATAACAGTCATACTAAATATGAAAGTTATCTAAACATAACTCCAAAACCAAAATGTGTCAGGTCTAAAAATGCCTGTAATATTGCAAACTTTTCAAACTCACATACATACATTATTATAGGCAATTTTAGACATGACACACGTTTGGTTTTGGAGTTATGTTTATATAACTTTTATATTTAGTATGACTGTTATACTGTCATATTGAATAAAAAAAACTAGCTTTACAAAATATAATTTTTCTAGTAAAACTAACAAAGATACACGTCTCCAGGCATTATTACCCATTTTGCATGGGTTGTTTAGGAATTATGTTTAAATACATTTTTATTGCTTTTTTCGCATTATCTCAGGATTCTAAGATCATTACTTTCATATTGTAAAAACTACTTTTTGTTTTAGCAAACCTTACAAACTCACATAAATACATTATTACAGGCATTTTTAGACATGACACATGTTTGGTTTTGGAGTTATGTTTAGATAACTTTCATATTTAGTATGACTCTTATACTGTCATATTGAATTTAAAAAAAACTAGCTTGTGTCTTGGCAAACTTTCCAAAAGATCATTTTTCTAGTAAAACTAACAAAGATACATGTCATCAGGCATTATTACCCATTTTGCATGAGTTATTTAGGAATTATGTTTAAATACATTTTTATTGCTTTTTTCGCATTATCTCAGGATTCTAAGATCATTACTTTCATATTGAGTAAAAAACTAAATTTTGTTTTTGCAAACCTTACAAACTCACATAAATACATTATAACAGGCATTTTTAGACATGATACATGTTTGGTTTTGGAGTTATGTTTATATAACTTTCATATTTAGTATGACTGTTATACTGTCTGAGCTTGTATCAATGCAAACTTTACAAAATACAATTTTTCTAGGAAAACTAACAAAGATACATGTTTCCAGACATTATTGGCCATTTTGCTTGTGTTGTTTAGGAGTAATGTTTAAATACATTTTTAATTTTTTGTAGCATTATCTCAGGATTTTAAGAACAATACAGTCATATTGAGTAAAAAAAACCCTACTTTTTGTGTTTGCAAGATTTAAAAAAGCATGTGTTTCAAGTAAAAACTGCCAACGATGCATTATTTCAGGCATTATTAGCCACTTTTCATGTGTGGTTGGAGTTATGTTTAAATAACTGTAATATTGAGTGTGACAGTATATTGTCATAGTGAGTAAAATCTAATTTATGTATTGCAAACCTTACAAAATCATATACATCTAGTAAAACTCACATGGATTCAATATTACAGACAGTTTTAGACATTTCGCATGTTTGGTTTAGGAATTATGTTGGAATCATTTTTATTAATTTTTTCGTATAATCTCAGAATTTTAGAACATTACTGTCATATTGAGTAAAAAAATAATTTTTGTGTTTGCAAGCCTTAAAAAAGCATATGTTTCGAGTAAAACCTAAAAGAATGCATTATTTCAGGCATTGTCAGTCATTTTTCATATGTAGTTTAAGAGTTGTGTTTAAATAACTGTCATATTGAGTGTGGCAGTTATACTGTCATATTGAGTAAAAAAAAACTAACCTGTGTCTTTGCAAACCTTACAAAAGAAAATGTTTCTAGTAACACTCACAAAGATACATTTTTTCACGCATTATTAGACATGTTTCATGTGTGGTTAGGAGTTATAAATAAATAATTGTCATATTGAGTGTTACAGTTATAATGTCATTATGTGTAAAACCTAATTTTTGTATTTGCAAACCTTACAAAAACAATTGATTCTAGTAAAACTTACATAGATTCAATATTACAGGCATTTTTAGACATTTTACATGTTTGGTTTAAAATTTGTGTTTGAATACATTTTTATTGCTTTTTTCGCATTATCTCGGGATTCTAAGAACATTACTTTCATATTGAGTAAAAAACTACTTTTTGTTTTTGCAAACCTTACAAACTCACATAAATACATTACTACAGGCATTTTTAGACATGACACATGTTTGGTTTTGGAGTTATGTTTATATATCTTTCATATTTAGTATGACTGTTCTGCTGTCATATTGAATTAAAAAACTAACTTGTGTCTTTGATATCTTTACAAAAGATCATTTTTTTAAACTAACAACGTTACATGTCTCCCTTGGCATTATTAGCCATTTTGCATGTGTTGTTTAGGACTTAGGTTTAAATACATTTTTATTGCTTTTTTCCCATTATCTCAGGGTTCTAAAAACATTACAGTCATATTGAGTAAAAAACTACTTTTTGTGTTTGCAAAATGTAAAACTCAGTAAAACTCCCAAGGATTCATTATTTCAGGCATTATTAGCCATTTTTATGTGTAGTTTATGAGTTATGTTTAAATAACTGTCATATTGAGTGTGACTTTGTCATTGTGAGTAAAACCTAATTTTTGTATTTGCAAACCTTACAAAAACAACTGATTCTAGTAAAACTCACATTTAAACAATATTACAGGCATGTTTAGACATATTGCATGTTTGGTTTTGGAGTTATGTTTGTATAACCGGCTTTCTGAGCCGCCACCTTTGTGTCCTACTGATCCAGGAAAATGTTGTTCGGGGGCTTCTATGCCCCCTGGTAGGGTCCTCCAAGACAAACAGGTCCTAGGTGAGGGATCAGACAAAGAGCAGCTCAAAGACCTTTATTAAAAGTACAATTGAGGACCTAGATTTTTTCTCGCCCGGACGCAGGTCACCGTGGCTCCCCTGTGGAGCCAGGCCCAGAGGTGGGGCACGATGGCGATTGACGGGCCTCGAAGAGGCAACGTGGATCCCCCCTCCAGGGCTCACCACTCATGGGCTTGGGTCATAAAGGGTGCAGTGTGAGCTGGGCGGCAGCTGAAGGCAGGGCACCTGGTGGTCCGATTATCGGCTACATATGCTAGCTCTTGGGACATGGAACATCACCTCGCTGGGAGGGAAGGAGCCTGAGCTGGTGCATGAGGTGGAACGTTCCCGGCTAGATATAGTTGGACTCACAGCAAGGGCTCTGGAACCTGTTCACTCAAGAGGGGCTGGACTGAGCTGAACTTTCATTACTTGCAACGCCAGAGTGGAAGAGATTCCACACTGGCGTTGCAACTAATGAGAGGTGGCAATTCTTGTTGCCCCCCGGCTCAAAGCCTGCACGTTGGACTTTAACCCAATAGACGAGATAGTAGCTTCCCTCAGCCTTCGGGTTGGGTGACGGGTCCTGACTGTTGTTTGTGTTTACACACCAAACAGCAGCTCAGAGTACCCACTCTTTTTGGATTCCCTTGAGGGAGTACTGGAGAGTGCTCCCTCGGGTGATTCCCTTGTTCTGCTGGTGGACTTCAATGCTCATGTGGGCAACGACAGTGAAACCTGGAGAGTCGTGATTGGGAAAAATGGCCACCCGGATCTGAACCCAAGTGGTGCTTTGTTATTGGACTTTTGTGCTTGTCACGGATTGTCCATAACAAACACAATGTTCAAACATAAGGGTGTCCATATGTGCACTTGGCACAAGGACACCCTCGGCCGCATGATTGACTTTGTAGTTGTGTCATGGGATTTGCGGCCTCATGTTTTGGACACTCTGTGAAGAGAGGGGCAGAGCTTTCTATCAACCACCACCTGGTGGTGAGCTGGCTCCGATGGTAGGGAGGATGCCGGTCAGACCTGTTAGGCCCAAACGCATTGTAAGGGTCTGCTGGGAACGCCTAGCAGAGTCTCCTGAAGAACTTTGAACATGTCCGGAAGAACTTTGAACATGTCAGGAGGGAGGTGCTGGACATTGAGTCTGAGTGGACCATGTTCCGTTCCTCTCTTGTTGAGCCAGCTGATTGAAGCTGTGGCCGCAAGGTGTTTGGTGCCTGTCGTGGCGGTAATCCACCAGCAGTGAGGGATGCTGTCAAGCTGAAGAAAGAGCCATCGGGTGCTTTTGGCTCATGGGACTCCAGAGGCAGTGGGCATACCGACAGGCCAAGCGAGACCTCCTCAATCCCACCAACACGTCTTCCTATGAGGAAACAGTGCCTGGGAAGTCTGTGGTGGGCTCTCCTATTTCTGGGGCTGAGGTTGACAAGGTAGTTAAAAAGCTCCTCGGTGGCAAGGCCCCGGGGGTATGAGCTCCGTCCGGAGTTCCTTAAGGCTCTGGATGCTGTGGGGCAGTATTGGTTTACAAGACTCTGCAACATTGCGTCTACATCGGGGGCGGTACCTCTGGATTGGCAGACCGGATTGGCAGACCGGGTCTGCCAATCCGGTCTGCTATGAGTCCTAACTGCTTTGGTACACCTGCCGATGACAACCTTCAGTATTTTGTGGCTGTCATCAGCCACAAAATACTACATTACCCTGGCGTTGCAAGTAATGAGAGGCTGGGTTGTCGGAAGGGGAACCGGAGGGTGTGTTCCAACTATCGTAGATCACACTCCTCAGCCTTCCCGGTAAGGTCTATTCATGTGTACTGGAGAGGAGGAACCTCGGATCCAGGACAATCAGTGTGGTTTTTCCTGGTCGTGGAACGGTAGACCAGCTCTAAACTCTCGGCAGGGTCCTTGAGTGTGCATGGGAGTTTGCCCAACCAGTCTACATAATTTTTGTGGACTTGGAGAAGACATTCGGCCTTGAGGGTAGTGCTCAGAGAGTATGGAGTATCGGCATGTCTGATTGTGGCGGGTGTCTCCCTGTATGATCAGTGTCAGAGCTTGGTCCGCATTGCCGGCAGTATGTCGGACCCCTTTCCAGTGAGGGTTGGACTCCGCCAAGGCTGCCCTTTGTCACCGATTCTGTTCATAACTTTAATGGACAGAATATCTAGGCGCAGTCATGGCTTTGACTGCGCCTGGTTTGGTGGCTGCAGGATTAGGTCTCTGCTTTTTGCAGATGATGTGGTCCTGATGGCTTCAACTGGCCAGGATCTTCAGCTTTCATTGGATCGGTTCGCAGTGAAGCGACTGGGATGAGAATCAGCACCTCCAAGTCCGAGTCCATTGTTCTCGCCCTGGAAAGGGTGGAGTGCCATCTCCAGGTTGGGAAAGAGATCTTGCCCCAAGTGAAAGCGTTCAAGTACCTAGGAGTCTTGTTCACGAGTGAGGATAGAGTGGATCGTGAGATCTACAGGCGGATCGGTGCGGCGTCTTCAGTAATGAGGACGCTATATCGATCCGTTGTGGTGAAGAAGGAGCTGAGCCAGAAGGAAAAGCTTTCAATTTACCGGTCGATCAACGTTCCCATCCTCACCTATGGTCATGAGCTTTAAGTTATGACCAAAAGGACAAGGTCACGGGTACAAGCGGCCGAAATGAGTTTCCTCCGCCGGGTGGTGGGTCTCTCCCTTAGAGATAGGGTGAGAAGCTCTGTCATCCGTGAGGAACTCAGTGTAAAGCCGCTGCTCCTCCACATTGAGAGGAGCCAGATGAGGTGGTTCGGGCATCTGCTCAGGATGCCACATTGATACAATATTACAGGCATGTTTAGACATCTTCCATGTTTGGTTTTGGAGTTATGTTTCTATAACCTGCTTTCTGAACCGCCACCTTTGTGGTTTGCGTGTCCCACTGATCCTAGGAGCTATGTTGTCCAGGGGCTTCTTTTCCCCCTGGTAGGGTCCCCCAAGAAAAACAGGTCCTAGGTGAGGAATCAGACAAAGAGCAGCTCAAAGACCTTTATGAAAAGTACAAATCGAGGACCTAGATTTTTTTCTTGCCCGGACGCGGGTCACCATGGCTCCCCTGTGGTGGGGCACGATGGCGAGCGACTGGTGCCCATGGGGCCCAGCTCGAAGAGGCAACGTGGGTCCCCCCTGCAATAGGCTCACCACTCATGGGCTGGGTCATAGAGGTCGGGTGCAGTGTGAGCTGGGCGGCAGCCGAAGGCAGGGCACTTGGCAGTCCGATTATCGGCTACATAAGCTCGCTCTTGGGACGTGGAACGTCACCTCGCAGGGATGGAAGGAGCCTGAGCTGGTGCGCGAGGTGGAGAAGTTCCCGGCTAGATAAAGTTGGACTCACTTCGACGCACAGCAAGGGCTCTGGAACCTGTTCTCTCAAGAGGGGTTGGACTCTCTCCCACTCTGGCGTTGCAAGTAATGAGAGGCTGGGTTGTCAATTCTTGTTGCCCCCCGGCTCAAAGCCTGCACATTGGACTTAACCCAGTAGACGAGATGGTAGCTTCCCTCCGCTTTCTGGTTGGGTGACGGGTCCTGACTGTTGGTGTTTACGCACCAAACAGCAGCTCAGAGTACCCACTCTTTTTGGATTCCCTTGAGAGTGCTCCCTCTGGTGATTCCCTTGTTCTGCTGGGGGTCTTCAACGCTCATGTTGGCAACGACAGTGAAACCTGGAGAGTCGTGATTGGGAAAAATGGCCACCCGGATCTGAACCCAAGTGGTGCTTTGTTATTGGACTTTTGTGCTCGTCACGGATTGTCCATAACAAACACAATGTTCAAACATAAGGGTGTCCATATGTGCACTTGGCACCAGGACACCCTCGGCCGCAGTTCCATGATTGACTTTGTAGTTGTGTCATGGGATTTGCGGCCTCATGTTTTGGACACTCGGGTGAAGAGAGGGGCGAGCTTTCTACCGATCACCACCTGGTGAGCTGGCTCCGATGGTGGGGAAGGATGCCGGACAGACCTGGCAGGCCCAAACGCATTGTGAGAGTCTTTTGGGAACGCCTAGCAGAGTCTCCTGTCAGAGAGAGTTTCTTTTTCCACCACCGGAAGAACCTTGAACATGTCACAAAGGAGGTGCTGGACATTGAGTCGGAATGGATCATGTTCCGTGCCTCTCTTGTCGAGCCAGCTGATTGGAGCTGTGGCCGCAAGGTGTTTGGTGCCTGTCCTGGCGGTAATCCTAGAACCCGCTGGTGTCCACCAGCAGTGCGGGATGCCGTCAAGCTGAAGAAAGAGCTTATCTGGTCCTTTTGGCTCATGGGACTCCAGAAGCAGCGGGCATACCGACAGGCCAAGCGAAACCTCCTCAATCCCACCAACACGTCTTCTTATGAGGAGGCAGTGTCTGGGGAATCTGTGGTAGGCTCTCCTATTTCTGGGGCTGAGGTTGCCAAGGTAGTTAAAAACCTCCTCGGTGGATGAGCTCCGTCCGGAGTTCCTTAAGGCTCTGGATGCTGTGGGGCTGTTTTAGTTGACAAGACTCTGCAACATCGCGTGGACATCTAGGGCGGTACCTCTGGATTGGCAGACCGGGGTGGTGGTTCTTCTCTTTAAGAAGGGGAACCGGAGGGTGTGTTCCAACTATCGTAGATCACACTCCTCAGCCTTCCCGGTAAGGTCTATTCATGTGTACTGGAGAGGAGGAACCTCGGATCCAGGACGAACAGTGTGGTTTTCGTCCTGGTCGTGGAACGGTAGACCAGCTCTATACTCTCGGCAGGGTCCTTGAGTGTGCATGGGAGTTTGCCCAACCAGTCTACATGTGCTTTGTGGACTTGGAGAAGACATTCCACCATGGCCACCCCGGGAAGTCCTGTGGGGAGTGCTCAGAGAGTATGGGGTATCGGCATGTCTGATTGTGGCGGGTCGCTCCCTGTATGATCAGTGTCAGAGCTTGGTCTGCATTGCCGGCAGTAAGTCGGACCCCTTTCCAGTGAGGGTTGGACTCCGCCAAGGCTGCCCTTTGTCACCGATTCTGTTCATAACTTTTATGGACAGAATTTCTAGGCGCAGTCATGGCGTTGAGGGGATCCGGTTTGGTGGCTGCAGGATTAGGTCTCTGCTTTTTGCAGATGATGTGGTCCTTATGGCTTCAACTGGCCAGGATCTTCAGCTCTCATTGGATCGGTTCGCAGCCGAGTGTGAAGCGACTGGGATGAGAATCAGCACCTCCAAGTCCGAGGTTCTCGCCCGGGAAAGGGTGGAGTGCCATCTCGAAGTTGGGCAGGAGATCTTGTGGATGAGTTCAAGTACCTGGAGTCTTGTTCATGAGTGAGGGAAGAGTGGATCGTGATATGCACAGGCTGATCGGTGCGGCGTCTTCAGTAATGAGGACGCTATATCGATTCGTTGTGGTAAGAAGGAGCTGAGCCAGAAGGAAAAGCTCTCAATTTACCGGTCGATTTACGTTCCCATCCTCACCTATGGTCATGAGCTTTGGGGTAAGACCGAAAGGACAAGATCACGGGTACAAGCGGCCAAAATGAGTTTTCTCCACTGGGTGGCGGGTCTCTCCCTTACTGTAAGAATTTTCACCGTTTAATTACAGTAACCTACTGGCACCTATTGGTTCCAGTATAAAACTGTTTTTCTACAGCACACATACTGTGATTTATCACTACAGTTTATTACTGTAAAAAGTATCACAGTACTGTGCTGTATCAAATATACGCTTCACAGCATAATACTGTCATCTGTTTAGCGGCATTACACTGTTATTTTAGTGTATCCACTGTAATATCCATTAACAGTTAATTACAGTAAAATAATTGTAAGCACTATAGACTGAGCTTTACAGTATAATGCCACTAGAAGTTAATGAATTGAACTTTTAAATTTTCAAAATCAAAACCCCTGCAATCTGCTGGCATAAAAATGACTGGAGAAATGGCCTTGCAAGTTAATGCTTTTATTAACCAATTGTTTTAAAGTGCATCAAATACATTCAATGTACATTTAGTGCATTCTTCTTATTTTCAGTAAAGCATTTTAACATTTAGAACATGTCAACTTAATTTCAAACTGGAGACAAAACACTGAACACGAGTCCAGTGTTTAGTTGTCGGCTACATAAAGCCCCACTCAAAGTCTGTGAGATGTTTTATAAGGGTGGCTACGTGAGGATTTACAGTTGCTGCCTTTTTCTGAACCAGCTTCCCGCTCTTCTTGGACACCACCTTTCCCTGGCTAGCCTTTGTTCCCCTCTCGGGGTTAACGCCAATGAATCGCCTAAAAAAGAGAGAAAGCATATTAGATATTCTGTTGTGATTGAAGATTACTTGCAGTCGATACAGAACTCCACTCACATTGTTATTTAGGAATATGCACTGCACAAATATTAATATCAATTTTAGGATATATGTGAGCCTATACCATAACCACAGCTGTAGATGAGTGAATGCTCTAAAACCCATTAAGACAAATTCAGAGAGGAAGACAATGCTAAAGCCTCCCCAATCCCTCTCTCTATTTATGTTTTCTCTCCATCTACGGGACCGTGTATTTACGCTGATGTTTCCTGCTTTCACCCATTTAACATATCGTTACCTGCTCATTACCTGTCTTCTCTGCATCCTGGGGTCACACTGGTGCTTCTTGCCTTTACCCATTCAACATATCTTTACCTGCACATCACCTACCTTCTCTGCATAGTGTGGTCACGCTGGTGCTTTCTACCTTTACCCATTCAACATATCTTTACCTGCACATTACCTACCTTCTCTGTATCCTGGCGTCTAGCTGGTGTTTCCTGCCTTTACCCATTCAACATATCTTTACCTGCACATTACCTACCTTCCCTGCATCCTGGGGTCACACTGGTGCTTCTTTCTTTCACCATACAACATATCTTCACCTGCACATACCTACCTTGTCTGCATTGCGTCGACCACACCTGCGCTTCCTTCTTTCACCCATTCAACATACCTTCACCCGCACATTACCTACCTTCTCTGCATAGTGGGGTCACACTGGTGCTTCCTGCCTTTACCCATTCAACATATCTTCACCCGCACATTACCTACCTTCTCTGCATCCTGGGGTCAAACAGGTGCTTCCTTCTTTGACCCAGTCAACATATCTTTACCTGCACATTACCTACCTTCTCTGTATCCTAGAGTCAAACTGGTGCTTCGGTCCCTAATAAGAAGGTCCACAACGGAACAGAAGAGTCATTGATTTAAGGCACAGAATTGGGGAAATGACAAGTCAAATTCCTGAACAGAGGTGAGAAATATAAAATAAAATATCCTAACAGTATTTAACAGTATCGAGAGGATTTACCTTTGAACAAATTCCAATGTCCGAGCACCAAGCAAGAAGGGCAGCAAGCCCTGAGATGAAGCTAGGTTGGACGCCTTTGCAGATGACATCACCTTCCATGCTGATCATCCAACGTTTTATTGTGACTTTGTCACCAGCAACTGGTACAGTCAAGAAATGCAGTTTATGTTCCTAAACAGTATCCAATATGGGTAGCATTTTAAAAGTATTTGGAATGGCCACCTCACTCGCTCTCTCTTTACTCTGTTTACATCTAGTCTCCTAAGGCAGTGGTTCTCAAATGGGGGTACGCGTACTCCTGGGGGTACTTGAAGGTATGCCAAGGGGTACGTGAGATTTTTAAAAAAATATTCTAAAAATAGCAACAATTCAAAAACCCTTTATAAATATATTTATTGAATAATACTTCGACAAAATATGAATGTAAGTTCATAAACTGAACATCTAATCAAGTAGGCTATTCCATTCATTACCATAAAGCCAGAGTTTCCCCCATGCCATGATGGTTTGACCCTACCTGGCGGTGCCACACGGCACCAACTGTCAATCAACTATCCATGTAGAAAACAATGGAGGCGTGGTTAAAGCGTAGCAGTAATGCAGCTGAGACATGTGGACTTGTTCCATAAATATTGATGTTAAAGATTTCTTTTTTTGTGAAGAAATGTTGAGAATGAAGTTCATGAATCCAGATGGATCTGTATTACAATCCCCAAAGAGGGCACTTTAAGTTGATTACTTCTATGTGTAAAAATCTTTATTTATAATTGAATCACTTGTTTATTTTTCAACAAGCTTTTAGTTATTTGTAATTCTTTTTTTCCAAATAGTTCAAGAAAGACCACAACAAATGAGCAATATTTTGCACTGTTATACAATTTAATAAATCAGAAACTGATGACATAGTGCTGTATTTTACTTCTTTATCTCTTTTTTTTCAACCAAAAATGCTTTGCTCTGATTAGGGGGTACTTGAATTAAAAAAATGTTCACAGGGGTACATCACTGAAAAAAGGTTGAGAACCACTGTCCTAAGGCAGTGGTTCTCAACCTTTTTTCAGTGCTGTGAACATTTTTTTAATGCAAGTAGACCTCCAGACTTTATAAATATATATAAAAAGTAATTCAAACAGAAAATGGCACATCAAGGTACAAGTGACTCTTACCTTGTTATCAAAAACACACGATGCAGTAGGATGGATTTAGCAGGGGCGGCCAGGTGAAATGAAGCTCGGTTGGACGAATTGTGGGCGGACCCAAGAAACAAGTCTGAAAAATACTGAATTATACTGTAGGTTTTACAGTAACTTACTGCTGGTCGATATTTTTTGAAAAATGCAACACAATTTACAGTACTTAACTGCATTTAAGAAGAACAGGATAGGTTGATTGGCAACACTAAATTGGCCCTAGTGTGTGAATGTGAGTGTGAATGTTGTCTGTCTATCTGTGTTGGCCCTGCGATGACGTGGTGACTTGTCCAGGGTGTACCCCGCCTCCCGCCCGATTGTAGCTGAGATAGGCTCCAGCGCCCCCCGCGACCCCGAAGGGAATAAGCGGTAGAAAATGGATGGATGGATGGAGTATATAACTGTAATTTTATTTTTTATTTTTACAGTAATTTTTTACAGTGAAGGTCATGGGTGTCAAACTCTGGCCCGTGGGCCCTTGAGGCAATATCAAATTAACACTAAAGCCGAACCGTGGATTATACATTGCGGCAGTGCCGCAGTAACACCGCTACTTCTAATACTTGCCAACCCTCCCGGGTTTGACTCCAGCACTCCTCCCGAAATTTTTTTTTTTTTTTCAGCTAGTCAAACGAGTGCTGGCCCAGTTTCATGTCAGTGCAGCATCTGCACCCACACACAGTTGAATGCAACGCATACTTCATCAACAGCGATACAGGTTACACTGACGGTAGCCAAATAAAAACTTTAACACTTTTAGGAATATACGCCACACTGTGAATCCACACCAAACAAGAATGACAAACACATTTCGGGAGAACATCCGCACCGTAGCACAACATAAACACAACAGAACAAATACCCAGAACCCTTTGTAGCACTAAATCTTCCGGGACGCTGCAAGGTGTGTGTGTGTGTGGGTGGGGGTGGTTTGGTGGTAGCGGGGGTGTATTTTGTAGCATCCCGAAAGAGTTAGTGCTGCAAAGGATTCTGGGCATTTGTTCTTTTGTGTTTATGTTGTGTTACGGTGCGGATGTTCTCCCGAAAAGTGTTTTTTTATTCTTGTTCGGTGTGGGTTCACAGTGTGGCGTATATTTCTAACAGTGTTAAAGTTTTTTATACTGGCACCCTCAGTGTAACCTGTATCGCTGTTGATGAAGTATGCTTTGCATTCATTTGTGTATGCGTGCTGAAACTGCACATATCTTGTGACTGGGTCTGAACGATGTTAGAATTGGGTGTACGAGATATGACTGTTGAACACCTTCGTTCGATAACGAAAGTTGCCTCGGCTCAAAGCCTGAGCCCCGACATTAAAGAACTAGCATCCAATAAAAGATGCCAAGTATCTGGCTTGGGCACATCAAATTAGATCAGTGTGTTGCAAACTGAGCAGTTTAAAGTCCTGAATGGTTGTCTTATTCATTGTTATTTTATTTTCAAATTTATTAGCCTGTGGAAAAAGTTAATCTTGATATTTACCTCAGAAGGCTGCAAATAGAAAAGAGGCATTCCATTTTTATTTAAATTGTATTTGATATGCGATTGATATTTTTTAATTAATATTATTATTATTTGAAACTCGATTTTGCATGTCACTATAAAGTTATATAATCCTTGCTTGTTCAATATTCAAAGCAAAACTTGTTTGGGTCCCTATTAAAAGGTTAATTTGTTCAACCTTGGTTCAGTTTTAAACTTTGGCCCACTCTGTATTTGAGTTTGACACCCCTGGTGAAGGTGAAGCTCTGTCATCCTGGAGGAACTCACAGTAAAGCCGCTGCTCCTCCACATTGAGAGGAGCCAGATGAGGTGGTTCGGGCATCTGCTCAGGATGCCACCCGAACGCCTCCCTAGGGAGGTGTTTAGGGCAAGTCCGACCGGCAGGAGGCCACGGGGAAGACCCAGGACACATTGGGAACACTATGTCTCCCGGCTGGCCTGGGAACGCCTCGGGATCCCCCGAGAAAAGCTGGACGAAGTGGCTGGAGAAAGGGAAGTTTGGGCTTCTCTGCTTAGGCTGCGGCCCCCGCAACCCGACCATAACCCGACCATAAGCGGAAGAAAATGGATGGATTTAGTATGACAGTTATACTGTCATATTGAGTACAAAAACTAACTAAACCTTACACAATATGTTGTTCCTAGTAAAATTCACAAAGATACATATCTCCAGGCATTATTAGCCATTTTGCATGTGTGGTTTAGGAGTTATGTTTAAATAACTGTCAGATTGAGTTTGACATTATACTGTCATAGTGAGTAAAACCCATATTTTGTATTTGCAAACCTTACAAAAACAACTGATTCTAGTAAAACTCACATTAATACAATATTACAGGCATGTTTAGACATATTGCATGTTTGGTTTTGGAGTTATGTTTATATAACCCCCTTTCTGAGCCGCCACCTCTGTGGTTTGCGTGTACCACTGATCCTAAGAGCTATGTTGTCCGAGGACTTCTATGCCCCCTGGTAGGGTCCCTCAAGACAAACAGGTCCTAGGTGAGGGATCAGACAAAGAGCAGCTCAAAGACCTTTATGAAAAGTACAAATCGAGGACCTAGATTTTTTTCTCGCCCAGGCACGGGTCACCGTGGCTCTCCTGTGGAGCCAGGCGCAGAGGTGGGGCACGATGTCTCCATGGGGCCCTGCCGGGCTCAGCTCGAAGAGGCAACGTGGGTCAACCCTCCAATGGGCTCACCACTCATGGGCCCATTGAGGTCATAGAGGTCGGATGCAGTGTGAACTGGGCGGCAGCAGAAGGCAGGGCACTTGGCGGTCCGATTATCGGCTACATAATCTCGCTCTTGGGACGTGGAACGTCACCTCGCTGGGAGGGAAGGAGCCTGAGCTGGTGCGCGAGGTGAAGAAGTTCCGGCTAGATATAGTTGGACTCACTTCGACGCACAGCAAGGGCTCTGGAACCTGTTCTCTCAAGAGGGGCTGGACTCTCTTCCACTCTGGCGTTGCAAGCAATGAGAGGCTGGGGTGGCAATTGTTGTTGCTCAAAGCCTGCACGTTGGACTTTAACCCAGTAGACGAGATGGTAGCTTCCCTCCGCCTTCGGGTTGGGTGACGGGTCCTGACTGTTGTTTGTGTTTACGCACCAAACAGTAGCTCAGAGTACCCACTCTTTTTGGATTCCCTTGAAGGAGTACTGGAGAGTGCTCCCTCGGGTGATTCCTTTGTTCTGTTGGGGGACTTCAATGCTCATGTTGGCAAGGACAGTGAAACCTGGAGAGTCGTGATTGGGAAAAATGGCCACCCGGATCGAACCCATGTTGTGCTTTGTTATTGGACTTTTGTGCTCGTCACGGATTGTCCATAACAAACACAATGTTCAAACATAAGGGTGTCTATATGTGTACTTGGCACCAGGACACCCTCGGCCGCAGTTCCATGATTGACTTTGTAGTTGTGTCATGGGATTTGCGGCCTCATGTTTTGGACACTCGGGTGAAGAGAGGGGCAGAGCTTTCTACCGATCATCACCTGGTGGTGAGCTGGCGCCGATGGTGGGGGGGGGATGCAGGACAGACCTGGCAGGCCCAAACGCATTGTGAGGGTCTGCTGGGAACGCCTAGCAGAGTCTCCTGTCAGAGAGAGTTTCTTTTTCCACCTCCGGAAGAACTTTGAACATGTCACGAGGGAGGTGCTGGACATTGAGTCTGAGTGGACCATGTTCCGTGCCTCTCTTGTGGAGCCGGCTGATTGGAGCTGTGGCCGCAAGGTGTTTGGTGCCTGTCATGGCGGTAATCCTAGAACTCACTGGTGGCCACCAGCAGTGAGGGGTGCCTAGGTAGTTAAAAAGCTCCTCGGTGGCAAGGCCCCAGGGGTGGATGAGTTCCGTCCGGAGTTCCTTAAGGCTCTGAAAACTGTGGCGCTGTCTTGGTTGACAAGACTCTGCAACATCGCGTGGACATTGGGGGCGGTACCTCTGGATTGGCAGACCGGGGTGGTGGTTCCTCGCTTTATAAAGGGGAACCGGTGAAACACACTCCTCAGCCTTCCCGGTAAGGTCTATTCATGTGTACTGGAGAGGAAGAAACTCGGATCCAGGACGAACAGTGTGGTTTTCGTCCTGGTCGTGGAACTGTAGACCAGGTCTATACTCTCGGCAGGGTCCTTGAGTGTGAAGCGACTGGGATGAGAATCAGCACCTCCAAGTCCAAGTCCATGGTTCTCGCGCAGGAAAGGGTGCAATCTCCAGGTTGGGGAGGAGATCTTGCCCCAAGTGGAGGAGTTCAAGTACCTAGGAGTCTTGTTCACGAGTGAGGATAGAGTGGATCGGGTGATCCACAGGCGGATCGGTGCGGCGTCTTCAGTATTGAGGACGCTATATCGATCCGTTGTGGTGAAGAAGGAGCTGAGCCAGAAGAAAAAGCTCTCAATTTACCGTCGATCTACGTTCCCAGCTTTGGGTTATGACCGAAAGGACAAGGTCACGGGTACAAGCGGCCGAAATGCGTTTCCTCTGCCGGGTGGTGGGTCTCTCCCTTAGAGATAGGGTGAGAAGCTCTGTCATCCGGGAGGAACTCAGAGTAAAGCAGCTGCTCCTTCACATTGAGAGGAGCCAATGAGGTGGTTCGGGCATCTGCTCAGGATGCCACTCGAACGCCACTAGGGAGGTGTTTAGGGAAAGACCGACCGGCAGGAGGCCACGGGGAAGACCTAGGACACATTGGAAAGACTATGTCTCCCGGCTGGCCTGGGAACGCCTTGGAATACCCCGAGAAGAGCTGGACGAAGTGGCTGGGGAGAGGGAAGTCCGAGATTGTATGCTCAGGCAACCCGACCTCGGATAAGCGGAAGAAAATGGATGGATTTAGAATGACAGTTATACTGTCAGATTGAGTACAAAAACTAACTAAACCTCACACAATATATTGTTTCTAGTAAAACTCACAAAGATACATATCTCCAGGCATTATTAGCCATTTTGCATGTGTGGTTTAGGAGTTATGTTTAAATAACTGTCAGATTGAGTGTGACAGTATACTGTCATAGTGAGTAAAACCCATATTTTGTATTTGCAAACCTTACAAAAACAACTAAATCTAGTTAAACTCACACAGATACAATATTACAGGCATTTTTAGACATAATGCATGTTTGGTTTTAGAGTTATGTTTATATAACTTTCATATTTATTATGACAGTTATACTGTCATATTGAATAAAAAAAAAACTAACTTGTGTCTTTGCAAACCTTACAAAAGACCATTTTTCTAGTAAAACTAATGTCGTAATAACATGTCTCCAGGCATTGTTAGCCATTTTGCATGTGTTGTTTGAGTTATGTTTAAATAACTGTCATATTGAGTGTGACAGTATACTGTCATAAAACCCAATTTTTGTATTTGCAACCCTGATTCTAGTAAAACTCACATATATACAATATTACAGGCAGTTTTGGACATAATGCATGTTTGGTTTTGGAGTTATGTTTATATAACTTTCATATATAGTATGACAGCTAAACTGTTATATTGAGTAAAAAAAACTAACTTGTGTTTGTCATAAAACCCAATTTTTGTATTTGCAAACCATACAACTGATTCAAATAAAACTCACATGGATTCAATATTACAGGCATTTTCAGACATTTTGCATGTTTGGTTTAAAAGTTGTGTTTGATTACATTTGTATTGCTTTTTTCGCATTATCTCAGGATTCTAAGATCATTACTTTCATATTGAGTAAAAACTACTTTTTGTTTTTGCAATCATTACAAACTCACATAAATACATTATTACAGGCAGTTTTAGACATGACACATGTTTGGTTTTGGAGTTATGTTTAGATAACTTTCATATTTAGTATGACTGTTATACTGTCATATTGAATTTAAAAAAAGCTAGCTTGTGTCTTTGCAAACTTTACAAAAGATCATTTTTCTAGTAAAACTAACAAATACATGTCTCCAGGCATTATTACCCATTTTGCATGGGTTGTTTAGGAATTATGTTTAAATACATTTTTATTGCTTTTTTCGCATTATCTCAGGATTCTAAAATCATTACTTTCATAGTGAGTAAAAAAGTACTTTTTGTTTTTGCAAACCTTACAAACTTGCATAAATACATTTTTACAGACATTTTTAGACATGACACGTGTTTGGTTTTGGAGTTATGTTTATATAACTTTTATATTTAGTATGACTGTTATACTGTCATATTGAATAAAAAAAAAAAACTAGCTTGTGTCTTTGCAAACTTTACAAAAGATAATTTTTCTAGTAAAACTAACAAAGATACATGTCTCCAGGCATTATTACCCATTTTGCATGGGTTGTTTAGGAATTATGTTTAAATACATTTTTATTGCTTTTTTCGCATTATCTCAGGATTCTAAGATCATTACTTTCATATTGAGTAAAAAACTACTTTTTGTTTTTGAAAACCTTACAAACTCACATAAATACATTAGTAGAGGCATTTTTAGACATGGCACATGTTTGGTTTTGGAGTTATGTTTTGATAACTTTCATATTTAGTATGACTGTTATACTGTCATATTGAATTTAAAATAACTAGCTAGTGTCTTTGCAAACTTTACAAAAGATCATTTTTCTAGTAAACCTAACAAAGATACATGTCTCCAGGCATTATTAGCCATTTTGCATGTGTTGTTTAGGAATTTATGTTTAAATACATTTTTATTGCTTTTTTCGCATTATCTCAGGATTCTAAGATCATTACTTTCATACTGAGTAAAAAACTACTTTTTGCTTTTGCAACCTTTACAAAATACCATATTTCTAGTAAAACTAACAAAGATACATGTTTCCAGGCATTATTAGCAATTTTGCATGTGTCGTTTAGGAGTAATGTTTAAATACATTTGTATTGCTTTTTTCGCATTATCTCAGGATTTTAACAACATTACAGTCTTATTGAGTAAAAAAATTACTTTTTGTGTTTGCAAGATTTAAAAAAGCATGTGTTTCGAGTAAAACTGCTCGTTATGCATTATTTCAGGCATTATTAGCCATTTTTCGTGTGTGGTTTGAGTTATGTTTAAATAACTGTCATATTGAGTGTGACAGTATACTGTCATTGTGAGTAAAACCTAATTTATGTATTTGCAAACCTTACAAAATCAACTAAAACTAGTAAGACTCACATGGATTTAATACTACGACATTTTTAGACATTTTGCATGTTTGGTTTAGGAATTATGTTGGAATCATTTTTATTAATTTTTTCGTATTATCTCAGAATTTTAGAACATTACTGTCATATTGAGTAAAAAAATAGTTGTTGTGTTTGCTAGCCTTAAAAAAGCATATGTTTCGATTAAAACTTACAAGAATGCATTATTTCAGGCATTGTTAGTCATTTTTCATGTGTAGTTTAAGAGTTATGTTTAAATAACTGTCATATTGAGTGTGGCAGTTATACTGTCATATTGAGTAAAAAAAACTAACCTGTGTCTTTGCAAACCTTACAAAAGAAAATGTTTCTAGTAACAATCACAAAGATACATTTTTTCACGCATTATTAGACATGTTTCATGTGTGGTTAGGAGTTATAAAGAAATAATTGTCATATTGAGTGTTACAGGTATAATGTCATTATGTGTAAAACCTAATTTTTGTATTTGCAAACCTTACAAAAACAATTGATTCTAGTAAAACTTACATAGATTCAATATTACAGGCATTTTTAGACATTTTACATGTTTGGTTTAAAATTTGTGTTTGAATACATTTTAATTGCTTTTTTTGCATTATCTCAGGATTCTCAGAACATTACTTTCATATTGAGTAAAAAACTACTTTTTGTTTTTGCAAACCTTACAAACTCACATAAATACATTATTACAGGCATTTTTAGACATGACACATGTTTGGTTTTGGAGTTATGTTTATGTAACTTTCATATTTAGTATGACTTTTTATTCAATATTGTCTTACTGAATTAAAAAAACTAGCTTGTGTCTTTGATATCTTTACAAAATATATTTTTTTTAAACTAACAACCTTACATGTCTCCTTAGGCATTATTAGCCATTTTGCATGTGTTGTTTAAGAGTTAGGTTTAAATACATTTTTATTGCTTTTTTCCCATTATCTCAGGGTTCTAAGAACATTACAGTCATATTGAGTAAAAAACTACTTTTTGTGTTTGCAAAATGTAAAACTCAGTAAAACTCCCAAGGAATTCATTATTTCAGGCATTATTAGCCATTTTTATGTGTAGTTTATGAGTTATGTTTAAATAACTGTCATATTGAGTGGGATTTTGTCATTGTGAGTAAAACCTAATTTTTGTATTTGCAAACCTTACAAAAACAACCGATTCTAGTAAAACTCACATTGATACAATATTACAGGCATGTTTAGACATATTGCATGTTTGGTTTTGGAGTTATATTTATATAACCTGCTTTCTGAGCCGCCACCTTTGTGGTTTGCGTGTCCTACTGATCCAGGAAAATATTGTCCGGGGGCTTCTATAACCCCTGGTAGGGTCCCCCAAGACAAACAGGTCCTAGGTGAGGGATCAGACAAAGAGCAGCTCAAAGACCTTTATTAAAAGTACAATTGGGGACCTAGATGTTTTCTTGCCCGGACGCAGGTCACCGTGGCTCCCCTGTGGAGCCAGGCCCAGAGGTGGGGCACGATGGCGATTGACGGGCCTGTCCCCATGGGGCCCAGCCGTGCTCAGCTCGAAGAGGCAACGTGGATCCCCCCTCCAGGGCTCACCACTCATGGGCTTGGGTCATAGAGGGTGCAGTAAGAGCTGGGCGGAAGCCGAAGGCAGGGCTCTTGGTGGTCCGATTATCGGCTACATAAGCTCGCTCTTGGGACATGGAACATCACCTCGCTGGGAGGGAAGGAGCCTGAGCTGGTGCATGAGGTGGAGACGTTCCCGGCTAGATATAGTTGGACTCACAGCAAGGGCTCTGGAACCTGTTCTCTCAAGAGGGGCTGGACTGAGCTGAACTTTCATTACTTGCAACGCCAGAGTGGAAGAGATTCCACACTGGCGTTGCAACTAATGAGAGGCTGGGGTGGCAATTCTTGTTGCCCCCCGGCTCAAAGCCTGCACGTTGGACTTTAACCCAATAGACGAGATAGTAGCTTCCCTCAGCCTTCGGGTTGGGTGATGGATCCTGACTGTTGTTTGTTTACACACCAAACAGCAGCTCAGAGAACCCACTCTTTTTGGATTCCCTTCAGGGAGTACTGGAGAGTGCTCCCGCGAGTGATTCCCTTGTTCTGCTGGTGGACTTCAACGCTCATGTTGGCAACGACAGTGAAACCTGGAGAGTCGTGATTGGGAAAAATGGCCACCCGGATCTGAACCCAAGTGGTGCTTTGTTATTGGACTTTTGTGCTTGTCACGGATTGTCCATAACAAACACAATGTTCAAACATAAGGGTGTCCATATGTGCACTTGGCACAAGGACACCCTCGGCCGCATGATTGACTTTGTAGTTGTGTCATGGGATTTGCGGCCTCATGTTTTGGACACTCTGTGAAGAGAAAGGCAGAGCTTTCTACCAACCACCACCTGGTGGTGAGCTGGCTCCGATGGTAGGGAGGATGCCTGTAGGCCTGGCAGGCCCAAACGCATTGTAAGGGTCTGCTGGGAACGCCTAGCAAGAGTCTCCTGAAGAACTTTGAACATGTCCGGAAGAACTTTGATCATGTCACGAGGGAGGTGCTGGACATTGAGTCCGAGTGGACCATGTTCCGTTCCTCTCTTGTTGAGCCAGCTGATTGAAGCTGTGGCCACAAGGTGTTTGGTGCCTGTCGTGGCGGTAAACCACCAGCAGTGAGGGATGCTGTCAAGCTGAAGAAAGAGCCATCGGGTGCTTTTGGCTCATGGGACTCCAGAGGCAGTGGGCATACCGACAGGCCAAGCGAGACCTCCTCAATCCCATCAACACGTCTTCCTATGAGGAAACAGTGCCTGGGAAGTCTGTGGTGGGCTCTTCTATTTCTGGGGCTGAGGTTGACAAGGTAGTTAAAAAGCTCCTCGTGGTAAGGTATGAGCTCCGTCCGGAGTTCCTTAAGGCTCTGGATGCTGTGGGGCAGTCTTGGTTGACAAGACTCTGCAACATTGCGTCTACATCGGGGGCGGTACCTCTGGATTGGCAGACCGGGGTGGTTGTTCCTCTCTTTAAGAAGGGGAACCGGAGGGTGTGTTCCAACTATCTTAGATCACACTCCTCAGCCTTCCCGGTAAGGTCTATTCATGCGTACTGGAGAGGAGGAACCTCGGATCCAGGACAAACAGTGTGGTATTCGTCCTGGTCGTGGAACGGTAGACCAGCTCTATACTCTCGGCAGGGTCCTTGAATGTGCATGGGAGTTTGCCCAACCAGTCTACATAAGTTTTGTGGACTTGGAGAAGACATTCGTGAGGAACTCAGTGTAAAGCCGCTGCTCCTCCACATTGAGAGGAGCCAGATGAGGTGGTTCGGGCATCTGCTCAGGATGCCACCCGAACGCCTCCCTAGGGAGGTGTTTAGGGCAAGTCCGAACGGCAGGAGGCCATGGGGAAGACCTAGGACACATTGGAAAGACAATGTCTCCCGGCTGGCCTGGGAACGCCTCGGGATCCCCCGAGAAGAGCTGGACGAAGTGGCTGTGGAGATGGAAGTCTGGGCTCTCTGCTTAGGCTGCTGCCCCCGCAACCCGACCTCGGATAAGCGGAAGAAAATGGATGGATTTAGTATGACAGTTATACTGTCATATTGAGTGTGACAGTATACTGTCATAAAACCCAATTTTTGTATTTGCAAACCTGATTCTAGTAAAACTCACATCTATACAATATTACAGGCAATTTTGGACATAATGCATGTTTGGTTTTGGAGTTATGTTTATAAAACTTTAATATATAGTATGACATCTATACTGTTATATTGAGTAAAAAAACTAACTTGTGTCTGTCATAAAACCCAATTTTTGTATTTGCAAACCTTACAAAAACAAATGATTCTAGTAAAACTCACATGGAGTCAATATTACAGGCATTTTTAGACATTTTGCATGTTTGGTTTAAGAATTATGTTGGAATACATTTGTATTGCTTTTTTCACATTATCTCAGCATTTTAAGAACTTCCTGTCATATTGAGTAAAAAAAACTTTCTGTGTTTGCAAGCCTTAAAAAAGCAATGTTTCGAGTTATTTCAGGCATTATTAGCCATTTTTATGTGTAGTTTAGGAGTTATGTTTCAATAACTGTCATATTGAGTGTGACACTGTCATAGTGAGTAAAACCTAACTTTTGTATTTGCAAACCTTACAAAAACAACCGATTGTAGTAAAACTCACATTGATACAATATTACAGGCATGTTTAGACATCTTGCATGTTTGGTTTTGGAGTTATGTTTATATAACCTGCTTTCTGAACCGCCCAAAGGTGGCGGTTCAGAAAGCAGTTTGCGTGTCCCACTGATTCTAGGAGCTATGTTGTCCGGGGGCTTCTTTTCCCCCTGGTAGGGTCCCCCAAGAAAAACAGGTCCTAGGTGAGGAATCAGACAAAGAGCAGCTCAAAGACCTTTATGAAAAGTACAAATCGAGGACCTAGATTTTTTTCTTGCCCGGACGCGGGTCACCATGGCTCCCCTGTGGAGCCAGGCCCAGTGGTGGGGCACGATGGCGAGCGACTGGTGCCCATGGGGCCCAGCTCGAAGAGGCAACGTGGGTCCCCCCTGCAATAGGCTCACCACTCATGGGCTGGGTCATAGAGGTCGGGTGCAGTGTGAGCTGCAAGGCAGGGCACTTGGCAGTCCGATTATCGGCTACATAAGCTCGCTCTTGGGACGTGGAACGTCACCTCGCAGGGATGGAAGGAGCCTGAGCTGGTGCGCGAGGTGGAGAAGTTCCCGGCTAGATGAAGTTGGACTCACTTCGACGCACAGCAAGGGCTCTGGAACCTGTTCTCTCAAGAGGGGTTGGACTCTCTTCCACTCTGGCGTTGCAAGTAATGAGAGGCTGGGTTGGCAATTCTTGTTGCCCCCCGGCTCAAAGCCTGCACATTGGACTTAACCCAGTAGACGAGATGGTAGCTTCCCTCCGCTTTCTGGTTGGGTGACGGGTCCTGACTGTTGGTGTTTACGCACCAAACAGCAGCTCAGAGTACCCACTCTTTTTGGATTCTTTTGAGAGTGCTCCCTCGGGTGATTCCCTTGTTCTGCTGGGGGCCTACAACGCTCATGTTGGCAACGACAGTGAAACCTGGAGAGTCGTGATTGGGAAAAATGGCCACCCGCATCTGAACCCAAGTGGTGCTTTGTTATTGGACTTTTGTGCTCGTCATGGATTGTCCATAACAAACACAATGTTCAAACATAAGGGTGTCCATATGTGCACTTGGCACCAGGACACCCTCGGCCGCAGTTCCATGATTGACTTTGTAGTTGTGTCATGGGATTTGCGGCCTCATGTTTTGGACACTCGGGTAAAGAGAGGGGCGAGCTTTCTACCGATCACCACCTGGTGAGCTGGCTCCGATGGTCGGGAAGGATGCCGGACAGACCTGGCAGGCCCAAACGCATTGTGAGAGTCTTTTGGGAACGCCTAGCAGAGTCTCCTGTCAGAGAGAGTTTCTTTTTCCACCTCCGGAAGAACTTTGAACATGTCACAAAGGAGGTGCTGGACATTGAGTCGGAATGGATCATGTTCCGTGCCTCTCTTGTCGAGCCAGCTGATTGGAGCTGTGGCCGCAAGGTGTTTGGTGCCTGTCGTGGCGGTAATCCTAGAACCCGCTGGTGGCCACCAGCAGTGCGGGATGCCGTCAAGCTGAAGAAAGAGCTTATCTGGTCCTTTTGGCTCATGGGACTCCAGAGGCAGCGGGCATACCGACAGGCCAAGCGAAACCTCCTCAATCCCACCAACACGTCTTCCTATGAGGAAGCAGTGTCTGGTGAATTTGTGGTGGGCTCTCCTATTTCTGGGGCTGAGGTTGCCAAGGTAGTTAAAAACCTCCTCGGTGGCAAGGCCCCGGGGGTAGATGAGCTCCGTCCAGAGTTCCTTGCTGTGGGGCATCGCGTGGACATCTGGGGCGGTACCTCTGGATTGGCAGACCGGGGTGGTGGTTCTTCTCTTTAAGAAGGGGAACCGGAGGCTGTGTTCCAACTATCGTAGATCACACTCCTCAGCCTTCTCGGTAAGGTCTATTCATGTGTACTGGAGAGGAGGAACCTCGGATCCAGGACGAACAGTGTGGTTTTCGTCCTGGTCGTGGAACGGTAGACCAGCTCTATACTCTCGGCAGGGTCCTTGAGTGTGCATGGGAGTTTGCCCAACCAGTCTACATGTGCTTTGTGGACTTGGAGAAGACAGTCGACCGTGGCCACCCCGGGAAGTCCTGTGGGGAGTGCTCAGAGAGTATGGGGTATCGGCATGTCTGATTGTGGCGGGTCGCTCCCTGTATGATCAGTGTCAGAGCTTGGTCCGCATTGCCGGCAGTAAGTCGGACCCCTTTCCAGTGAGGGTTGGACTCCGCCAAGGCTGCCCTTTGTCACCGATTCTGTTCATAACTTTTGTGGACAGAATTTCTAGGCGCAGTCATGGCGTTGAGGGGATCCGGTTTGGTGGCTGCAGGATTAGGTCTCTGCTTTTTGCAGATGATGTGGTCCTTATGGCTTCAACTGGCCAGGATCTTCAGCTCTCATTGGATCGGTTCGCAGCCGAGTGTGAAGCGACTGGGATGAGAATCAGCACCTCCAAGTCCGAGGTTCTTGCCCGGGAAAGGGTGGAGTGCCATCTCGAGGTTGGGCAGGAGATCTTGTGGATGAGTTCAAGTACCTGGAGTCTTGTTCATGAGTGAGGGAAGAGTGGATCGTGAGATGCACAGGCTGATCGGTGCGGCGTCTTCAGTAATGAGGACGCTATATCGATTCGTTGTGGTAAGAAGGAGCTGAGCCAGAAGGAAACGCTCTCAATTTACCGGTCGATTTATGTTCCCATCCTCACCTATGGTCATGAGCTTTGGAGTAAGACCGAAAGGACAAGATCACGGGTACAAGCGGCCAAAATGAGTTTTCTCCGCTGGGTGGCGGGTCTTTCCCTTACTGTAAGAATTTTCACCGAAACCAAACATGTGTCATGTCTAAAACTGCCTGTAATAATGTATTTATGTGAGTTTGTAAGGTTTGCAAAAACAAAAAGTAGTTTTTACTCAATATGAAAGTAATGATCTTAGAATCCTGAGATAATGCGAAAAAAGCAATAAAAATGTAATCAAACACAACTTTTAAACCAAACATGTAAAATGTCTGAAATGCCTGTAATATTGAACTATGTAAGTTTTACTAGAATCAATTGTTTTTGTATGTTTTGCAAATACAAAAATTAGGTTTTACACATAATGACATTATTAATTTAACACTCAATATGAAAGTTATTTAATTATAACTCCTAAATACACATGAAACATGTCAAATAGCGTGAAAAAAATTATCTTTGTGAGTGTTGCTAGAAACTTTCATAGTGAAAAAAAAAAACTACTTTTTGTTTTTTGCAAACCTTACAAACTTACATAAATACATTATTACAGACATTTTTAGACATGACACATGTTTGGTTTTGGAGTTATGTTTATATAACTTTTATATTTAGTATGACTGTTATACTGTCATATTGAATAAAAAAAACTAGCTTGTGTCTTTGCAAACTATACAAAATATAATTTTTCTAGTAAAACTAACAAAGATACACGTCTCCAGGCATTATTACCCATTTTGCATGGGTTGTTTAGGAATTATGTTAAAATACATTTTATTGCTTTTTTCGCATTATCTCAGGATTCTAAGATCATTACTTTCATATTGAGTAAAAAACTAAATTTTGTTTTTGCAAACCTTACAAACTCACATAAATACATTATTACAGGCATTTTTAGACATGACACATGTTTGGTTTTGGAGTTATGTTTATATAACTTTCATATTTAGTATGACTGTTATACTGTCTGAGCTTGTGTCAATGCAAACTTTACAAAATACCATTTTCCTAGGAAAACTAACAAAGATACATGTTTCCAGACATTATTAGCCATTTTGTTTGTGTTGTTTAGGAGTAATGTTTAATAACATTTTTAATTTTTTGTCGCATTATCGGACGTGTGCTGTAGAAAAACAGTTTTATACTGGAACCATTAGCTGCCAGTAGGTTACTGTAATCAAACGGTGAAAATTCTTACAGTAAGGGAGAGACCCGCCACCCAGCGGAGAAAACTCATTTTGGCCGCTTGTACCCGTGATCTTGTCCTTTCGGTCTTACTCCAAAGCTCATGACCATAGGTGAGGATGGGAACGTAAATCGACCGGTAAATTGAGAGCTTTTCCTTCTGGCTCAGCTCCTTCTTACCACAACGAATCGATATAGCGTCCTCATTACTGAAGACGCCGCACCGATCAGCCTGTGCATCTCACGATCCACTCTTCCCTCACTCATGAACAAGACTCCAGGTACTTGAACTCATCCACAAGATCTCCTGCCCAACCTCGAGATGGCACTCCACCCTTTCCCGGGCAAGAACCTCGGACTTGGAGGTGCTGATTCTCATCCCAGTCGCTTCACACTCGGCTGCGAACCGATCCAATGAGAGCTGAAGATCCTGGCCAGTTGAAGCCATAAGGACCACATCATCTGCAAAAAGCAGAGACCTAATCCTGCAGCCACCAAACCGGATCCCCTCAACGCCATGACTGCGCCTAGAAATTCTGTCCACAAAAGTTATGAACAGAATCGGTGACAAAGGGCAGCCTTGGCGGAGTCCAACCCTCACTGGAAAGGGGTCCGACTTACTGCCGGCAATGCGGACCAAGCTCTGACACTGATCATACAGGGAGCGACCCGCCACAATCAGACATGCCGATACCCCATACTCTCTGAGCACTCCCCACAGGACTTCCCGGGGTGGCCACGGTCGAATGTCTTCTCCAAGTCCACAAAGCACATGTAGACTGGTTGGGCAAACTCCCATGCACACTCAAGGATCCTGCCGAGAGTATAGAGCTGGTCTACCGTTCCACGACCAGGACGGAAACCACACTGTTCGTCCTGGATCCGAGGTTCCTCCTCTCCAGTACACATGAATAGACCTTACCGGGAAGGCTGAGGAGTGTGATCTACGATAGTTGGAACACACCCTCCGGTTCCCCTTCTTAAAGAGAAGAACCACCACCCCGGTCTGCCAATCCAGAGGTACCGCCCCAGATGTCCACGCGATGCCCCACAGCATCCAGAGCCTTAAGGAACTCCGGACGGAGCTCATCTACCCCCGGGGCCTTGCCACCGAGGAGGTTTTTAACTACCTTGGCAACCTCAGCCCCAGAAATAGGAGAGCCCACCACAAATTCACCAGACACTGTTTCCTCATAGGAAGACGTGTTGGTGGGATTGAGGAGGTTTCGCTTGGCCTGTCGGTATGCCCGCTGCCTCTGGAGTCCCATGAGCCAAAAGGACCAGATAAGCTCTTTCTTCAGCTTGACGGCATCCCGCACTGCTGGTGGCCACCAGCGGGTTCTAGGATTACCGCCACGACAGGCACCAAACACCTTGCGGCCACAGCTCCAATCAGCTGGCTCGACAAGAGAGGCACGGAACATGATCCATTCCGACTCAATGTCCAGCACCTCCTTTGTGACATGTTCAAAGTTCTTCCGGAGGTGGAAAAAGAAACTCTCTCTGACAGGAGACTCTGCTAGGCGTTCCCAAAAGACTCTCACAATGCGTTTGGGCCTGCCAGGTCTGTCCGGCATCCTTCCCCACCATCGGAGCCAGCTCACCAGGTGGTGATCGGTAGAAAGCTCGCCCCTCTCTTCACCCGAGTGTCCAAAACATGAGGCCGCAAATCCCATGACACAACTAGAAAGTCAATCATGGAACTGCGGCCGAGGGTGTCCTGGTGCCAAGTGCACATATGGACACCCTTATGTTTGAACATTGTGTTTGTTATGGACAATCCATGACGAGCACAAAAGTACAATAGCAAAGCACCACTTGGGTTCAGATCCGGGTGGCCATTTTTCCCAATCACGACTCTCCAGGTTTCACTGTCGTTGCCAACATGAGCGTTGTAGACCCCCAGCAGAACAAGGGAATCACCCGAGGGAGCACTCTCAAAAGAATCCAAAAAGAGTGGGTACTCTGAGCTGCTGTTTGGTGCGTAAACACCAACAGTCAGGACCCGTCACCCAACCAGAAAGCGGAGGGAAGCTACCATCTCGTCTACTGGGTTAAGTCCAATGTGCAGGCTTTGAGCCGGGGGGCAACAAGAATTGCCAACCCAGCCTCTCATTACTTGCAACGCCAGAGTGGAAGAGAGTCCAACCCCTCTTGAGAGAACAGGTTCCAGAGCCCTTGCTGTGCGTCGAAGTGAGTCCAACTTTATCTAGCCGGGAACTTCTCCACCTCGCGCACCAGCTCAGGCTCCTTCCATCCCTGCGAGGTGACGTTCCACGTCCCAAGAGCGAGCTTATGTAGCCGATAATCGGACTGCAAGTGCCCTGCCTTCGGCTGCCGCCCAGCTCACACTACACCCGACCTCTATGACCCAACCCATGAGTGGTGAGCCTATTGCAGGGGGGACCCACGTTGCCTCTTCGAGCTGGGCCCCATGGGCACCAGTCGCTCGCCATCGTGCCCCACCTCTGGGCCTGGCTCCACAGGGTAGCCATGGTGACCCGCGTCTGGGCAAGAAAAAAATCTAGGTCCTCGATTTGTACTTTTCATAAAGGTCTTTGAGCTGCTCTTTGTCTGATTCCTCACCTAGGACCTGTTTTTCTTGGGGGACCCTACCAGGGGGCAAAGAAGCCCCTGGACAACATAGCTCCTAGGATCAGTGGGACACGCAAACCACAAAGGTGGCGGTTCAGAAAGCAGGTTATATAAACATAACTCCAAAACCAAACATGCAAGATGTCTAAACATGCCTGTAATATTGTATCAATGTGAGTTTTACTACAATCGGTTGTTTTTGTAAGGTTTGCAAATACAAAAGTTAGGTTTTACTCACTATGACAGTGTCACACTCAATATGACAGTTATTGAAACATAACTCCTAAACTACACATAAAAATGGCTAATAATGCCTGAAATAACTCGAAACATTGCTTTTTTAAGGCTTGCAAACACAGAAAGTTTTTTTTACTCAATATGACAGGAAGTTTTTAAAATGATGAGATAATGTGAAAAAAGCAATACAAATGTATTCCAACATAATTCTTAAACCAAACATGTAAAATGTCTAAAAATGCCTGTAATATTGACTCCATGTGAGTTTTACTAGAATCATTTGTTTTTGTAAGGTTTGCAAATATAAAAATTGGGTTTTATGACAGACACAAGTTAGTTTTTTTACTCAATATAACAGTATAGATGTCATACTATATATTAAAGTTTTATAAACATAACTCCAAAACCAAACATGCATTATGTCCAAAATTGCCTGTAATATTGTATTACTAGAATCAGGTTTGCAAATACAAAAATTGGGTTTTATGACAGTATACTGTCACACTCAATATGACAGTATAACTGTCATACTAAATCCATCCATTTTCTTCCGCTTATCCGAGGTTGGGTTGCGGGGGCAGCAGCCTAAGCAGAGAGCCCAGACTTCCATCTCCACAGCCACTTCGTCCAGCTCTTCTCGGGGGATCCCGAGGCGTTCCCAGGCCAGCCGGGAGACATTGTCTTTCCAATGTGTCCTAGGTCTTCCCCATGGCCTCCTGCCGTTCGGACTTGCCCTAAACACCTCCCTAGGGAGGCGTTCGGGTGGCATCCTGAGCAGATGCCCGGACCACCTCATCTGGCTCCTCTCAATGTGGAGGAGCAGCGGCTTTACACTGAGTTCCTCACGGATGACAGAGCTTCTCACCCTATCCCTAAGGGAGAGACCCACCACCCGGCGGAGGAAACTCATTTCGGCCGCTTGTACCCGTGACCTTGTCCTTTTGGTCATAACCCAAAGCTCATGACCATAGGTGAGGATGGGAACGTTGATCGACCGGTAAATTGAAAGCTTTTCCTTCTGGCTCAACTCCTTCTTCACCACAACGGATCGATATAGCGTCCTCATTACTGAAGACGCCGCACCGATCCGCCTGTAGATCTCACGATCCACTCTATCCTCACTCGTGAACAAGACTCCTAGGTACTTGAACGCCTTCACTTGGGGCAAGATCTCTTTCCCAACCTGGAGATGGCACTCCACCCTTTCCCGGGCGAGAACAATGGACTCGGACTTGGAGGTGCTGATTCTCATCCCAGTCGCTTAACTGCGAACCGATCCAATGAACGCTGAAGATCCTGGCCAGTTGAAGCCATCAGGACCACATCATCTGCAAAAAGCAGAGACCTAATCCTGCAGCCACCAAACCAGGCGCAGTCAAAGCCTTGAATTATGTAGACTGGTTGGCGCAGTCCAACCCTCACTGGAAAGGGGTCCGACATACTGCCGGCAATGCGGACCAAGCTCTGACACTGATCATACAGGGAGACACCCGCCACAATCAGACATGCCGATACTCCATACTCTCTGAGCACTACCCACGAGACTTACCGGGGGCCAAGGTCGAATGTCTTCTCCAAGTCCACAAAACTTATGTAGACTGGTTGGGCAAACTCCCATGCACATTCAAGGACCCTGCCGAGAGTATAGAGCTGGTCTACCGTTCCACGACCAGGACGAATACCACACTGTTTGTCCTGGATCCGAGGTTCCTCCTCTCCAGTACGCATGAATAGACCTTACCGGGAAGGCTGAGGAGTGTGATCTACGATAGTTGGAACACACCCTCCGGTTCCCCTTCTTAAAGAGAGGAACAACCACCCCGGTCTGCCAATCCAGAGGTACCGCCCCCGATGTAGACGCAATGTTGCAGAGTCTTGTCAACCAAGACTGCCCCACAGCATCCAGAGCCTTAAGGAACTCCGGACGGAGCTCATACCCCCGGGGCCTTGCCACCGAGGAGCTTTTTAACTACCTTGTCAACCTCAGCCCCAGAAATAGGAGAGCCCACCACAGACTTCCCAGGCACTGTTTCCTCATAGCAAGACGTGTTGATGGGATTGAGGAGGTCTCGCTTGGCCTGTCGGCATGCCCACTGCCTCTGGAGTCCCATGAGCCAAAAGGACCCGATGGCTCTTTCTTCAGCTTGACAGCATCCCTCACTGCTGGTGGTTTACCGCCACGACAGGCACCAAACACCTTGTGGCCACAGCTTCAATCAGCTGGCTCAACAAGAGAGGAACGGAACATGGTCCACTCGGACTCAATGTCCAGCACCTCCCTCGTGACATGTTCAAAGTTCTTCCGGACATGTTCAAAGTTCTTCAGGAGACTCTTGCTAGGCGTTCCCAGCAGACCCTTACAATGCGTTTGGGCCTGCCAGGCCTACCGGCATCCTCCCTACCATCGGAGCCAGCTCACCACCAGGTGGTTGGTAGAAAGCTCTGCCCTTCTCTTCACAGAGTGTCCAAAACATGAGGCCGCAAATCCCATGACACAACTACAAAGTCAATCATGCGGCCGAGGGTGTCCTTGTGCCAAGTGCACATATGGACACCCTTATGTTTGAACATTGTGTTTGTTATGGACAATCCGTGACAAGCACAAAAGTCCAATAACAAAGCACCACTTGGGTTCAGATCCGGGTGGCCATTTTTCCCAATCACGACTCTCCAGGTTTCACTGTCGTTGCCAACATGAGCGTTGAAGTCCACCAGCAGAACAAGGGAATCACTCGCGGGAGCACTCTCCAGTACTCCCTGAAGGGAATCCAAAAAGAGTGGGTTCTCTGAGCTGCAGTTTGGTGTGTAAACAAACAACAGTCAGGATCCATCACCCAACCCGAAGGCTGAGGGAAGCTACCATCTCGTCTATTGGGTTAAAGTCCAACGTGCAGGCTTTGAGCCGGCGGGCAACAAGAATTGCCACCCCAGCCTCTCATTAGTTGCAACGCCAGTGTGGAATCTCTTCCACTCTGGCGTTGCAAGTAATGAAAGTTCAGCTCAGTCCAGCCCCTGTTGAGAGAACAGGTTCCAGAGCCCTAGCTGTGAGTCCAACTATATCTAGCCGGGAACGTCTCCACCTCATGCACCAGCTCAGGCTCCTTCCCTCCCAGCGAGGTGATGTTCCATGTCCCAAGAGCAAGCTTATGTAGCCGATAATCGGACCACCAAGTGCCCTGCCTTCGGCTGCCGCCCAGCTCTTACTGCACCCTCTATGACCCAAGCCCATGAGTGGTGAGCCCTGGAGGGGGGATCCACGTTGCCTCTTCGAGCTGAGCACGGCTGGGCCCCATGGGGACAGGCCCGTCAATCGCCATCGTGCCCCACCTCTGGGCGGGCTCCACAGGGGAGCCACGGTGACCTGCGTCCGGGCGAGAAAACATCTAGGTCCTCAATTGTACTTTTAATAAAGGTCTTTGAGCTGCTCTTTGTCTGATCCCTCACCTAGGACCTGTTTGTCTTGGGGGACCCTACCAGGGGTTATAGAAGCCCCCGGACAACATTTTCCTGGATCAGTAGGACACGCAAACCACAAAGGTGGCGGCTCAGAAAGCAGGTTATATAAATATAACTCCAAAACCAAACATGCAATATGTCTAAACATGCCTGTAATATTGTATTAATGTGAGTTTTACTAGAATCGGTTGTTTTTGTAAGGTTTGCAAATACAAAAATTAGGTTTTACTCACAATGACAAAATCACACTCAATATGACAGTTATTTAAACATAACTCATGAACTACACATAAAAATGGCTAATAATGCCTGAAATAATGAATCCTTGGGAGTTTAACTGAGTTTTACATTTTGCAAACACAAAAAGTAGTTTTTTACTCAATATGACTGTAATGTTCTTAGAACATTGGGAAAAAAGCAATACAAATGTATTTAAACCTAACTCTTAAACAACACATGCAAAATGGCTAATAATGCCTAGGGAGACATGTAAGGTTGTTAGTTTAAAAACATTATCTTTTGTAAAGATATCAAAGACACAAGCTAGTTTTTTTAATTCAATAAGACGATATTGAATAAAAAGTCATACTAAATATGAAAGTTACATAAACATAACTCCAAAACCAAACATGTGTCATGTCTAAAAATGCCTGTAATAATGTATTTATGTGAGTTTGTAAGGTTTGCAAAAACAAAAAGTAGTTTTTTACTCAATATGAAAGTAATGTTCTGAGAATCCTGAGATAATGCAAAAAAAGCAATAAAAATGTATTCAAACACAAATTTTAAACCAAACATGTAAAATGTCTAAAAATGCCTGTAATATTGAATCTATGTAAGTTTTACTAGAATCAATTGTTTTTGTAAGGTTTGCAAATACAAAAATGTATCTTTGTGAGTGTTACTAGAAACATTTTCTTTTGTAAGGTTTGCAAAGACACAGGTTAGTTTTTTTTACTCAATATGACAGTATAACTGCCACACTCAATATGACAGTTATTTAAACATAACTCTTAAACTACACATGAAAAATGACTAACAATGCCTGAAATAATGCATTCTTGTAAGTTTTAATCGAAACATATGCTTTTTTAAGGCTTGCAAACACAACAATTATTTTTTTACTCAATATGACAGTAATGTTCTAAAATTCTGAGATAATACGAAAAAATTAATAAAAATGATTCCAACATAATTCCTAAACCAAACATGCAAAATGTCTAAAAATGTCGTAGTATTGAATCCATGTGAGTTTTACTAGTTTTAGTTGATTTTGTAAGGTTTGCAAATACATAAATTAGGTTTTACTCACAATGACAGTATACTGTCACACTCAATATGACAGTTATTTAAACATAACTCAAACCACACACGAAAAATGGCTAATAATGCCTGAAATAATGCATCGTTGGCAGTTTTACTCGAAACACATGCTTTTTTAAATCTTGCAAACACAAAAAGTAATTTTTTTACTCAATAAGACTGTAATGTTGTTAAAATCCTGAGATAATGCAAAAAAAGCAATACACATGTATTTAAACATTACTCCTAAACAACACATGCAAAATTGCTAATAATGCCTGGAAACATGCATCTTTGTTAGTTTTACTAGAAAGATGGTATTTTGTAAAGTTTGCAAAAGCAAAAAGTAGTTTTTTACTCAATATGAAAGTATTGATCTTAGAATCCTGAGATAATGCGAAAAAAGCAATAAAAATGTATTTAAACATAAAATCCTAAACAACACATGCAAAACGGCTAATAATACCTGGAGACATGTATCTTTGTTAGGTTTACTAGAAAAATGATCTTTTGTAAAGTTTGCAAAGACACTAGCCAGTTATTTTAAATTCAATATGACAGTATAACAGTCATACTAAATATGAAAGTTATCAAAACATAACTCCAAAACCAAACATGTTTCATGTCTAAAAATGCCTGTAATAATGTATTTATGTGAGTTTGTAAGGTTTGCAAAAACAAAAAGTAGTTTTTTACTAAATATGAAAGTAATGATCTTAGAATCCTGAGATAATGCGAAAAAAGCAATGAAAATGTATTTAATCATAATTCTAAACAACCCATGCAAAATGGGTAATAATGCCTGGAGACATGTATCTTTGTTAGTTTTACTAGAAAAATGATCTTTTGTAAAGTTTGCAAAGACACAAGCTAGTTTTTTTTATTCAATATGACAGTATAACAGTCATGCTAAATATGAAAGTTATCTAAACATAACTCCAAAACCAAACATGTGCCATGTCTAAAAATGCCTGTAATAATGTATTTATGTGAGTTTGTAAGGTTTGCAAGAACAAAAAGTAGTTTTTTACTCAATATGAAAGTAATGATCTTAGAATCCTGAAATAATGCGAAAAAAGCAATAAAAATGTATTTAAACATAATTGCTAAACAACCCATGCAAAATGGGTAATAATGCCTGGAGACATGTATCTTTGTTAGTTTTACTAGAAAAATGATCTTTTGTAAAGTTTGCAAAGACACAAGCTAGTTTTTTTTTAATTCAATATGACAGTATAACAGTCATACTAAATATGAAAGTTATCTAAACATAACTCCAAAACCAAACATGTGTCATGTCTAAAACTGCCTGTAATAATGTATTTATGTGAGTTTGTAAGGTTTGCAAAAACAAAAAGTAGTTTTTATTCAATATGAAAGTAATGATCTTAGAATCCTGAGATAATGCGAAAAAAGCAATAAAAATGTAATCAAACACAACTTTTAAACCAAACATGTAAAATGTCTGAAATGCCTGTAATATTGAACTATGTAAGTTTTACTAGAATCAATTGTTTTTGTATGGTTTGCAAATACAAAAATTAGGTTTTACACATAATGACATTATTAATTTAACACTCAATATGAAAGTTATTTAATTATAACTCCTAAATACACATGAAACATGTCAAATAGCGTGAAAAAAATTATCTTTGTGAGTGTTGCTAGAAACATTTTCTTTTGTAAAGTTTGCAAAGACACAAGTTGTTTTTTTTTTAACTCAATATGACAGTATAACGCCACACTCAATATGACAGTTATTTAAACATAACTCCTAAACCACACCTGAAAAATGGCTAATAATGCCTGAAATAATGCATCTTTGGGAGTTTTACTGGAAACATATGCTTTTTTAAGGCTTGCAAACACAACAATTATTTTTTTACTCAATATGACAGTAATGTTCTAAAAATCCTGAGATAATGCGAAAAAAGCAATACACATGTATTCCAACATAATTCCTAAACCAAACATGCAAAATGTCTGAAAATGGCTGTAATATTGAATCCATGTGAGTTTTATTTGAATCAGTTGTATGGTTTGCAAATACAAAAATTGGGTTTTATGACAAACACAAGTTAGTTTTTTTTACTCAATATAACAGTTTAGCTGTCATACTATATATGAAAGTTATATAAACATAACTCCAAAACCAAACATGCATTATGTCCAAAACTGCCTGTAATATTGTATATATGTGAGTTTTACTAGAATCAGGGTTGCAAATACAAAAATTGGGTTTTATGACAGTATACTGTCACACTCAATATGACAGTTATTCAAACATAACTCAAACAACAAATGCAAAATGGCTAACAATGCCTGGAGACATGTTATTACGACATTAGTTTTACTAGAAAAATGGTCTTTTGTAAGGTTTGCAAAGACACAAGTTAGTTTTTTTTTTTATTGAATATGACAGTATAACTGTCATAATAAATATGAAAGTTATATAAACATAACTCTAAAACCAAACATGCATTATGTCTAAAAATGCCTGTAATATTGTATCTGTGTGAGTTTAACTAGATTTAGTTGTTTTTGTAAGGTTTGCAAATACAACATATGGGTTTTACTCACTATGACAGTATAATGTCAAACTCAATCTGACAGTTATTTAAACATAACTCCTAAACCACACATGCAAAATGGCTAATAATGCCTGGAGATATGTATCTTTGTGAATTTTACTAGGAACAACATATTGTGTAAGGTTTAGTTAGTTTTTGTACTCAATATGACAGTATAACTGTCATACTAAATCCATCCATTTTCTTCCGCTTATGGTCGGGTTATGGTCGGGTTGCGGGGGCCGCAGCCTAAGCAGAGAAGCCCAAACTTCCATTTCTCCAGCCACTTCGTCCAGCTTTTCTCGGGGGATCCCGAGGCGTTCCCAGGCCAGCCGGGAGACATAGTGTTCCGAATGTGTCCTGGGTCTTCCCCGTGGCCTCCTGCCGGTCGGACTTGCCCTAAACACCTCCCTAGGGAGGCGTTCGGGTGGCTCCTGAGCAGATGCCCCAACCACCTCATCCGGCTCCTCTCAATGTGGAGGAGCAGCGGCTTTACTGTGAGTTCTTCCAGGATGACAGAGCTTCACCTTCACCAGGGGTGTCAAACTCAAATACAGAGTGGGCCAAAGTTTAAAACTGAACCAAGGTTCAACAAATTAACCTTTTAATAGGGACCCAAACAAGTTTTGCTTTGAATATTGAACAAGCAAGGATTATATAACTTTATAGTGACATGCAAAATCGAGATTCAAATTATAATAATAATAATTAAAAAATATCAATCGCATATCAAATACAATTTAAATAAAAATTGAATGCCTCTTTTCTATTTGCAGCCTTCTGAGGTAAATATCAAGATTAACTTTTTCCACAGGTTAATAAATTTGAAAATAAAATAACAATGAATAAGACAACCATTCAGGACTTTAAACTGCTCAGTTTGCAACACACTGATCTAATTTGATGTGCCCAAGCCAGATACCTGGCATCTTTTTTTGGATGCTAGTTCTTTAATGTCGGGGCTCAGGCTTTGAGCCGAGGCGACTTTCATTATCGAACGAAGGTGTTCAACAGTCATATCTCGTACAACCAATTCTAACATCGTCCAGACCCAGTCACAAGATATGTGCAGTTTCAGCACCCATACACAAATGAATGCAAAGCATACTTCATCAACAGCGATACGGGTTACACTGAGGGTGCCAGTATAAAAAACTTTAACACTGTTAGAAATATACACCACACTGTGAACCCACACCAAACAAGAATAAAAAACAATTTTCGGGAGAACATCCGCACCGTAATACAACATAAACACAAAAGAACAAATACCCAGAATCCTTTGCAGCACTAACTCTTTCGGGATGCTACAAAATACACCCCCGCTACCACCAAACCACCCCCACACACACACAAACCTTGCAGCGTCCCGGAAGATTTAGTGCTACAAAGGGTTCTGGGTATTTGTTCTGTTGTGTTTATGTTGTGTTACGGTGCGGATGTTCTCCCGAAATGTGTTTGTCATTCTTGTTTGGTGTGGATTCACAGTGTGGCGTATATTCCTAAAAGTGTTAAAGTTTTTTTATTTGGCTACCGTCAGTGTAACCTGTATCGCTGTTGATCAAGTATGCGTTGCATTCAATTGTGTGTGGGTGCAGAAGCTGCACTGACATGAAACTGGGCCAGCACTCGTTTGACTAGCTGAAAAAAAAAAAAAAATTTCGGGAGGAGTGCTGGAGTCAAACCCGGGAGGGTTGGCAAGTATTAGAAGTAGCGGTGTTACTGCGGCACTGCCGCAATGTATAATCCACGGTCCAGCTTTAGTGTTAATTTGATATTGCCTCGATGGCCCACGGGCCAGAGTTTGACACCCATGACCTTCACTGTAAAAAATTACTGTAAAAATAAAAAATAAAATTACAGTTATATACTCCATCCATCCATCCATTTTCTACCGCTTATTCCCTTCGGGGTCGCGGGGGGCGCTGGAGCCTATCTCAGCTACAATCGGGCGGGAGGCGGGGTACACCCTGGACAAGTCACCACCTCATCGCAGGGCCAACACAGATAGACAGACAACATTCACACTCACATTCACACACTAGGGCCAATTTAGTGTTGCCAATCAACCTATCCTGTTCTTCTTAAATGCAGTTAAGTACTGTAAATTGTGTTGCATTTTTCAAAAAATATCGACCAGCAGTAAGTTACTGTAAAACCTACAGTATAATTCAGTATTTTTCAGACTTGTTTCTTGGGTCCGCCCACAATTCGTCCAACCGAGCTTCATTTCACCTGGCCGCCCCTGCTAAATCCATCCTACTGCATCGTGTGTTTTTGATAACAAGGTAAGAGTCACTTGTACCTTGATGTGTCATTTTCTGTTTGAATTACTTTTTATATATATTTATAAAGTCTGGAGGTCTACTTGCATTAAAAAAATGTTCACAGCACTGAGAAAAGGTTGAGAACCACTGCCTTAGGACAGTGGTTCTCAACCTTTTTTCAGTGATGTACCCCTGTGAACATTTTTTTAATTCAAGTACCCCCTAATCAGAGCAAAGCATTTTTGGTTGAAAAAAAAGAGATAAAGAAGTAAAATACAGCACTATGTCATCAGTTTCTGATTTATTAAATTGTATAACAGTGCAAAATATTGCTCATTTGTTGTGGTCTTTCTTGAACTATTTGGAAAAAAAGAATGACAAATAACTAAAAACTTGTTGAAAAATAAACAAGTGATTCAATTATAAATAAAGATTTTTACACATAGAAGTAATCAACTTAAAGTGCCCTCTTTGGGGATTGTAATAGAGATCCATCTGGATTCATGAACTTCATTCTCAACATTTCTTCACAAAAAAAGAAATCTTTAACATCAATATTTATGGAACATGTCCACATGTCTCAGCTGCATTACTGCTACGCTTTAACCACGCCTCCATTGTTTTCTACATGGATAGTTGATTGACAGTTGGTGCCGTGTGGCACCGCCAGGTAGGGTCAAACCATCATGGCATGGGGGAAACTCTGGCTTTATGGTAATGAATGGAATAGCCTACTTGATTAGATGTTCAGTTTATGAACTTACATTCATATTTTGTCGAAGTATTATTCAATAAATATATTTATAAAGGGTTTTTGAATTGTTGCTATTTTTAGAATATTTTTTTAAAAATCTCACGTACCCCTTGGCATACCTTCAAGTACCCCCAGGAGTACGCGTACCCCCATTTGAGAACCACTGCCTTAGGAGACTAGATGTAAACAGAGTAAAGAGAGAGCGAGTGAGGTGGCCATTCCAAATACTTTTAAAATGCTACCCATATTGGATACTGTTTAGGAACATAAACTGCATTTCTTGACTGTACCAGTTGCTGGTGACAAAGTCACAATAAAACGTTGGATGATCAGCATGGAAGGTGATGTCATCTGCAAAGGCGTCCAACCTAGCTTCATCTCAGGGCTTGCTGCCCTTCTTGCTTGGTGCTCGGACATTGGAATTTGTTCAAAGGTAAATCCTCTCGATACTGTTAAATACTGTTAGGATATTTTATTTTATATTTCTCACCTCTGTTCAGGAATTTGACTTGTCATTTCCCCAATTCTGTGCCTTAAATCAATGACTCTTCTGTTCCGTTGTGGACCTTCTTATTAGGGACCGAAGCACCAGTTTGACTCTAGGATACAGAGAAGGTAGGTAATGTGCAGGTAAAGATATGTTGACTGGGTCAAAGAAGGAAGCACCTGTTTGACCCCAGGATGCAGAGAAGGTAGGTAATGTGCGGGTGAAGATATGTTGAATGGGTAAAGGCAGGAAGCACCAGTGTGACCCCACTATGCAGAGAAGGTAGGTAATGTGCGGGTGAAGGTATGTTGAATGGGTGAAAGAAGGAAGCGCAGGTGTGGTCGACGCAATGCAGACAAGGTAGGTATGTGCAGGTGAAGATATGTTGTATGGTGAAAGAAAGAAGCACCAGTGTGACCCCAGGATGCAGGGAAGGTAGGTAACAAGCAGGTAAAGATATGTTGAATGGGTAAAGGCAGGAAACACCAGCTAGACGCCAGGATACAGAGAAGGTAGGTAATGTGCAGGTAAAGATATGTTGAATGGGTAAAGGTAGAAAGCACCAACATGACCACACTATGCAGAGAAGGTAGGTGATGTGCAGGTAGAGATATGTTGAATGGGTAAAGGCAAGAAGCACCAGTGTGACCACAGGATGCAGAGAAGATAGGTAATGAGCAGGTAACGATATGTTAAATGGGTGAAAGCAGGAAACATCAGCGTAAATACACGGTCCCGTAGATGGAGAGAAAACATAAATAGAGAGAGGGATTGGGGAGGCTTTAGCATTGTCTTCCTCTCTGAATTTGTCTTAATGGGTTTTAGAGTATTCACTCATCTACAGCTGTGGTTATGGTATGGCTCACATACATCCTAAAATTGATATTAATATTTGTGCAGTGCATATTCCTAAATAACAATGTGAGGGGAGTTCTGCATCGACTGCAAGTAATCTTCAATCACAACAGAATATATAATATGCTTTTTCTCTTTTTTAGGCGATTCATTGGCGTTAACCCCGAGAGGGGAACAAAGGCTAGCCAGGGAAAGGTGGTGTCCAAGAAGACCGGGAAGCTGGTTCAGAAAAAGGCAGCAACTGTAAATCCTCACGTAGCCACCCTTATAAAACATCTCACAGACTTTGAGTGGGGCTTTATGTAGCCGACAACTAAACACTGGACTCGTGTTCAGTGTTTTGTCTCCAGTTTGAAATTAAGTTGACATGTTATAAATGTTAAAATGCTTTACTGAAAATAAGACGAATGCACTAAATGTACATTGAATGTATTTGATGCACTTTAAAATAATTGGTTAATAAAAGCATACCGGTAACTTGCAAGGCCATTTCTCAAGTCATTTTTATGCCAGCAGATTGCAGGGGTTTTGATTTTGAAAATTTAAAAGTTCAATTCATTAACTTCTAGCTGCATTATACTGTAAAGCTCAGTCTATAGTGCTCACAATTATTTTACTGTAATTAACTGTTAATGGATATTACAGTAGATACACTAAAATAACAGTGTAATGCCGCTAAACAGATGACAGTATTATGCTGTGAAGCGTATATTTGATACAGCACAGTACTGTGATACTTTTTACAGTAATAAACTGTAGTGATAAATCACAGTATGTGTGCTGTAGAAAAACAGTTTTATACTGGAACCATTAGGTGCCAGTAGGTTACTGTAATTAAACGGTGACAATTCTTACAGTAAGGGAGAGACCCGCCACCCAGTGGAGAAAACTCATTTTGGCCGCTTGTACCCGTGATCTTGTCCTTTCGGTCTTACCCCAAAGCTCATGACCATAGGTGAGGATGGGAACGTAAATCGACCGGTAAATTGGGAGCTTTTCCTTCTGGCTCGGCTCCTTCTTACCACAACGAATCGATATAGCGTCCTCATTACTGAAGACGCCGCACCGATCAGCCTGTGCATATCACGATCCACTCTTCCCTCACTCATGAACAAGACTCCAGGTACTTGAACTCATCCACAAGATCTCCTGCCCAACCTCGAGATGGCACTCCACCCTTTCCCGGGCGAGAACCTCGGACTTGGAGGTGCTGATTCTCATCCCAGTCGCTTCACACTCGGCTGCGAACCGATCCAATGAGAGCTGAAGATCCTGGCAAGTTGAAGCCATAAGGACCACATCATCTGCAAAAAGCAGAGACCTAATCCTGCAGCCACCAAACCGGATCCCCTCAACGCCATGACTGCGCCTAGAAATTCTGTCCATAAAAGTTATGAACAGAATCGGTGACAAAGGGCAGCCTTGGTGGAGTCCAACCCTCACTGGAAAGGGGTCCGACTTACTGCCGGCAATGCAGACCAAGCTCTGACACTGATCATACAGGGAGCGACCCGCCACAATCAGACATGCCGATACCCCATACTCTCTGAGCACTCCCCACAGGACTTCCCGGGGTGGCCACGGTCGACTGTCTTCTCCAAGTCCACAAAGCACATGTAGACTGGTTGGGCAAACTCCCATGCACACTCAAGGACCCTGCCGAGAGTATAGAGCTGGTCTACCGTTCCACGACCAGGACGAAAACCACACTGTTCGTCCTGGATCCGAGGTTCCTCCTCTCCAGTACACATGAATAGACCTTACCGGGAAGGCTGAGGAGTGTGATCTACGATAGTTGGAACACACCCTCCGGTTCCCCTTCTTAAAGAGAAGAACCACCACCCCGGTCTGCCAATCCAGAGGTACCGCCCTAGATGTCCACGCGATGTTGCAGAGTCTTGTCAACTAAAACAGCCCCACAGCATCCAGAGCCTTAAGGAACTCCGGACGGAGCTCATCCACCGAGGAGGTTTTTAACTACCTTGGCAACCTCAGCCCCAGAGATGTCATACTATATATTAAAGTTTTATAAACATAACTCCAAAACCAAACATGCATTATGTCCAAAATTGCCTGTAATATTGTATAGATGTGAGTTTTACTAGAATCAGGTTTGCAAATACAAAAATTGGGTTTTATGACAGTATACTGTCACACTCAATATGACAGTATAACTGTCATACTAAATCCATCCATTTTCTTCCGCTTATCAGAGGTCGGGTTGCGGGGGCAGCAGCCTAAGCAGAGAGCCCAGACTTCCATCTCCACAGCCACTTCGTCCAGCTCTTCTCGGGGGATCCCGAGGCGTTCCCAGGCCAGCCGGGAGACATTGTCTTTCCAATGTGTCCTAGGTCTTCCCCATGGCCTCCTGCCGTTCGGACTTGCCCTAAACACCTCCGTAGGGAGGCGTTCGGGTGGCATCCTGAGCAGATGCCCGAACCACCTCATCTGGCTCCTCTCAATGTGGAGGAGCAGCGGCTTTACACTGAGTTCCTCACGGATGACAGAGCTTCTCACCCTATCTCTAAGGGAGAGACCCACCACCCGGCGGAGGAAACTCATTTCGGCCGCTTGTACCCGTGACCTTGTCTTTTCGGACATAACCCAAAGCTCATGACCATAGGTGAGGATGGGAACATTGATAGACCGGTAAATTGAAAGCTTTTCCTTCTGGCTCAGCTCCTTCTTCACCACAACGGATCGATATAGCGTCCTCGTTACTGAAGACGCCGCACCGATCCGCCTGTAGATCTCATGATCCACTCTATCCTCACTCGTGAACAAGACTCCTAGGTACTTGAACGCCTTCACTTGGGGCAAGATCTCTTTCCCAACCTGGAGATGGTAATCCACCCTTTCCCGGGCAAGAACAATGGACTCGGACTTGGAGGTGCTGATTCTCATCCCAGTCGCTTCACTGCGAACCGATCCAATGAACTCTGAAGATCCTGGCCAGTTGAAGCCACCAGGACCACATCATCTGCAAAAAGCAGAGACCTAATCCTGCAGCCACCAAACCAGAGGCAGTCAAAGCCTTGACTTATGTAGACTGGTTGGCGTAGTCCAACCCTCACTGGAAAGGGGTCCGACATACTGCCGGCAATGCGGACCAAGCTCTGACACTGATCATACAGGGAGACACCCGCCACAATATGCCGATACTCCATACTCTCTGAGCACTACCCACAAGACTTACCGGGGGCCAAGGTCGAATGTCTTCTCCAAGTCCACAAAACTTATGTAGACTGGTTGGGCAAACTCCCATGCACATTTAAGGACCCTGCCGAGAGTATAGAGCTGGTCTACCGTTCCACGACCAGGACGAATACCACACTGTTTGTCCTGGATCCGAGGTTCCTCCTCTCCAGTACGCATGAATAGACCTTACCGGGAAGGCTGAGGAGTGTGATCTAGGATAGTTGGAACACACCCTCCGGTTCCCCTTCTTAAAGAGAGGAACAACCACCCCGGTCTGCCAATCCAGAGGTACCACCCCCGATGTAGACGCAATGTTGCAGAGTCTTGTCAACCAAGACTGCCCCACAGCATCCAGAGCCTAAAGGAACTCCGGACGGAGCTCATACCCCCGGGCCTTGCCACCGAGGAACTTTTTAACTTCCTTGTCAACCTCAGCCCCAGAAATAGGAGAGCCCACCACAGACTTCCCAGGCACTGTTTCCTCATAGGAAGACGTGTTGATGGGATTGAGGAGGTCTAGCTTGGCCTGTCGGTATGCCCACTGTCTCTGGAGTCCCATGAGCCAAAAGGACCCGATGGCTCTTTCTTCAGCTTGACAGCATCCCTCACTGCTGGTGGTTTACCGCCACGACAGGCACCAAACACCTTGTGGCCACAGCTTCAATCAGCTGGCTCAACAAGAGAGGAACGGAACATGGTCCACTCGGACTCAATGTCCAGCACCTCCCTCGTGACATGTTCAAAGTTCTTCTGGACATGTTCAAAGTTCTTCAGGAGACTCTTGCTATGCGTTCCCAGCAGACCCTTACAATGCGTTTGGGCCTGCCAGGCCTACCGGCATCCTCCCTACCATCGGAGCCAGCTCACCACCAGGTGGTGGTTGGTAGAAAGCTCTGCCCTTCTCTTCACAGAGTGTCCAAAACATGAGGCCGCAAATCCCATGACACAACTACAAAGTCAATCATGCGGCCGAGGGTGTCCTTGTGCCAAGTGCACATATGGACACCCTTATGTTTGAACATTGTGTTTGTTATGGACAATCCGTGACAAGCACAAAAGTCCAATAACAAAGCACCACTTGGGTTCAGATCCGGGTGGCCATTTTTCCCAATCACGACTCTCCAGGTTTCACTGTCGTTGCCAACATGAGTGTTGAAGTCCACCAGCAGAACAAGGGAATCACACGCGGGAGCACTCTCCAGTACTCTCTGAAGGGAATCCAAAAAGAGTGGGTTCTCTGAGCTGCTGTTTGGTGTGTAAACAAACAACAGTCAGGATCCATCACCCAACCCGAAGGCTGAGGGAAGCTACCATCTCGTCTATTGGGTTAAAGTCCAACGTGCAGGCTTTGAGCCGGGGGGCAACAAGAATTTCCACCCCAGCCTCTCATTAGTTGCAACGCCAGTGTGGAATCTCTTCCACTCTGGCGTTGCAAGTAATGAAAGTTCAGCTCAGTCCAGCCCCTCTTGAGAGAACAGGTTCCAGAGCCCTTGCTGTGAGTCCAACTATATCCAGCCGGGAACGTCTCCACCTCATGCACCAGCTCAGGCTCCTTCCCTCCCAGCGAGGTGATGTTCCATGTCCCAAGAGCGAGCTTATGTAGCCGATAATCGGACCACCAAGTGCCCTGCCTTCGGCTGCCGCCCAGCTCTTACTGCACCCTCTATGACCCAATCCCATGAGTGGTGAGCCCTGGAGGGGGGATCCACGTTGCCTCTTCGAGCTGAGCACGGCTGGGCCCCATGGGGACAGGCCCGTCAATCGCCATCGTGCCCCACCTCAGGAACTGGCTCCACAGGGGAGCCACGGTGACCTGCGTCCGGGCGAGAAAACATCTAGGTCCTCAATTGTACTTTTAATAAAGGTCTTTGAGCTGCTCTTTGTCTGATCCCTCACCTAGGACCTGTTTGTCTTGGGGGACCCTACCAGGGGTTATAGAAACCCCCGGACAACATTTTCCTGGATCAGTAGGACACGCAAACCACAAAGGTGGCGGCTCAGAAAGCAGGTTATATAAATATAACTCCAAAACCAAACATGCAATATGTCTAAACATGCCTGTAATATTGTATTAATGTGAGTTTTACTAGAATCGGTTGTTTTTGTAAGGTTTGCAAATACAAAAATTAGGTTTTACTCACAATGACAAAATCACACTCAATATGACAGTTATTTAAACATAACTCATGAACTACACATAAAAATGGCTAGTAATGCCTGAAATAATGAATCCTTGGGAGTTTTACTGAGTTTTACATTTTGCAAACACAAAAAGTAGTTTTTTACTCAATATGACTGTAATGTTCTTAGAACCCTGAGATAATGGGAAAAAAGCAATAAAAATTTATTTAAACCTAACTCTTAAACAACACATGCAAAATGGCTAATAATGCCTAGGGAGACATGTAAGGTTGTTAGTTTAAAAACATTATCTTTTGTAAAGATATCAAAGACACAAGCTAGTTTTTTTTAATTCAATAAGACAATATTGAATAAAAAGTCATACTAAATATGAAAGTTACATAAACATAACTCCAAAACCAAACATGTGTCATGTCTAAAAATGCCTGTAATAATGTATTTATGTGAGTTTGTAAGGTTTGCAAAAACAAAAAGTAGTTTTTTACTCAATATGAAAGTAATGTTCTGAGAATCCTGAGATAATGCAAAAAAAGCAATAAAAATGTATTCAAACACAAATTTTAAACCAAACATGTAAAATGTCTAAAAATGCCTGTAATATTGAATCTATGTAAGTTTTACTAGAATCAATTGTTTTTGTAAGGTTTGCAAATACAAAAATTAGGTTTTACACATAATGACATTATAACTGTAACACTCAATATGACAATTATTTATTTATAACTCCTAACCACACATGAAACATGTCTAATAATGCGTGAAAAAATGTATCTTTGTGAGTGTTACTAGAAACATTTTCTTTTGTAAGGTTTGCAAAGACACAGGTTAGTTTTTTTTACTCAATATGACAGTATAACGGCCACACTCAATATGACAGTTATTTAAACATAACTCTTAAACTACACATGAAAAATGACTAACAATGCCTGAAATAATGCATTCTTGTAAGTTTTAATCGAAACATATGCTTTTTTAAGGCTTGCAAACACAACAATTATTTTTTTACTCAATATGACAGTAATGTTCTAAAATTCTGAGATAATACGAAAAAATTTATAAAAATGATTCCAACATAATTCCTAAACAAAACATGCAAAATGTCTAAAAATGTCGTAGTATTGAATCCACGTGAGTTTTACTAGTTTTAGTTGATTTTGTAAGGTTTGCAAATACATAAATTAGGTTTTACTCACAATGACAGTATACTGTCACACTCAATATGACAGTTATTTAAACATAACTCAAACCACACACGAAAAATGGCTAATAATGCCTGAAATAATGCATCGTTGGCAGTTTTACTCGAAACACATGCTTTTTTAAATCTTGCAAACACAAAAAGTAATTTTTTTACTCAATAAGACTGTAATGTTGTTAAAATTCTGAGATAATGCGAAAAAAGCAATACAAATGTATTTAAACATTACTCCTAAACAACACATGCAACATTGCTAATAATGCCTGGAAACATGTATCTTTGTTAGTTTTACTAGAAAGATGGTATTTTGTAAAGTTTGCAAAAGCAAAAAGTAGTTTTTTACTCAATACGAAAGTAATGATCTTAGAATCCTGAGATAATGCGAAAAAAGCAATAAAAATGTATTTAAACATAAAATCCTAAACAACACATGCAAAATGGCTAATAATGCCTGGAGACATGTATCTTTGTTAGGTTTACTAGAAAAATGATCTTTTGTAAAGTTTGCAAAGACACTAGCTAGTTATTTTAAATTCAATATGACAGTATAACAGTCATACTAAATATGAAAGTTATCAAAACATAACTCCAAAACCAAACATGTGTCATGTCTAAAAATGCCTGTAATAATGTATTTATGTGAGTTTGTAAGGTTTGCAAAAACAAAAAGTAATTTTTTTTTACTAAATATGAAAGTAATGATCTTAGAATCCTGAGATAATGCGAAAAAAGCAATAAAAATTTATTTAAACATAATTCCTAAACAACCCATGCAAAATGGGTAATAATGCCTGGAGACATGTATCTTTGTTAGTTTTACTAGAAAAATGATCGTTTGTAAAGTTTGCAAAGACACAAGCTAGTTTTTTTTAATTCAATATGACAGTATAACAGTCATACTAAATATGAAAGTTATCTAAACATAACTCCAAAACCAAACATGTGCCATGTCTAAAAATGCCTGTAATAATGTATTTATGTGAGTTTGTAAGGTTTGCAAAAACAAAAAGTAGTTTTTTACTCAATATGAAAGTAATGATCTTAGAATCCTGAGATAATGCGAAAAAAGCAATAAAAATGTATTTAAACATAATTCCTAAACAACCCATGCAAAATGGGTAATAATGCCTGGAGACATGTATCTTTGTTAGTTTTACTAGAAAAATGATCTTTTGTAAAGTTTGCAAAGACACAAGCTAGTTTTTTTTTTTATTCAATATGACAGTATAACAGTCATACTAAATATAAAAGTTATATAAACATAACTCCAAAACCAAACACGTGTCATGTCTAAAAATGTCTGTAAAAATGTATTTATGCAAGTTTGTAAGGTATGCAAAAACAAAAAGTACTTTTTTACTCACTATGAAACTAATGCTTTTAGAATCCTGAGATAATGCGAAAAAAGCAATAAAAATGTATTTAAACATAATTCCTAAACAACCCATGCAAAATGGGTAATAATGCCTGGAGACATGTATTTGTTAGTTTTACTAGAAAAATGATCTTTTGTAAAGTTTGCAAAGACACACGCTAGTTTTTTTTTAATTCAAAATGACAGTATAACAGTCATACTAAATATGAAAGTTATCTAAACATAACTCCAAAACCAAACATGTGTCATGTCTAAAACTGCCTGTAATAATGTATTTATGTGAGTTTGTAAGGTTTGCAAAAACAAAAAGTAGTTTTTACTCAATATGAAAGTAATGATCCTATTAGAATCCTGAGATAATGCGAAAAAAGCAATAAAAATGTAATCAAACACAACTTTTAGACCAAACATGTAAAATGTCTGAAAATGCCTGTAATATTGAACTATGTAAGTTTTACTAGAATCAATTGTTTTTGTATGGTTTGCAAATACAAAAATTAGGTTTTAGACATAATGACATTATTAATTTAACACTCAATATGAAAGTTATTTAATTATAACTCCTAAATACACATGAAACATGTCAAATAGCGTGAAAAAAATTATCTTTGTGAGTGTTGCTAGAAACATTTTCTTTTGTAAGGTTTGCAAAGACACAAGTTAGTTTTTTTTTAACTCAATATGACAGTATAACGCCACACTCAATATGACAGTTATTTAAACATAACTCCTAAACCACACCTGAAAAATGGCTAATAATGCCTGAAATAATGCATCTTTGGGAGTTTTACTGGAAACATATGCTTTTTTAAGGCTTGCAAACACAACAATTATTTTTTTACTCAATATGACAGTAATGTTCTAAAAATCCTGAGATAATGCGAAAAAAGCAATACACATGTATTCCAACATAATTCCTAAACCAAACATGCAAAATGTCTGAAAATGCCTGTAATATTGAATCCATGTGAGTTTGATTTGAATCAGTTGTATGGTTTGCAAATACAAAAATTGGGTTTTATGACAAACACAAGTTAGTTTTTTTTTACTCAATATAACAGTTTAGCTGTCATACTATATATGAAAGTTATATAAACATAACTCCAAAACCAAACATGCATTATGTCCAAAACTGCCTGTAATATTGTATATATGTGAGTTTTACTAGAATCAGGGTTGCAAATACAAAAATTGGGTTTTATGACAGTATAATGTCACACTCAATATGACAGTTATTTAAACATAACTCAAACAACACATGCAAAATGGCTAATAATGCCTGGAGACATGTTATTACGACATTAGTTTTACTAGAAAAATGGTCTTTTGTAAGGTTTGCAAAGACACAAGTTAGTTTTTTTTTAATTCAATATGACAGTATAACTGTCATAATAAATATGAAAGTTATCATCAATTTACAAATTATAGACCTGTTTCTTTACTTCCACAATTTTCTAAAATCATTGAAAAACTGTTTAATAACAGATTAGAGAGTTTCATAAATAAAAATAGAATACTCGAAGAGAACCAATATGGATACAGAGCTAATGTCTCAACTTCAATGGCTTTAATTGAAATTACAGAAGAAATTACCAATGCAATAGACAGTAAAAAATGTGCAGCAGCAGTTTTTATGGATCTAACTAAAGCATTTGACACAATTAATCACAATATTTTAATCAAAAAACTAGAACGATATGGCATCAGAGGGTTAGTCTTAAACTGGATAAGAAGTTATCTAACGAACAGGAAACAATACGTGAAGCTAGGCGAACACATGTCTACAACGCTAAATATATCCTGTGGTGTACCTCAGGGATCAATATTAGGACCTAAATTATTCAATCTCTATATAAATGACATTTGTAAAGTTACAAAAGATTTAAAGTTAGTATTATTTGCGGATGATACAACAGCGTTTTGTTCAGGAGAGAACACACAGGAGATAATACAAATAATAGCAGAAGAAATTAACAAATTAAAAAGATGGTTTGACAAAAACAGACTATCGTTGAATCTTAGTAAAACTAAAATAATGCTATTTGGTAATAGTAGAAGAGAAAGTCAAACACAAATACAAATAGACGGAATAGAAATTGAAAGAGTAAATGAAACCAAATTTCTAGGTATAATGATTGATGATAAATTGAACTGGAAATCTCACGTAAAAAATATACAACATAAAGTAGCAAGAAACACGTCAATAATGAATAAAGCAAAACATGTTCTAGACAAAAAATCACTTCATAGTCTATACTGCTCACTAGTGTTACCATATCTGAGTTACTGTGTAGAAATATGGGGAAATAATTACAAAAGTACACTTCATTCATTAACGGTGTTACAAAAAAGATCAGTTAGAATAATACATAATGTTGGATATAGAGAACATACAAATCCTTTATTTATTGAATCAAAGATACTGAAATTCCACGACATAGTGAATTTGCAAACAGCTAAAATTATGCACAAAGCAAACTATAACCTGCTACCCAAGAATATACAACAATTCTTCTCAACAAAAGAGGAGAAATATAATCTTAGAGAAAAATGTAATTTAAAACATTTGTACGCACGTACAACACTTAAGACCTTCAGTATATCAGTATGTGGAATTAAATTATGGAATGGATTAAGCAAAGCAATCAAACAATGTACTAATACGATCCACTTCAAGAAACTCTTCAAACTTAAAGTGTTTACAAAGTACAAAGAAGAAGAACCATGACAAACATTTTCAATTTATTTCATCCATTCATTCATTCATTTTTAAAGTAATCTTACTTATCTCATCATATGAAATATGACTTTCTTCACCAATTATTATTATTAAATTCTTACTATTATTATTATTATTATTTTTTTTATTGTGATTACATATGGAGTTTATTGTGAAAAAATTGAGAACAGGAAGTGAATAAAAAAAGTTTCAGCAACTGTTATGTAAAGAAAAGGGGTAGGATTAAATAAGCTCTGCTTCTTCCTACTCCTTTTCGAACATGTTGAAAAGAGAAACTGGAAATTGTGATGTATCATGTTGTATGCTTGCATGTTCGAAATAAACTCAAACTCAAACTCAAACTATATATGCATAACTCTAAAACCAAACATGCATTATGTCTAAAAATGCCTGTAATATTGTATCTGTGTGAGTTTAACTAGATTTAGTTGTTTTTGTAAGGTTTGCAAATACAACATATGGGTTTTACTCACTATGACAGTATACTGTCACACTCAATCTGACAGTTATTTAAACATAACTCCTAAACCACACATGCAAAATGGCTAATAATGCCTGGATATATGTATCTTTGTGAGTTTTACTAGAAACAATATATTGTGTAAGGTTTAGTTAGTTTTTGTACTCAATTTGACAGTATAACTGTCATTCTAAATCCATCCATTTTCTTCCGCTTATCCGAGGTCGGGTTGCCTGAGCAGAAAATCCCAGACTTCCCTCTCCCCAGCCACTTCGTCCAGCTCTTCTCGGGGTATTCCGAGGCGTTCCCAGGCCAGCCGGGAGACATAGTCTTTCCAATGTGTCCTAGGTCTTCCCCGTGGCCTCCTGCCGGTCGGACTTGCCCTAAACACCTCCCTAGAGGCGTTCGGGTGGCATCCTGAGCAGATGCCCGAACCACCTCATTGGCTCCTCTCAATGCGGAGGAGCAGCTGCTTTACTCTGAGTTCCTCCCGGATGACAGAGCTTCTCACCCTATCTCTAAGGGAGAGACCCACCACCCGGCAGAGGAAACGCATTTCGGCCGCTTGTACCCGTGACCTTGTCCTTTCGGTCATAACCCAAAGCTGGGAACGTAGATCGACGGTAAATTGAGAGCTTTTCCTTCTGGCTCAGCTCCTTCTTCACCACAACGGATCGATATAGCGTCCTCAATACTGAAAACGCCGCACCAAAATCCGCCTGTGGATCTCTCGATCCACTCTATCTTCACTCGTGAACAAGACTCCTAGGTACTTGAACTCCTCCACTTGGGGCAAGATCTCCTCCCCAACCTGTAGATGGCACTCGACCCTTTCCTGCGCGAGAACCATGGACTTGGACTTGGAGGTGCTGATTCTCATCCCAGTCGCTTCACACTCAAGGACCTTGCCGAGAGTATAGACCTGGTCTACCGTTCCACGACCAGGACGAAAACCACACTGTTCGTCCTGGATCCGAGTTTCCTCCTCTCCAGTACACATGAATAGACCTTACTGGGAAGGCTGAGGAGTGTGTTTCACGATAGTTGGAACACACCCTCCGGTTCCCCTTCTTAAAGAGAGGAACCACCACCCCGGTCTGCCAATCCAGAGGTACCGCCCCCAATGTCCACGTGATATTGCAGAGTCTTGTCAACCAAGACAGCCCCACAGTATCCAGAGCCTTAAGGAACTCCGGACGGAACTCATCAACACCTGGGGCCTTGCCACCGAGGAGCTTTTTAACTACCTAGGCAACCTAAGCCCCAGAAATTGGAGAGCCCACCACAGATTCCCCAGGCACTGCTTGGCCTTTCGGAATGCCCGCTGCCTCTGGAGTCCCATGAGCCAAAAGGACCCGATAGGCTCTTTCTTCAGCTTGACGGCATCTCTCACTGCTGGTAGGATTACCGCCACGACAGGCACCAAACACCTTGCGGCCACAGCTCTAATCAGCCGGCTCGACAAGAGAGGCACGGAACATGGTCCACTCAGACTCAATGTCCAGCACCTCCCTCGTGACATGTTCATAGTTCTTCCGGAGGTGGTAATTGAAACTCTCTCTGACAGGAGACTCTGCTAGCCGTTCCCAGCAGACCCTCACAATGCGTTTGGGCCTGCGAGGTCTAACGCATCCTCCACCACCATCGGAGCCAGCTCACCACCAGGTGATGATCGGCAGAAAGCTATGCCCCTCTCTTCACCCAAGTGTCCAAAACATGAGGCCACAAATCCCATGACACAACTACAAAGACAATCATGGAACTGCGGCCGAGGGTGTCCTGGTGCCAAGTACACATATAGACACCCTTATGTTTGAACATTGTGTTTGTTATGGACAATCCGTGACGAGCACAAAAGTCCAATAACAAAGCACCACTTAGGTTCAGATCCGGGTGGCCATTTTTCCCAATCACGACTCTCCAGGTTTCACTGTCCTTGCCAACATGAGCATTGAAGTCCCCCAACAGAACAAGGGAATCACCCGAGGGAGCACTCTCCAGTTATCCCTCAAGGGAATCCAAAAAGCATGGGTACTCTGAGCTGCTGTTTGGTGCGTAAACACAAACAACAGTCAGGACCCGTCACCCAACCCGAAGGCGGAGGGAAGCTACCATCTCGTCTACTGGGTTAAAGTCCAATGTGCAGGCTTTGAGCAACAACAATTGCCACCCCAGCCTCTCATTGCTTGCAACGCCAGAGTGGAAGAGAGTCCAGCCCCTCTTGAGAGAACAGGTTCCAGAGCCCTTGCTGTGCGTCGAAGTGAGTCCAACTATATCTAGCCGGAACTTCTTCACCTCGCGCACCAGCTCAGGCTCCTTCCCTCCCAGCGAGGTGACGTTCCACATCCCAAGAGCGAGCTTATGTAGCCGATAATCGGACCGCCAAGTGTCCTGCCTTCGGCTGCCGCCCAGTTCACACTGCATCCGACCTCTATGACCTCACTGGGCCCATGAGTGGTGAGCCCATTGGAGGGTTGACCCACGTTGCCTCTTCGAGCTCCCCATGGAGACAGGCGCCCACCAGTCGCTCGCCATCGTTCCCCACCTCTGCGCCTGGCTCCACAGGGGAGCCACGGTGACCCGTGCCTGGGCGAGAAAAAAATCTAGGTCCTCGATTTGTACTTTTCATAAAGGTGTTTGAGCTGCTCTTTGTCTGATCCCTCACCTAGGACCTGTTCGTCTTGAGGGACCCTACCAGGGGGCATAGAATCCTCGGACAACATAGCTCCTAGGATCAGTGGGACACGCAAACCACAAAGGTGGCGGCTCAGAAAGGGGGTTATATAAACATAACTCCAAAACCAAACATGCAATATGTCTAAACATGCCTGTAATATTGTATTAATGTGAGTTTTACTAGAATCAGTTGTTTTTGTAAGGTTTGCAAATACAAAAATTGGGTTTTATGATGGACACAAGTTAGTTTTTTTACAAATTTTGACAGTATAACTGTCATACTAAATATGAAAGTTATATAAACATAACTCCAAAACCAAACATGCATTATGTCTAAAAATGCCTGTAATATTGTATTTGTAGTTTATCTAGATTTAGTTGTTTTTGTAAGGTTTGCAAATACAAAATATGGGTTTTACTCACTATGACAGTATACTGTCACACTCAATCTGACAGTTATTTAAACATAACTCCTAAACCACACATGCAAAATGGCTAATAATGCCTAGATATATGTATCTTTGTGAATTTTACTGGGAACAACATGTTGTGTAAGGTTTAGTTAGTTTTTGTACTCAATATGACAGTATAACTGTCATACTAAATCCATCCATTTTCTTCCGCTTATGGTCGGGTTATGGTCGGGTTGTGGGGGCCGCAGCCTAAGCAGAGAAGCCCAAACTTCCCTTTCTCCAGCCACTTCGTCCAGCTTTTCTCGGGGGATCCCGAGGCGTTCCCAGGCCAGCCGGGAGACATAGTGTTCCCAATGTGTCCTGGGTCTTCCCCGTGGCCTCCTGCCGGTCGGACTTGCCCTAAACACCTCCCTAGGGAGGCGTTCGGGTGGCATCCTGAGCAGATGCCCGAACCACCTCATCTGGCTCCTCTCAATGTGGAGGAGCAGCGGCTTTACTGTGAGTTCTTCCAGGATGACAGAGCTTCACCTTCACCAGGGGTGTCAAACTCCAGAGTGGGCCAAAGTTTGAAACTGAACAAAGCAGCGGGCCAAGGTTGAACAAATTAACCTTTTAATAGGGACCCAAACAAGTTTTGCATTGAATATTGAACAAGCAAGGATTATATAACTTTATAGTGACATGCAAAATCAAGTTTCAAATAATAATAATACTAATTAAAATATATCAATTGCATATCAAATACAATTTAAATAAAAATTGAATGCCTCTTTTCTATTTGCAGCCTTCTGAGGTAAATATCAACATTAACTTTTCCACAGGCTAATAAATTTAAAAATAAAATAACAATGAATAAAACAACCATTCAGGACTTTATGCTGCTCAGTTTGCAACACACTGATCTAATTTGATGTGCCCAAGCCAGATACCTGGCATCTTTTTTTGGATACTAGTTCTTTAATGTTGGGGCTCAGGCTTTGAGCCGAGGCAACTTTCATTATCGAACGAAGCCATATCTCATACACCCAATTCTAACATCGTTCAGACCCAGTCACAAGATATGTGCAGTTTCAGCACTCATACACAAATGAATGCAAAGCATACTTCATCAACAGCGATACAGGTTACACTGAGGGTGCCAGTATAAAAAACGTTAACACTGTTAGAAATATACGCCACACTGTGAACCCACACCAAACAAGAATAAAAAACACTTTTCGGGAGAACATCCGCACCGTAACACAACATAAACACAAAAGAACAAATACCCAGAATCCTTTGCAGCACTAACTCTTTCGGGATGCTACAAAATACACCCCCGCTACCACCAAACCACCCCCACCCACACACACACACACCTTGCAGCGTCCCGGAAGATTTAGTTCTTAGGGCAGTGGTTCAAAACCTTTTTTCAGTGATGTACCCCTGTGAACATTTTTTTAAATCAAGTACCCCCTAATAGAGCAAAGCACTTTTGGTTGAAAAAAAAGAGATAAAGAAGTAAAATACAGCACTATGTCATCAGTTTCTGGTTTATTAAATTGTATAACAGTGCAAAATATTGCTCATTTGTTGTGGTCTTTCTTGGACTATTTGGAAAAAAAGAATTAAAAATAACTAAAAACTTGTGAAAAATAAACAAGTGATTCAATTATAAATAAAGATTTTTACACATAGAAGTAATCAACTTAAAGGCCTACTGAAAGACACTACTACCGACCACGCAGTCTGATAGTTTATATATCAATGATGAAATCTTAACATTGGAACACATGCCAATACGGCCGGGTTAACTTATAAAGTGACATTTTAAAATTCCCGGGAAATATCCGGCTGAAACATCGCGGTATGATGACGTGTGCGCGTGACGAAGTCCGAGTAACGGAAGTTATGGTACCCCGTAGAATCCTATACAAAAAGCTCTGTTTTCATTTCATAATTCCACAGTATTCTGGACATCTTTTGCAATTTTTTTAATGAACAATGAAGGCTGCAAAGAAGACAGTTGTAGGTGGGATCAGTGTATTAGCAGCGGACTACAGCAACACAACCAGGAGGACTTTGTTGGAGCGCTAGCCGCGCTAGCCGCCGACTTCACCTTGACTTCCTACGTCTCCGGGCCGCCAAACGCATCGGGTGAAGTCCTTCGTCCTTCTGCAGATCGCTGGAACGCAGGTGAGCACAGGTGTTGATGAGAAAATGAGGGCTGGCTGGCGTAGGTGGAGAGCTAATGTTTTTAGCATAGCTCTGTGCAGTCCGGTTGCTAAGTTAGCTTCAATGGCGTCGTTAGCATAGCATTGTTAACCTTCGCCAGCCTGGAAAGCATTAACCATGTATTTACATGTCCACGGTTTAATAGTATTGTTGATTTTCTATCTATACTTCCAGTCAGGGGTTTATTTCTTTTGTTTCTATATGCAGTTAAAGCAAGATGCTATCACGTTAGCTCGTAGCTAAAGCATTTCGCCGATGTATTGTCGTGGAGATAAAAGGCACTGAATGTCCATTTCGCGTTCTCGACTCTCATTTTCAAGAGGATATAGTATCCGAGCTGGTTTAAAATACAAATCTGTGATCTACAATAGAAAAAGGAGAGTGTGGAATCCAATGAGCCAGCTTGTACCTAAGTTACGGTCAGAGCGAAAAAAGATACGTCCATCGCTGCCTCTCAAGTCATTCACTGTAACGTTCCTCATCTACGAATCTTTCATCCTCGCTCAAATTAATGGGGTAATCATCACTTTCTCGGTCCGAATCTCTCTCGCTCCATTGTAAACAACGGGGAATTGTGAGGAATCCTAGCTCCTGTGACGTCACGCTACTTCCGGTACAGGCAAGGCTTTTTTTTATCAGCGAGCAAGAGTTGCGAACTTTATCGTCGATTTTCTCTACTAAATCCTTTCAGCAAAAATATGGCAATATCGCGAAATGATCAAGTATGACACATAGAATGGATCTGCTATTCCCGTTTAAATAAAAAAAAATCATTTCAGTAGGCCTTTAAAGTGCCCTCTTTGGGGATTGTAATAGAGATCCATCTGGATTCATGAACTTCATTCTCAACATTTCTTCACAAAAAAAGAAATCTTTAACATCAATATTTATGGAACATGTCCACATGTCTCAGCTGCATTACTGCTACGCTTTAACCACGCCTCCATTGTTTTCTACATGGATAGTTGATTGACAGTTGGTGCCGTGTGGCACCGCCAGGTAGGGTCAAACCATCATGGCATGGGGGAAACTCTGGCTTTATGGTAATGAATGGAATAGCCTACTTGATTAGATGTTCAGTTTATGAACTTACATTCATATTTTGTCGAAGTATTATTCAATAAATATATTTATAAAGGGTTTTTGAATTGTTGCTATTTTTAGAATATTTTTTAAAAATCTCACGTACCCCTTGGCATACCTTCAAGTACTCCCAGGAGTACGCATACCCCCATTTGAGAACCACTGCCTTAGGAGACTAGATGTAAACAGAGTAAAGAGAGAGCGAGTGAGGTGGCCATTCCAAATACTTTTAAAATGCTACCCATATTGGATACTGTTTAGGAACATAAACTGCATTTCTTGACTGTACCAGTTCCTGGTGACAAAGTCACAATAAAACGTTGGATGATCAGCATGGAAGGTGATGTCATCTGCAAAGGCGTCCAACCTAGCTTCATCTCAGGGCTTGCTGCCCTTCTTGCTTGGTGCTCGGACATTGGAATTTGTTCAAAGGTAAATCCTCTCGATACTGTTAAATACTGTTAGGATATTTTATTTTATATTTCTCACCTCTGTTCAGGAATTTGACTTGTCATTTCCCCAATTCTGTGCCTTAAATCAATGACTCTTCTGTTCCTTTGTGGACCTTCTTATTAGGGACCGAAGCACCAGTTTGACGCTAGGATACAGAGAAGGTAGGTAATGTGCAGGTAAAGATATGTTGACTGGGTCAAAGAAGGAAGCACCTGTTTGACCCCAGGATGCAGAGAAGGTAGGTAATGTGCGGGTGAAGATATGTTGAATGGGTAAAGGCAGGAAGCACCAGTGTGACCCCACTATGCAGAGAAGGTAGGTAATGTGCGGGTGAAGGTATGTTGAATGGGTGAAAGAAGGAAGCGCAGGTGTGGTCGACGCAATGCAGACAAGGTAGGTATGTGCAGGTGAAGATATGTTGTATGGTGAAAGAAAGAAGCACCAGTGTGACCCCAGGATGCAGGGAAGGTAGGTAATGTGCAGGTAAAGATATGTTGAATGGGTAAAGGCAGGAAACACCAGCTAGACGCCAGGATACAGAGAAGGTAGGTAATGTACAGGTAAAGATATGTTGAATGGGTAAAGGTAGAAAGCACCATCGTGACCACACTATGCAGAGAAGGTAGGTGATGTGCAGGTAAAGATATGTTGAATGGGTAAAGGCAAGAAGCACCAGTGTGACCCCAGGATGCAGAAAAGATAGGTAATGAGCAGGTAACGATATGTTAAATGGGTGAAAGCAGGAAACATCAGCGTAAATACACGGTCCTGTAGATGGAGAGAAAACATAAATAGAGAGAGGGATTGGGGAGGCTTTAGCATTGTCTTCCTCTCTGAATTTGTCTTAATGGGTTTTAGAGCATTCACTCATCTACAGCTGTGGTTATGGTATAGGCTCACATATATCCTAAAATTGATATTAATATTTGTGCAGTGCATATTCCTAAATAACAATGTGAGTGGAGTTCTGTATCGACTGCAAGTAATCTTCAATCACAACAGAATATCTAATATGCTTTCTCTCTTTTTTAGGCGATTCATTGGCGTTAACCCCGAGAGGGGAACAAAGGAGAGAAGAACCACCACCCCGGTCTGCCAATCCAGAGGTACCGCCCTAGATGTCCACGCGATGTTGCAGAGTCTTGTCAACTAAAACAGCCCCACAGCATCCAGAGCCTTAAGGAACTCCGGACGGAGCTCATCCACCGAGGAGGTTTTTAACTACCTTGGCAACCTCAGCCCCAGAAATAGGAGAGCCTACCACAGATTCCCCAGACACTGCTTCCTCATAGGAAGACGTGTTGGTGGGATTGAGGAGGTTTCGCTTGCCCTGTCGGTATGCCCGCTGCCTCTGGAGTCCCATGAGCCAAAAGGACCAGATAAGCTCTTTCTTCAGCTTGACGGCATCCCGCACTGCTGGTGGACACCAGCGGGTTCTAGGATTACCGCCACGACAGGCACCAAACACCTTGCGGCCACAGCTCCAATCAGCTGGCTCGACAAGAGAGGCACGGAACATGATCCATTCCGACTCAATGTCCAGCACCTCCTTTGTGACATGTTCAAAGTTCTTCCGGAGGTGGAAAAAGAAACTCTCTCTGACAGGAGACTCTGCTAGGCGTTCCCAAAAGACTCTCACAATGCGTTTGGGCCTGCCAGGTCTGTCCGGCATCCTTCCCCACCATCGGAGCCAGCTCACCAGGTGGTGATCGGTAGAAAGCTCGCCCCTCTCTTCACCCGAGTGTCCAAAACATGAGGCCGCAAATCCCATGACACAACTACAAAGTCAATCATGGAACTGCGGCCGAGGGTGTCCTGGTGCCAAGTGCACATATGGACACCCTTATGTTTGAACATTGTGTTTGTTATGGACAATCCGTGACGAGCACAAAAGTCCAATAACAAAGCACCACTTGGGTTCAGATCCGGGTGGCCATTTTTCCCAATCACGACTCTCCAGGTTTCACTGTCGTTGCCAACATGAGCGTTGAAGACCCCCAGCAGAACAAGGGAATCACCAGAGGGAGCACTCTCAAGGGAATCCAAAAAGAGTGGGTACTCTGAGCTGCTGTTTGGTGCGTAAACACCAACAGTCAGGACCCGTCACCCAACCAGAAAGCGGAGGGAAGCTACCATCTCGTCTACTGGGTTAAGTCCAATGTGCAGGCTTTGAGCCGGGGGGCAACAAGAATTGACAACCCAGCCTCTCATTACTTGCAACGCCAGAGTGGGAGAGAGTCCAACCCCTCTTGAGAGAACAGGTTCCAGAGCCCTTGCTGTGCGTCGAAGTGAGTCCAACTTTATCTAGCCGGGAACTTCTCCACCTCGCGCACCAGCTCAGGCTCCTTCCATCCCTGCGAGGTGACGTTCCACGTCCCAAGAGCGAGCTTATGTAGCCGATAATCGGACTGCCAAGTGCCCTGCCTTCGGCTGCCGCCCAGCTCACACTGCACTCGACCTCTATGACCCAGCCCATGAGTGGTGAGCCTATTGCAGGGGGGACCCACGTTGCCTCTTCGAGCTGGGCCCCATGGGCACCAGTCGCTCGCCATCGTGCCCCACCTCTGGGCCTGGCTCCACAGGGGAGCCATGGTGACCCGCGTCCGGGCAAGAAAAAAATCTAGGTCCTCGATTTGTACTTTTCATAAAGGTCTTTGAGCTGCTCTTTGTCTGATTCCTCACCTAGGACCTGTTTTTCTTGGGGGACCCTACCAGGGGGAAAAGAAGCCCCTGGACAACATAGCTCCTAGGATCAGTGGGACACGCAAACCACAAAGGTGGCGGTTCAGAAAGCAGGTTATAGAAACATAACTCCAAAACCAAACATGCAAGATGTCTAAACATGCCTGTAATATTGTATCAATGTGGCATCCTGAGCAGATGCCCGAACCACCTCATCTGGCTCCTCTCAATGTGGAGGAGCAGCGGCTTTACACTGAGTTCCTCACGGATGACAGAGCTTCTCACCTTATCTCTAAGGGAGAGACCCACCACCCGGCGGAGGAAACTCATTTCGGCCGCTTGTACCCGTGACCTTGTCCTTTTGGTCATAACTCAAAGCTCATGACCATAGGTGAGGATGGGAACGTTGATCGACCGGTAAATTGAAAGCTTTTCCTTCTGGCTCAGCTCCTTCTTCACCACAACGGATCGATATAGCGTCCTCATTACTGAAGACGCCGCACCGATCCGCCTGTAGATCTCACGATCCACTCTATCCTCACTCGTGAACAAGACTCCTAGGTACTTGAACGCTTTCACTTGGGGAAAGATCTCTTTCCCAACCTGGAGATGGCACTCCACCCTTTCCCGGGCGAGAACAATGGACTCGGACTTGGAGGTGCTGATTCTCATCCCAGTCGCTTCACTGCGAACCGATCCAATGAAAGCTGAAGATCCTGGCCAGTTGAAGCCATCAGGACCACATCATCTGCAAAAAGCAGAGACCTAATCCTGCAGCCACCAAACCAGGCGCAGTCAAAGCCATGACTGCGCCTAGATATTCTGTCCATTAAAGTTATGAACAGAATCGGTGACAAAGGGCAGCCTTGGCGGAGTCCAACCCTCACTGGAAAGGGGTCCGACTTACTGCCGGCAATGCGGACCAAGCTCTGACACTGATCATACAGGGAGACACCCGCCACAATCAGACATGCCGATACTCCATACTCTCTGAGCACTACCCTCAGGATTTACCGGGGGCCAAGGCCGAATGTCTTCTCCAAGTCCACAAAAATTATGTAGACTGGTTGGGCAAACTCCCATGCACACTCAAGGACCCTGCCGAGAGTTTAGAGCTGGTCTACCGTTCCACGACCAGGAAAAACCACACTGATTGTCCTGGATCCGAGGTTCCTCCTCTCCAGTACGCATGAATAGACCTTACCGGGAAGGCTGAGGAGTGTGATCTACGATAGTTGGAACACACCCTCCGGTTCCCCTTCTGACAACCCAGCCTCTCATTACTTGCAACGCCAGGGTAATGTAGTATTTTGTGGCTGATGACAGCCACAAAATACTGAAGGTTGTCATCGGCAGGTGTACCAAAGCAGTTAGGACTCATAGCAGACCGGATTGGCAGACCCGGTCTGCCAATCCGGTCTGCCAATCCAGAGGTACCTCCCCCGATGTAGACGCAATGTTGCAGAGACTTGTAAACCAATACTTCCCCACAGCATCCAGAGCCTTAAGGAACTCTGGACGGAGCTCATACCCCCGGGGCCTTGCCACCGAGGAGCTTTTTAACTACCTTGTCAACCTCAGCCCCAGAAATAGGAGAGCCCACCACAGACTTCCCAGGCACTGTTTCCTCATAGGAAGACGTGTTGGTGGGATTGAGGAGGTCTCGCTTGGCCTGTCGGTATGCCCACTGCCTCTGGAGTCCCATGAGCCAAAAGGACCCGATGGCTCTTTCTTCAGCTTGACAGCATCCCTCACTGCTGGTGGGTTACCGCCACGACAGGCACCAAACACCTTGCGGTCACAGCTTCAATCAGCTGGCTCAACAAGAGAGGAACGGAACATGGTCCACTCAGACTCAATGTCCAGCACCTCCCTCGTGACATGTTCAAAGTTCTTCCGGACATGTTCAAAGTTCTTCAGGAGACTCTGCTAGGCGTTCCCAGCAGACCCTTACAATGCGTTTGGGCCTAACAGGTCTGACCGGCATCCTCCCCTACCATCGGAGCCAGCTCACCACCAGGTGGTGGTTGGTAGAAAGCTCTGCCCCTCTCTTCACAGAGTGTCCAAAACATGAGGCCGCAAATCCCATGACACAACTACAAAGTCAATCATGCGGCCGAGGGTGTCCTTGTGCCAAGTGCACATATGGACACCCTTATGTTTGAACATTGTGTTTGTTATGGACAATCCGTGACAAGCACAAAAGTCCAATAACAAAGCACCACTTGGGTTCAGATCCGGGTGGCCATTTTTCCCAATCACGACTCTCCAGGTTTCACTGTCGTTGCCCACATGAGCATTGAAGTCCACCAGCAGAACAAGGGAATCACCCGAGGGAGCACTCTCCAGTACTCCCTCAAGGGAATCCAAAAAGAGTGGGTACTCTGAGCTGCTGTTTGGTGTGTAAACACAAACAACAGTCAGGACCCGTCACCCAACCCGAAGGCTGAGGGAAGCTACTATCTCGTCTATTGGGTTAAAGTCCAACGTGCAGGCTTTGAGCCGGGGGGCAACAAGAATTGCCACCTCTCATTAGTTGCAACGCCAGTGTGGAATCTCTTCCACTCTGGCGTTGCAAGTAATGAAAGTTCAGCTCAGTCCAGCCCCTCTTGAGTGAACAGGTTCCAGAGCCCTTGCTGTGAGTCCAACTATATCTAGCCGGGAACGTCTCCACCTCATGCACCAGCTCGGGCTCCTTCCCTCCCAGCGAGGTGATGTTCCATGTCCCAAGAGCGAGCATATGTAGCCGATAATCGGACCACCAGGTGCCCTGCCTTCGGCTGCCGCCCAGCTCACACTGCACCCTTTATGACCCAAGCCCATGAGTGGTGAGCCCTGGAGGGGGGATCCACGTTGCCTCTTCGAGGCCCGTCAATCGCCATCGTGCCCCACCTCTGGGCCTGGCTCCACAGGGGAGCCACGGTGACCTGCGTCCGGGCGAGAAAAAATCTAGGTCCTCAATTGTCTCAATAAAGGTCTTTGAGCTGCTCTTTGTCTGATCCCTCACCTAGGACCTGTTTGTCTTGGACGACCCTACCAGGGGGCATAGAAGCCCCCGAACAACATTTTCCTGGATCAGTAGGACACAAAGGTGGCGGCTCAGAAAGCAGGTTATATAAACATAACTCCAAAACCAAACATGCAATATGTCTAAACATGCCTGTAATATTGTTTAAATGTGAGTTTTACTAGAATCAGTTGTTTTTGTAAGGTTTGCAAATACAAAAATTAAGTTTTACTCACAATGACAAAGTCACACTCAATATGACAGTTATTTAAACATAACTCATAAACTACACATACAAATGGCTAATAATGCCTGAAATAATGAATCCTTGGGAGTTTTACTGAGTTTTACATTTTGCTATCACAAAAAGTAGTTTTTTACTCAATATGACTGTAATGTTCTTAGAACCCTGAGATAATGGGAAAAAAGCAATAAAAATGTATTTAAACCTAACTCCTAAACAACACATGCAAAATGGCTAATAATGCCAAGGGAGACATGTAACGTTGTTAGTTTAAAAAAATGATATTTTGTAAAGATATCAAAGTTTTTTAATTCAATATGACAGCAGAACAGTCATACTAAATATGAAAGATATATAAACATAACTCCAAAACCAAACATGTGTCATGTCTAAAAATGCCTGTAATAATGTATTTATGTGAGTTTGTAAGGTTTGCAAAAACAAAAAGTAGTTTTTTACTCAATATGAAAGTAATGTTCTTAGAATCCTGAGATAATGCGAAAAAAGCAATACAAATGTATTCAAACACATATTTTACACCAAACATTTAAAATGTCTAAAAATGCCTGTAATATTGAATCTATGTAAGTTTTACTAGAATCAATTGTTTTTGTAAGGTTTGCAAATACAAAAATTAGGTTTTACACATAATGACATTATAACTGTAACACTCAATATGACAATTATTTATTTATAACTCCTAACCACACATGAAACATGTCTAATATTGCGTGAAAAAATGTATCTTTGTGAGTGTTACTAGAAACATTTTCTTTTGTAAGGTTTGCAAAGACACAGGTTAGTTTTTTTACTCAATATGACAGTATAACTGCCACACTCAATATGACAGTTATTTAAACACAACTCTTAAACTACATATGAAAAATGACTGACAATGCCTGAAATAATGCATTCTTGTAGGTTTTACTCGAAACATATGCTTTTTTAAGGCTTGCAAACACAAAAATTATTTTTTTACTCAATATGACAGTAATGTTCTAAAATTCTGAGATTATACGAAAAAATTAATAAAAATGATGCCAACATAATTCCTAAACCAAACATGCGAAATGTCTAAAACTGTCTGTAATATTGAATCCATGTGAGTTTTACTAGATTTATATGATTTTGTAAGGTTTGCAATACATACATTAGATTTTACTCACTATGACAGTATACTGTCACACTCAATATTACAGTTATTTAAACATAACTCAAACCACACATGAAAAGTGGCTACTAATGCCTGAAATAATGCATCGTTGGCAGTTTTTACTTGAAACACGTGCTTTTTTAAATCTTGCAAACACAAAAAGTACTTTTTTTTTTTACTCAATATGACTGTATTGTTCTTAAAATCCTGAGATAATGCGACAAAAAATTAAAAATGTATTTAAACATTACTCCTAAACAACACAAGCAAAATGGCTAATAATGTCTGGAAACATGTATCTTTGTTAGTTTTCCTAGGAAAATGGTATTTTGTAAAGTTTGCATTGACACAAGCTCAGACAGTATAACAGTCATACTAAATATGAAAGTTATATAAACATAACTCCAAAACCAAACATGTGTCATGTCTAAAAATGCCTGTAATAATGTATTTATGTGAGTTTGTAAGGTTTGCAAAAACAAAATTTAGTTTTTTACTCAATATGAAAGTAATGATCTTAGAATCCTGAGATAATGCGAAAAAAGCAATAACAATGTATTTAAACATAATTCCTAAATAACCCATGCAAAATGGGTAATAATGCCTGGAGACATGTATCTTTGTTAGTTTTACTAGAAAAATGATCTTTTGGAAAGTTCGCCAGACACAAGCTAGTTTTTTTAAATTCAATATGACAGTATAACAGTCATACTAAATATGAAAGTTATCTAAACATAACTCCAAAACCAAACATGTGTCATGTCTAAAAATGCCTGTAATAATGTATTTATGTGAGTTTGTAAGGTTTGCTAAAACAAAAAGTAGTTTTTACTCAATATGAAAGTAATGATCTTAGAATCCTGAGATGATGCGAAAAAAGCAATACAAATGTATTTAAACATAATTCCTAAACAACCCATGCAAAATGGGTAATAATGCCTGGAGTCGTGTATCTTTGTTAGTTTTACTAGAAAAATTATATTTTGTAAAGTTTGCAAAGACACAAGCTAGTTTTTTTAATTCAATATGACAGTATAACAGTCATACTAAATATAAAAGTTATATAAACATAACTCCAAAACCAAACACGTGTCATGTCTAAAAATGTCTGTAATAATGTATTTATGCAAGTTTGTAAGGTTTGCAAAAACAAAAAGTAGTTTTTTTTTTCCACTATATGAAAGTAATGTAGAATCCTGAGATAATGCAAAAAAAGCAATAAAAATGTATTTAAACATAATTCCTAAACAACACATGCAAAATGGATAATAATGCCTGGAGATATGTATCTTTGTTAGTTTTACTAGAAAAAGTATCTTTTGTAAAGTTTGCAAAGACACAAGCTAGTTTTTTTAAATTCAATATGACAGTATAACAGTCATACTAAATATGAAAGTTATCTAAACATAACTCCAAAACCAAACATGTGTCATGTCTAAAAATGCCTGTAATAATGTATTTATGTGAGTTTGTAAGGTTTGCTAAAACAAAAAGTAGTTTTTACTCAATATGAAAGTAATGATCTTAGAATCCTGAGATAATGCGAAAAAAGCAATACAAATGTATTTAAACATAATTCCTAAACAACCCATGCAAAATGGGTAATAATGCCTGGAGACATGTATCTTTGTTAGTTTTACTAGAAAAATGATCTTTTGTAAAGTTTGCAAAGACACAAGCTAGTTTTTTTTATTCAATATGACAGTATAACAGTCATACTAAATATGAAAGTTATATAAACATAACTCGAAAACCAAACATGTGTCATGTCTAAAAATGTCTGTAATAATGTATTTATGCAAGTTTGTAAGGTTTGCAAAAACAAAAAGTAATTTTTTACTCAATATGAAAGTAATGATTTTAGAATCCTGAGATAATGCGAAAAAAGCAATAAAAATGTATTTAAACATAATTTCTAAACAACCCATGCAAAATGGGTAATAATGCCTGGATTTGTGTATCTTTGTTAGTTTTACTAGAAAAATTATATTTTGTAAAGTTTGCAAAGACACAAGCTAGTTTTTTTTATTCAATATGACAGTATAACAGTCATACTAAATATAAAAGTTATATAAACATAACTCCAAAACCAAACACGTGTCATGTCTAAAAATGTCTGTAATAATGTATTTATGTAAGTTTGTAAGGTTTGCAAAAACAAAAAGTAGTTTTTTTTTTTCACTATGAAAGTAATGTAGAATCCTGAGATAATGCAAAAAAAGCAACAAAAATGTATTTAAACATAATTCCTAAACAACACATGCAAAATGGCTAATAATGCCTGGAGACATGTATCTTTGTTAGTTTTACTAGAAAAAGTATCTTTTGTAAAGTTTGCAAAGACACAAGCTAGTTTTTTTTTATTCAATATGACAGTATAACAGTCATACTAAATATGAAAGTTATATAAACATAACTTCAAAACCAAACGTGTGTCATGTCTAAAATTGCCTGTAATAATGTATGTATGTGAGTTTGAAAGGTTTGCAACAACAAAAAGTAGTTTTTTACTCAATATGAAAGTAATGATTTTAGAATCCTGAGATAATGCGAAAAAAGCAATAAAATGTATTTAAACATAACTCTTAAAAAACACATGCAAAATGGCTAATAATGCCTGGAGACATGTATCTTTGTTAGTTTTACTAGAAAAAGTATCTTTTTTAGAGTTTGCAAAGACACTAGCTAGGTTTTTTAAATTCAATATGACAGTATAACAGTCATACTACATATGAAAGTTATATAAACATAACTCCAAAACCAAACGTGTGTCATGTCTAAAATTGCCTTTAATAATGTATGTATGTGAGTTTGAAAGGTTTGCAACAACAAAAAGTAGTTTTTTACTCAATATGAAAGTAATGATCTTAGAATCCTGAGATAATGCGAAAAAAGCAATAAAAATGTATTCAAACTTAATTCCTATACAACCCATGCAAAATGGGTAATAATGCCTGGAGACGTGTATCTTTGTTAGTTTTACGAGAAAAATGATCTTTTGTAAAGTTTGCAAAGACACAAGCTAGTTTTTTTTATTCAATATGACAGTATAACAGTCATACTAAATATGAAAGTTATATAAACATAACTCCAAAACCAAACGTGTGTTCTGTCTAAAATTGCCTATAATAATGTATGTATGTGAGTTTGAAAGGTTTGCAAAAACAAAAAGTAGTTTTTTACTCAATATGAAATTAATGATTTTAGAATCCTGAGATAATGCGAAAAAAGCAATAAAAATGTATTTAAACATAACTCCTAAAAAACACATGCAAAATGGCTAATAATGCCTGGAGACATGTATCTTTGTTAGTTTTACTAGAAAAATGATCTTTGTAAAGTTTGCAAAGACACAAGCTAGTTTTTTTTTATTCAGTATGAGAGTATAACAGTCATACTAAATATGAAAGTTATCTAAACATAACTCCAAAACCAAACATGTGTCATGTCTAAAAATGCCTGTAATAATGTATTTATGCAAGTTTGTAAGGTTTGCAAGAACAAAAAGTACTATTTTACTCAATATGAAAGTAATGATCTTAGAATCCTGAGATAATGCGAAAAAAGCAATAAAAATGTATTTAAACGTAATTCCTAAACAACACATGCAAAATGGATAATAATGCCTGGAGACATGTATCTTTGTTAGTTTTACTAGAAAAAGTATCTTTTGTAAAGTTTGCAAAGACACTAGCTAGGTTTTTTAAATTCAATATGACAGTATAACAGTCATACTACATATGAAAGTTATATAAACATAACTCCAAAACCAAACGTGTGTCATGTCTAAAATTGCCTTTAATAATGTATGTATGTGAGTTTGAAAGGTTTGCAACAACAAAAAGTCGTTTTTTACTCAATATGAAAGTAATGATTTTAGAATCCTGAGATAATGCGAAAAAAGCAATAAAAATGTATTTAAACATAATTCCTAAACAACCCATGCAAAATGGATAATAATGCCTGGAGAAATGTATCTTTGTTAGTTTTACTAGAAAAATTATCTTTTGTAAAGTTTGCAAAGACACAAGCTAGGTTTTTTTAAATTCAATATGACAGTATAACAGTCATACTAAATATGAAAGTTATCTAAACATAACTCCAAAACCAAAATGTGTCAGGTCTAAAAATGCCTGTAATATTGCAAACTTTTCAAACTCACATACATACATTATTATAGGCAATTTTAGACATGACACACGTTTGGTTTTGGAGTTATGTTTATATAACTTTTATATTTAGTATGACTGTTATACTGTCATATTGAATAAAAAAACTAGCTTTACAAAATATAATTTTTCTAGTAAAACTAACAAAGATACACGTCTCCAGGCATTATTACTCATTTTGCATGGGTTGTTTAGGAATTATGTTTAAATACATTTTTATTGCTTTTTTCGCATTATCTCAGGATTCTAAGATCATTACTTTCATATTGTAAAAACTACTTTTTGTTTTAGCAAACCTTACAAACTCACATAAATACATTATTACAGGCATTTTTAGACATGACACATGTTTGGTTTTGGAGTTATGTTTAGATAACTTTCATATTTAGTATGACTCTTATACTGTCATATTGAATTTAAAAAAAACTAGCTTGTGTCTTGGCAAACTTTCCAAAAGATAATTTTCTAGTAAAACTAACAAAGATACATGTCATCAGGCATTATTACCCATTTTGCATGAGTTATTTAGGAATTATGTTTAAATACATTTTTATTGCTTTTTTCGCATTATCTCAGGATTCTAAGATCATTACTTTCATATTGAGTAAAAAACTAAATTTTGTTTTTGCAAACCTTACAAACTCACATAAATACATTATAACAGGCATTTTTAGACATGATACATGTTTGGTTTTGGAGTTATGTTTATATAACTTTCATATTTAGTATGACTGTTATACTGTCTGAGCTTGTATCAATGCAAACTTTACAAAATACCATTTTTCTAGGACAACTAACAAAGATACATGTTTCCAGACATTATTGGCCATTTTGCTTGTGTTGTTTAGGAGTAATGTTTAAATACATTTTTAATTTTTTGTCGCATTATCTCAGGATTTTAAGAACAATACAGTCATATTGAGTAAAAAAAAACCTACTTTTTGTGTTTGCAAGATTTAAAAAAGCATGTGTTTCAAGTAAAAACTGCCAACGATGCATTATTTCAGGCATTATTAGCCACTTTTCATGTGTGGTTGGAGTTATGTTTAAATAACTGTAATATTGAGTGTGACAGTATACTGTCATAGTGAGTAAACTCTAATTTATGTATTGCAAACCTTACAAAATCATATACATCTAGTAAAACTCACATGGATTCAATATTACAGACAGTTTTAGACATTTCGCATGTTTGGTTTAGGAATTATGTTGGAATCATTTTTATTAATTTTTTCGTATAATCTCAGAATTTTAGAACATTACTGTCATATTGAGTAAAAAAAATATTTTTGTGTTTGCAAGCCTTAAAAAAGCATATGTTTCGAGTAAAACCTACAAGAATGCATTATTTCAGGCATTGTCAGTCATTTTTCATATGTAGTTTAAGAGTTGTGTTTAAATAACTGTCATATTGAGTGTGGCAGTTATACTGTCATATTGAGTAAAAAAAACTAACCTGTGTCTTTGCAAACCTTACAAAAGAAAATGTTTCTAGTAACACTCACAAAGATACATTTTTTCACGCATTATTAGACATGTTTCATGTGTGGTTAGGAGTTATAAATAAATAATTGTCATATTGAGTGTTACAGTTATAATGTCATTATGTGTAAAACCTAATTTTTGTATTTGCAAACCTTACAAAAACAATTGATTCTAGTAAAGCTTACATAGATTCAATATTACAGGCATTTTTAGACATTTTACATGTTTGGTTTAAAATTTGTGTTTGAATACATTTTTATTGCTTTTTTCGCATTATCTCGGGATTCTAAGAACATTACTTTCATATTGAGTAAAAAACTACTTTTTGTTTTTGCAAACCTTACAAACTCACATAAATACATTACTACAGGCATTTTTAGACATGACACATGTTTGGTTTTGGAGTTATGTTTATATATCTTTCATATTTAGTATGACTGTTCTGCTGTCCTATTGAATTAAAAAACTAGCTTGTGTCTTTGATATCTTTACAAAAGATCATTTTTTTAAACTAACAACGTTACATGTCTCCCTTGGCATTATTAGCCATTTTGCATGTGTTGTTTAGGACTTAGGTTTAAATACATTTTTATTGCTTTTTTCCCATTATCTCAGGGTTCTAAAAACATTACAGTCATATTGAGTAAAAAACTACTTTTTGTGATAGCAAAATGTAAAACTCAGTAAAACTCCCAAGGATTCATTATTTCAGGCATTATTAGCCATTTTTATGTGTAGTTTATGAGTTATGTTTAAATAACTGTCATATTGAGTGTGACTTTGTCATTGTGAGTAAAACCTAATTTTTGTATTTGCAAACCTTACAAAAACAACTGATTCTAGTAAAACTCACATTTAAACAATATTACAGGCATGTTTAGACATATTGCATGTTTGGTTTTGGAGTTATGTTTGTATAACCGGCTTTCTGAGCCGCCACCTTTGTGTCCTACTGATCCAGGAAAATGTTGTTCGGGGGCTTCTATGCCCCCTGGTAGGGTCCTCCAAGACAAACAGGTCCTAGGTGAGGGATCAGACAAAGAGCAGCTCAAAGACCTTTATTAAAAGTACAATTGAGGACCTAGATTTTTTCTCGCCCGGACGCAGGTCACCGTGGCTCCCCTGTGGAGCCAGGCCCAGAGGTGGGGCACGATGGCGATTGACGGGCCTCGAAGAGGCAACGTGGATCCCCCCTCCAGGGCTCACCACTCATGGGCTTGGGTCATAAAGGGTGCAGTGTGAGCTGGGCGGCAGCTGAAGGCAGGGCACCTGGTGGTCCGATTATCGGCTACATATGCTAGCTCTTGGGACATGGAACATCACCTCGCTGGGAGGGAAGGAGCCTGAGCTGGTGCATGAGGTGGAACGTTCCCGGCTAGATATAGTTGGACTCACAGCAAGGGCTCTGGAACCTGTTCACTCAAGAGGGGCTGGACTGAGCTGAACTTTCATTACTTGCAACGCCAGAGTGGAAGAGATTCCACACTGGCGTTGCAACTAATGAGAGGTGGCAATTCTTGTTGCCCCCCGGCTCAAAGCCTGCACGTTGGACTTTAACCCAATAGACGAGATAGTAGCTTCCCTCAGCCTTCGGGTTGGGTGACGGGTCCTGACTGTTGTTTGTGTTTACACACCAAACAGCAGCTCAGAGTACCCACTCTTTTTGGATTCCCTTGAGGGAATACTGGAGAGTGCTCCCTCGGGTGATTCCCTTGTTCTGCTGGTGGACTTCAATGCTCATGTGGGCAACGACAGTGAAACCTGGAGAGTCGTGATTGGGAAAAATGGCCACCCGGATCTGAACCCAAGTGGTGCTTTGTTATTGGACTTTTGTGCTTGTCACGGATTGTCCATAACAAACACAATGTTCAAACATAAGGGTGTCCATATGTGCACTTGGCACAAGGACACCCTCGGCCGCATGATTGACTTTGTAGTTGTGTCATGGGATTTGCGGCCTCATGTTTTGGACACTCTGTGAAGAGAGGGGCAGAGCTTTCTATCAACCACCACCTGGTGGTGAGCTGGCTCCGATGGTAGGGAGGATGCCGGTCAGACCTGTTAGGCCCAAACGCATTGTAAGGGTCTGCTGGGAACGCCTAGCAGAGTCTCCTGAAGAACTTTGAACATGTCCGGAAGAACTTTGAACATGTCAGGAGGGAGGTGCTGGACATTGAGTCTGAGTGGACCATGTTCCGTTCCTCTCTTGTTGAGCCAGCTGATTGAAGCTGTGGCCGCAAGGTGTTTGGTGCCTGTCGTGGCGGTAATCCACCAGCAGTGAGGGATGCTGTCAAGCTGAAGAAAGAGCCATCGGGTCCTTTTGGCTCATGGGACTCCAGAGGCAGTGGGCATACCGACAGGCCAAGCGAGACCTCCTCAATCCCACCAACACGTCTTCCTATGAGGAAACAGTGCCTGGGAAGTCTGTGGTGGGCTCTCCTATTTCTGGGGCTGAGGTTGACAAGGTAATTAAAAAGCTCCTTGGTGGCAAGGCCCCGGGGTTATGAGCTCCGTCCGGAGTTCCTTAAGGCTCTGGATGCTGTGGGGCAGTATTGGTTTACAAGACTCTGCAACATTGCGTCTACATCGGGGGCGGTACCTCTGGATTGGCGGACCGGATTGGCAGACCGGGTCTGCCAATCCCGTCTGCTATGAGTCCTAACTGCTTTGGTACACCTGCCGATGACAACCTTCAGTATTTTGTGGCTGTCATCAGCCACAAAATACTACATTACCCTGGCGTTGCAAGTAATGAGAGGCTGGGTTGTCAGAAGGGGAACCGGAGGGTGTGTTCCAACTATCGTAGATCACACTCCTCAGCCTTCCCGGTAAGGTCTATTCATGCGTACTGGAGAGGAGGAACCTCGGATCCAGGACAATCAGTGTGGTTTTTCCTGGTCGTGGAACGGTAGACCAGCTCTAAACTCTCGGCAGGGTCCTTGAGTGTGCATGGGAGTTTGCCCAACCAGTCTACATAATTTTTGTGGACTTGGAGAAGACATTCGGCCTTGAGGGTAGTGCTCAGAGAGTATGGAGTATCGGCATGTCTGATTGTGGCGGGTGTCTCCCTGTATGATCAGTGTCAGAGCTTGGTCCGCATTGCCGGCAGTATGTCGGACCCCTTTCCAGTGAGGGTTGGACTCCGCCAAGGCTGCCCTTTGTCACCGATTCTGTTCATAACTTTAATGGACAGAATATCTAGGCGCAGTCATGGCTTTGACTGCGCCTGGTTTGGTGGCTGCAGGATTAGGTCTCTGCTTTTTGCAGATGATGTGGTCCTGATGGCTTCAACTGGCCAGGATCTTCAGCTTTCATTGGATCGGTTCGCAGTGAAGCGACTGGGATGAGAATCAACACCTCCAAGTCCGAGTCCATTGTTCTCGCCCTGGAAAGGGTGGAGTGCCATCTCCAGGTTGGGAAAGAGATCTTGCCCCAAGTGAAAGCGTTCAAGTACCTAGGAGTCTTGTTCACGAGTGAGGATAGAGTGGATCGTGAGATCTACAGGCGGATCGGTGCGGCGTCTTCAGTAATGAGGACGCTATATCGATCCGTTGTGGTGAAGAAGGAGCTGAGCCAGAAGGAAAAGCTTTCAATTTACCGGTCGATCAACGTTCCCATCCTCACCTATGGTCATGAGCTTTAAGTTATGACCAAAAGGACAAGGTCACAGGTACAAGCGGCCGAAATGAGTTTCCTCCGCCGGGTGGTGGGTCTCTCCCTTAGAGATAGGGTGAGAAGCTCTGTCATCCGTGAGGAACTCAGTGTAAAGCCGCTGCTCCTCCACATTGAGAGGAGCCAGATGAGGTGGTTCGGGCATCTGCTCAGGATGCCACATTGATACAATATTACAGGCATGTTTAGACATCTTGCATGTTTGGTTTTGGAGTTATGTTTCTAAAACCTGCTTTCTGAACCGCCACCTTTGTGGTTTGCGTGTCCCACTGATCCTAGGAGCTATGTTGTCCAGGGGCTTCTTTTCCCCCTGGTAGGGTCCCCCAAGAAAAACAGGTCCTAGGTGAGGAATCAGACAAAGAGCAGCTCAAAGACCTTTATGAAAAGTACAAATCGAGGACCTAGATTTTTTTCTTGCCCGGACGCGGGTCACCATGGCTCCCCTGTGGAGCCAGGCCCAGAGGTGGGGCACGATGGCGAGCGACTGGTGCCCATGGGGCCCAGCTCGAAGAGGCAACGTGGGTCCCCCCTGCAATAGGCTCACCACTCATGGGCTGGGTCATAGAGGTCGGGTGCAGTGTGAGCTGGGCGGCAGCCGAAGGCAGGGCACTTGGCAGTCCGATTATCGGCTACATAAGCTCGCTCTTGGGACGTGGAACGTCACCTCGCAGGGATGGAAGGAGCCTGAGCTGGTGCGCGAGGTGGAGAAGTTCCCGGCTAGATAAAGTTGGACTCACTTCGACGCACAGCAAGGGCTCTGGAACCTGTTCTCTCAAGAGGGGTTGGACTCTCTCCCACTCTGGCGTTGCAAGTAATGAGAGGCTGGGTTGTCAATTCTTGTTGCCCCCCGGCTCAAAGCCTGCACATTGGACTTAACCCAGTAGATGAGATGGTAGCTTCCCTCCGCTTTCTGGTTGGGTGACGGGTCCTGACTGTTGGTGTTTACGCACCAAACAGCAGCTCAGAGTACCCACTCTTTTTGGATTCCCTTGAGAGTGCTCCCTCTGGTGATTCCCTTGTTCTGCTGGGGGTCTTCAAAGCTCATGTTGGCAACGACAGTGAAACCTGGAGAGTCGTGATTGGGAAAAATGGCCACCCGGATCTGAACCCAAGTGGTGCTTTGTTATTGGACTTTTGTGCTCGTCACGGATTGTCCATAACAAACACAATGTTCAAACATAAGGGTGTCCATATGTGCACTTGGCACCAGGACACCCTCGGCCGCAGTTCCATGATTGACTTTGTAGTTGTGTCATGGGATTTGCGGCCTCATGTTTTGGACACTCGGGTGAAGAGAGGGGCGAGCTTTCTACCGATCACCACCTGGTGAGCTGGCTCCGATGGTGGGGAAGGATGCCGGACAGACCTGGCAGGCCCAAACGCATTGTGAGAGTCTTTTGGGAACGCCTAGCAGAGTCTCCTGTCAGAGAGAGTTTCTTTTTCCACCTCCGGAAGAACTTTGAACATGTCACAAAGGAGGTGCTGGACATTGAGTCGGAATGGATCATGTTCCGTGCCTCTCTTGTCGAGCCAGCTGATTGGAGCTGTGGCCGCAAGGTGTTTGGTGCCTGTCCTGGCGGTAATCCTAGAACCCGCTGGTGGCCACCAGCAGTGCGGGATGCCGTCAAGCTGAAGAAAGAGCTTATCTGGTCCTTTTGGCTCATGGGACTCCAGAAGCAGCGGGCATACCGACAGGCCAAGCGAAACCTCCTCAATCCCACCAACACGTCTTCTTATGAGGAGGCAGTGTCTGGGGAATCTGTGGTAGGCTCTCCTATTTCTGGGGCTGAGGTTGCCAAGGTAGTTAAAAACCTCCTCGGTGGATGAGCTCCGTCCGGAGTTCCTTAAGGCTCTGGATGCTGTGGGGCTGTTTTAGTTGACAAGACTCTGCAACATCGCGTGGACATCTAGGGCGGTACCTCTGGATTGGCAGACCGGGGTGGTGGTTCTTCTCTTTAAGAAGGGGAACCGGAGGGTGTGTTCCAACTATCGTAGATCACACTCCTCAGCCTTCCCGGTAAGGTCTATTCATGTGTACTGGAGAGGAGGAACCTCGGATCCAGGACGAACAGTGTGGTTTTCGTCCTGGTCGTGGAACGGTAGACCAGCTCTATACTCTCGGCAGCGTCCTTGAGTGTGCATGGGAGTTTGCCCAACCAGTCTACATGTGCTTTGTGGACTTGGAGAAGACATTCCACCATGGCCACCCCGGGAAGTCCTGTGGGGAGTGCTCAGAGAGTATGGGGTATCGGCATGTCTGATTGTGGCGGGTCGCTCCCTGTATGATCAGTGTCAGAGCTTGGTCTGCATTGCCGGCAGTAAGTCGGACCCCTTTCCAGTGAGGGTTGGACTCCGCCAAGGCTGCCCTTTGTCACCGATTCTGTTCATAACTTTTGTGGACAGAATTTCTAGGCGCAGTCATGGCGTTGAGGGGATCCGGTTTGGTGGCTGCAGGATTAGGTCTCTGCTTTTTGCAGATGATGTGGTCCTTATGGCTTCAACTGGCCAGGATCTTCAGCTCTCATTGGATCGGTTCGCAGCCGAGTGTGAAGCGACTGGGATGAGAATCAGCACCTCCAAGTCCGAGGTTCTCGCCCGGGAAAGGGTGGAGTGCCATCTCGAGGTTGGGCAGGAGATCTTGTGGATGAGTTCAAGTACCTGGAGTCTTGTTCATGAGTGAGGGAAGAGTGGATCGTGATATGCACAGGCTGATCGGTGCGGCGTCTTCAGTAATGAGGACGCTATATCGATTCGTTGTGGTAAGAAGGAGCTGAGCCAGAAGGAAAAGCTCTCAATTTACCGGTCGATTTACGTTCCCATCCTCACCTATGGTCATGAGCTTTGGGGTAAGACCGAAAGGACAAGATCACGGGTACAAGCGGCCAAAATGAGTTTTCTCCACTGGGTGGCGGGTCTCTCCCTTACTGTAAGAATTTTCACCGTTTAATTACAGTAACCTACTGGCACCTATTGGTTCCAGTATAAAACTGTTTTTCTACAGCACACATACTGTGATTTATCACTACAGTTTATTACTGTAAAAAGTATCACAGTACTGTGCTGTATCAAATATACGCTTCACAGCATAATACTGTCATCTGTTTAGCGGCATTACACTGTTATTTTAGTGTATCCACTGTAATATCCATTAACAGTTAATTACAGTAAAATAATTGTAAGCACTATAGACTGAGCTTTACAGTATAATGCCACTAGAAGTTAATGAATTGAACTTTTAAATTTTCAAAATCAAAACCCCTGCAATCTGCTGGCATAAAAATGACTGGAGAAATGGCCTTGCAAGTTAATGCTTTTATTAACCAATTGTTTTAAAGTGCATCAAATACATTCAATGTACATTTAGTGCATTCTTCTTATTTTCAGTAAAGCATTTTAACATTTAGAACATGTCAACTTAATTTCAAACTGGAGACAAAACACTGAACACGAGTCCAGTGTTTAGTTGTCGGCTACATAAAGCCCCACTCAAAGTCTGTGAGATGTTTTATAAGGGTGGCTACGTGAGGATTTACAGTTGCTGCCTTTTTCTGAACCAGCTTCCCGCTCTTCTTGGACACCACCTTTCCCTGGCTAGCCTTTGTTCCCCTCTCGGGGTTAACGCCAATGAATCGCCTAAAAAAGAGAGAAAGCATATTAGATATTCTGTTGTGATTGAAGATTACTTGCAGTCGATACAGAACTCCACTCACATTGTTATTTAGGAATATGCACTGCACAAATATTAATATCAATTTTAGGATATATGTGAGCCTATACCATAACCACAGCTGTAGATGAGTGAATGCTCTAAAACCCATTAAGACAAATTCAGAGAGGAAGACAATGCTAAAGCCTCCCCAATCCCTCTCTCTATTTATGTTTTCTCTCCATCTACGGGACCGTGTATTTACGCTGATGTTTCCTGCTTTCACCCATTTAACATATCGTTACCTGCTCATTACCTGTCTTCTCTGCATCCTGGGGTCACACTGGTGCTTCTTGCCTTTACCCATTCAACATATCTTTACCTGCACATCACCTACCTTCTCTGCATAGTGTGGTCACGCTGGTGCTTTCTACCTTTACCCATTCAACATATCTTTACCTGCACATTACCTACCTTCTCTGTATCCTGGCGTCTAGCTGGTGTTTCCTGCCTTTACCCATTCAACATATCTTTACCTGCACATTACCTACCTTCCCTGCATCCTGGGGTCACACTGGTGCTTCTTTCTTTCACCATACAACATATCTTCACCTGCACATACCTACCTTGTCTGCATTGCGTCGACCACACCTGCGCTTCCTTCTTTCACCCATTCAACATACCTTCACCCGCACATTACCTACCTTCTCTGCATAGTGGGGTCACACTGGTGCTTCCTGCCTTTACCCATTCAACATATCTTCACCCGCACATTACCTACCTTCTCTGCATCCTGGGGTCAAACAGGTGCTTCCTTCTTTGACCCAGTCAACATATCTTTACCTGCACATTACCTACCTTCTCTGTATCCTAGAGTCAAACTGGTGCTTCGGTCCCTAATAAGAAGGTCCACAACGGAACAGAAGAGTCATTGATTTAAGGCACAGAATTGGGGAAATGACAAGTCAAATTCCTGAACAGAGGTGAGAAATATAAAATAAAATATCCTAACAGTATTTAACAGTATCGAGAGGATTTACCTTTGAACAAATTCCAATGTCCGAGCACCAAGCAAGAAGGGCAGCAAGCCCTGAGATGAAGCTAGGTTGGACGCCTTTGCAGATGACATCACCTTCCATGCTGATCATCCAACGTTTTATTGTGACTTTGTCACCAGCAACTGGTACAGTCAAGAAATGCAGTTTATGTTCCTAAACAGTATCCAATATTGGTAGCATTTTAAAAGTATTTGAAATGGCCACCTCACTCGCTCTCTCTTTACTCTGTTTACATCTAGTCTCCTAAGGCAGTGGTTCTCAAATGGGGGTACGCGTACTCCTGGGGGTACTTGAAGGTATGCCAAGGGGTACGTGAGATTTTTAAAAAAATATTCTAAAAATAGCAACAATTCAAAAACCCTTTATAAATATATTTATTGAATAATACTTCGACAAAATATGAATGTAAGTTCATAAACTGAACATCTAATCAAGTAGGCTATTCCATTCATTACCATAAAGCCAGAGTTTCCCCCATGCCATGATGGTTTGACCCTACCTGGCGGTGCCACACGGCACCAACTGTCAATCAACTATCCATGTAGAAAACAATGGAGGCGTGGTTAAAGCGTAGCAGTAATGCAGCTGAGACATGTGGACTTGTTCCATAAATATTGATGTTAAAGATTTCTTTTTTTGTGAAGAAATGTTGAGAATGAAGTTCATGAATCCAGATGGATCTGTATTACAATCCCCAAAGAGGGCACTTTAAGTTGATTACTTCTATGTGTAAAAATCTTTATTTATAATTGAATCACTTGTTTATTTTTCAACAAGCTTTTAGTTATTTGTAATTCTTTTTTTCCAAATAGTTCAAGAAAGACCACAACAAATGAGCAATATTTTGCACTGTTATACAATTTAATAAATCAGAAACTGATGACATAGTGCTGTATTTTACTTCTTTATCTCTTTTTTTTCAACCAAAAATGCTTTGCTCTGATTAGGGGGTACTTGAATTAAAAAAATGTTCACAGGGGTACATCACTGAAAAAAGGTTGAGAACCACTGTCCTAAGGCAGTGGTTCTCAACCTTTTTTCAGTGCTGTGAACATTTTTTTAATGCAAGTAGACCTCCAGACTTTATAAATATATATAAAAAGTAATTCAAACAGAAAATGACACATCAAGGTACAAGTGACTCTTACCTTGTTATCAAAAACACACGATGCAGTAGGATGGATTTAGCAGGGGCGGCCAGGTGAAATGAAGCTCGGTTGGACGAATTGTGGGCGGACCCAAGAAACAAGTCTGAAAAATACTGAATTATACTGTAGGTTTTACAGTAACTTACTGCTGGTCGATATTTTTTGAAAAATGCAACACAATTTACAGTACTTAACTGCATTTAAGAAGAACAGGATAGGTTGATTGGCAACACTAAATTGGCCCTAGTGTGTGAATGTGAGTGTGAATGTTGTCTGTCTATCTGTGTTGGCCCTGCGATGAGGTGGTGACTTGTCCAGGGTGTACCCCGCCTCCCGCCCGATTGTAGCTGAGATAGGCTCCAGCGCCCCCCGCGACCCCGAAGGGAATAAGCGGTAGAAAATGGATGGATGGATGGAGTATATAACTGTAATTTTATTTTTTATTTTTACAGTAATTTTTTACAGTGAAGGTCATGGGTGTCAAACTCTGGCCCGTGGGCCCTTGAGGCAATATCAAATTAACACTAAAGCCGAACCGTGGATTATACATTGCGGCAGTGCCGCAGTAACACCGCTACTTCTAATACTTGCCAACCCTCCCGGGTTTGACTCCAGCACTCCTCCCGAAATTTTTTTTTTTTTTTCAGCTAGTCAAACGAGTGCTGGCCCAGTTTCATGTCAGTGCAGCATCTGCACCCACACACAGTTGAATGCAACGCATACTTCATCAACAGCGATACAGGTTACACTGACGGTAGCCAAATAAAAACTTTAACACTTTTAGGAATATACGCCACACTGTGAATCCACACCAAACAAGAATGACAAACACATTTCGGGAGAACATCCGCACCGTAGCACAACATAAACACAACAGAACAAATACCCAGAACCCTTTGTAGCACTAAATCTTCCGGGACGCTGCAAGGTGTGTGTGTGTGTGGGTGGGGGTGGTTTGGTGGTAGCGGGGGTGTATTTTGTAGCATCCCGAAAGAGTTAGTGCTGCAAAGGATTCTGGGCATTTGTTCTTTTGTGTTTATGTTGTGTTACGGTGCGGATGTTCTCCCGAAAAGTGTTTTTTATTCTTGTTCGGTGTGGGTTCACAGTGTGGCGTATATTTCTAACAGTGTTAAAGTTTTTTATACTGGCACCCTCAGTGTAACCTGTATCGCTGTTGATGAAGTATGCTTTGCATTCATTTGTGTATGCGTGCTGAAACTGCACATATCTTGTGACTGGGTCTGAATGATGTTAGAATTGGGTGTACGAGATATGACTGTTGAACACCTTCGTTCGATAACGAAAGTTGCCTCGGCTCAAAGCCTGAGCCCCGACATTAAAGAACTAGCATCCAATAAAAGATGCCAAGTATCTGGCTTGGGCACATCAAATTAGATCAGTGTGTTGCAAACTGAGCAGTTTAAAGTCCTGAATGGTTGTCTTATTCATTGTTATTTTATTTTCAAATTTATTAGCCTGTGGAAAAAGTTAATCTTGATATTTACCTCAGAAGGCTGCAAATAGAAAAGAGGCATTCCATTTTTATTTAAATTGTATTTGATATGCGATTGATATTTTTTAATTAATATTATTATTATTTGAAACTCGATTTTGCATGTCACTATAAAGTTATATAATCCTTGCTTGTTCAATATTCAAAGCAAAACTTGTTTGGGTCCCTATTAAAAGGTTAATTTGTTCAACCTTGGTTCAGTTTTAAACTTTGGCCCACTCTGTATTTGAGTTTGACACCCCTGGTGAAGGTGAAGCTCTGTCATCCTGGAGGAACTCACAGTAAAGCCGCTGCTCCTCCACATTGAGAGGAGCCAGATGAGGTGGTTCGGGCATCTGCTCAGGATGCCACCCAAACGCCTCCCTAGGGAGGTGTTTAGGGCAAGTCCGACCGGCAGGAGGCCACGGGGAAGACCCAGGACACATTGGGAACACTATGTCTCCCGGCTGGCCTGGGAACGCCTCGGGATCCCCCGAGAAAAGCTGGACGAAGTGGCTGGAGAAAGGGAAGTTTGGGCTTCTCTGCTTAGGCTGCGGCCCCCGCAACCCGACCATAACCCGACCATAAGCGGAAGAAAATGGATGGATTTAGTATGACAGTTATACTGTCATATTGAGTACAAAAACTAACTAAACCTTACACAATATGTTGTTCCTAGTAAAATTCACAAAGATACATATCTCCAGGCATTATTAGCCATTTTGCATGTGTGGTTTAGGAGTTATGTTTAAATAACTGTCAGATTGAGTTTGACATTATACTGTCATAGTGAGTAAAACCCATATTTTGTATTTGCAAACCTTACAAAAACAACTGATTCTAGTAAAACTCACATTAATACAATATTACAGGCATGTTTAGACATATTGCATGTTTGGTTTTGGAGTTATGTTTATATAACCCCCTTTCTGAGCCGCCACCTCTGTGGTTTGCGTGTACCACTGATCCTAAGAGCTATGTTGTCCGAGGACTTCTATGCCCCCTGGTAGGGTCCCTCAAGACAAACAGGTCCTAGGTGAGGGATCAGACAAAGAGCAGCTCAAAGACCTTTATGAAAAGTACAAATCGAGGACCTAGATTTTTTTCTCGCCCAGGCACGGGTCACCGTGGCTCTCCTGTGGAGCCAGGCGCAGAGGTGGGGCACGATGTCTCCATGGGGCCCTGCCGGGCTCAGCTCGAAGAGGCAACGTGGGTCAACCCTCCAATGGGCTCACCACTCATGGGCCCATTGAGGTCAAAGAGGTCGGATGCAGTGTGAACTGGGCGGCAGCAGAAGGCAGGGCACTTGGCGGTCCGATTATCGGCTACATAATCTCGCTCTTGGGACGTGGAACGTCACCTCGCTGTGAGGGAAGGAGCCTGAGCTGGTGCGCGAGGTGAAGAAGTTCCGGCTAGATATAGTTGGACTCACTTCGACGCACAGCAAGGGCTCTGGAACCTGTTCTCTCAAGAGGGGCTGGACTCTCTTCCACTCTGGCGTTGCAAGCAATGAGAGGCTGGGGTGGCAATTGTTGTTGCTCAAAGCCTGCACGTTGGACTTTAACCCAGTAGACGAGATGGTAGCTTCCCTCCGCCTTCGGGTTGGGTGACGGGTCCTGACTGTTGTTTGTGTTTACGCACCAAACAGTAGCTCAGAGTACCCACTCTTTTTGGATTCCCTTGAAGGAGTACTGGAGAGTGCTCCCTCGGGTGATTCCTTTGTTCTGTTGGGGGACTTCAATGCTCATGTTGGCAAGGACAGTGAAACCTGGAGAGTCGTGATTGGGAAAAATGGCCACCCGGATCGAACCCATGTTGTGCTTTGTTATTGGACTTTTGTGCTCGTCACGGATTGTCCATAACAAACACAATGTTCAAACATAAGGGTGTCTATATGTGTACTTGGCACCAGGACACCCTCGGCCGCAGTTCCATGATTGACTTTGTAGTTGTGTCATGGGATTTGCGGCCTCATGTTTTGGACACTCGGGTGAAGAGAGGGGCAGAGCTTTCTACCGATCATCACCTGGTGGTGAGCTGGCGCCGATGGTGGGGGGGGATGCAGGACAGACCTGGCAGGCCCAAACGCATTGTGAGGGTCTGCTGGGAACGCCTAGCAGAGTCTCCTGTCAGAGAGAGTTTCTTTTTCCACCTCCGGAAGAACTTTGAACATGTCACGAGGGAGGTGCTGGACATTGAGTCTGAGTGGACCATGTTCCGTGCCTCTCTTGTGGAGCCGGCTGATTGGAGCTGTGGCCGCAAGGTGTTTGGTGCCTGTCATGGCGGTAATCCTAGAACTCACTGGTGGCCACCAGCAGTGAGGGATGCCGTCAAGCTGAAGAAAGAGCCTATCGGGTCCTTTTGGCTCATGGGACTCCAGAGGCAGCGGGCATACCGAAAGGCCAAGCAGTGCCTGGGGAATCTGTGGTGGGCTCTCCTATTTCTGGGGCTTAGGTTGCCTAGGTAGTTAAAAAGCTCCTCGGTGGCAAGGCCCCAGGGGTGGATGAGTTCCGTCCGGAGTTCCTTAAGGCTCTGAAAACTGTGGCGCTGTCTTGGTTGACAAGACTCTGCAACATCGCGTGGACATTGGGGGCGGTACCTCTGGATTGGCAGACCGGGGTGGTGGTTCCTCGCTTTATAAAGGGGAACCGGTGAAACACACTCCTCAGCCTTCCCGGTAAGGTCTATTCATGTGTACTGGAGAGGAAGAAACTCGGATCCAGGACGAACAGTGTGGTTTTCGTCCTGGTCGTGGAACGGTAGACCAGGTCTATACTCTCGGCAGGGTCCTTGAGTGTGAAGCGACTGGGATGAGAATCAGCACCTCCAAGTCCAAGTCCATGGTTCTCGCGCAGGAAAGGGTGCAATCTCCAGGTTGGGGAGGAGATCTTGCCCCAAGTGGAGGAGTTCAAGTACCTAGGAGTCTTGTTCACGAGTGAGGATAGAGTGGATCGGGTGATCCACAGGCGGATCGGTGCGGCGTCTTCAGTATTGAGGACGCTATATCGATCCGTTGTGGTGAAAAAGGAGCTGAGCCAGAAGAAAAAGCTCTCAATTTACCGTCGATCTACGTTCCCAGCTTTGGGTTATGACCGAAAGGACAAGGTCACGGGTACAAGTGGCCGAAATGCGTTTCCTCTGCCGGGTGGTGGGTCTCTCCCTTAGAGATAGGGTGAGAAGCTCTGTCATCCGGGAGGAACTCAGAGTAAAGCAGCTGCTCCTTCACATTGAGAGGAGCCAATGAGGTGGTTCGGGCATCTGCTCAGGATGCCACTCGAACGCCACTAGGGAGGTGTTTAGGGAAAGACCGACCGGCAGGAGGCCACGGGGAAGACCTAGGACACATTGGAAAGACTATGTCTCCCGGCTGGCCTGGGAACGCCTTGGAATACCCCGAGAAGAGCTGGACGAAGTGGCTGGGGAGAGGGAAGTCCGAGATTTTATGCTCAGGCAACCCGACCTCGGATAAGCGGAAGAAAATGGATGGATTTAGAATGACAGTTATACTGTCAGATTGAGTACAAAAACTAACTAAACCTCACACAATATATTGTTTCTAGTAAAACTCACAAAGATACATATCTCCAGGCATTATTAGCCATTTTGCATGTGTGGTTTAGGAGTTATGTTTAAATAACTGTCAGATTGAGTGTGACAGTATACTGTCATAGTGAGTAAAACCCATATTTTGTATTTGCAAACCTTACAAAAACAACTAAATCTAGTTAAACTCACACAGATACAATATTACAGGCATTTTTAGACATAATGCATGTTTGGTTTTAGAGTTATGTTTATATAACTTTCATATTTATTATGACAGTTATACTGTCATATTGAATAAAAAAAAAACTAACTTGTGTCTTTGCAAACCTTACAAAAGACCATTTTTCTAGTAAAACTAATGTCGTAATAACATGTCTCCAGGCATTGTTAGCCATTTTGCATGTGTTGTTTGAGTTATGTTTAAATAACTGTCATATTGAGTGTGACAGTATACTGTCATAAAACCCAATTTTTGTATTTGCAACCCTGATTCTAGTAAAACTCACATATATACAATATTACAGGCAGTTTTGGACATAATGCATGTTTGGTTTTGGAGTTATGTTTATATAACTTTCATATATAGTATGACAGCTAAACTGTTATATTGAGTAAAAAAAACTAACTTGTGTTTGTCATAAAACCCAATTTTTGTATTTGCAAACCATACAACTGATTCAAATAAAACTCACATGGATTCAATATTACAGGCATTTTCAGACATTTTGCATGTTTGGTTTAAAAGTTGTGTTTGATTACATTTGTATTGCTTTTTTCGCATTATCTCAGGATTCTAAGATCATTACTTTCATATTGAGTAAAAACTACTTTTTGTTTTTGCAATCATTACAAACTCACATAAATACATTATTACAGGCAGTTTTAGACATGACACATGTTTGGTTTTGGAGTTATGTTTAGATAACTTTCATATTTAGTATGACTGTTATACTGTCATATTGAATTTAAAAAAAACTAGCTTGTGTCTTTGCAAACTTTACAAAAGATCATTTTTCTAGTAAAACTAACAAATACATGTCTCCAGGCATTATTACCCATTTTGCATGGGTTGTTTAGGAATTATGTTTAAATACATTTTTATTGCTTTTTTCGCATTATCTCAGGATTCTAAAATCATTACTTTCATAGTGAGTAAAAAAGTACTTTTTGTTTTTGCAAACCTTACAAACTTGCATAAATACATTTTTACAGACATTTTTAGACATGACACGTGTTTGGTTTTGGAGTTATGTTTATATAACTTTTATATTTAGTATGACTGTTATACTGTCATATTGAATAAAAAAAAAACTAGCTTGTGTCTTTGCAAACTTTACAAAAGATAATTTTTCTAGTAAAACTAACAAAGATACATGTCTCCAGGCATTATTACCCATTTTGCATGGGTTGTTTAGGAATTATGTTTAAATACATTTTTATTGCTTTTTTCGCATTATCTCAGGATTCTAAGATCATTACTTTCATATTGAGTAAAAAACTACTTTTTGTTTTTGAAAACCTTACAAACTCACATAAATACATTAGTAGAGGCATTTTTAGACATGGCACATGTTTGGTTTTGGAGTTATGTTTTGATAACTTTCATATTTAGTATGACTGTTATACTGTCATATTGAATTTAAAATAACTAGCTAGTGTCTTTGCAAACTTTACAAAAGATCATTTTTCTAGTAAACCTAACAAAGATACATGTCTCCAGGCATTATTAGCCATTTTGCATGTGTTGTTTAGGAATTTATGTTTAAATACATTTTTATTGCTTTTTTCGCATTATCTCAGGATTCTAAGATCATTACTTTCATACTGAGTAAAAAACTACTTTTTGCTTTAGCAACCTTTACAAAATACCATATTTCTAGTAAAACTAACAAAGATACATGTTTCCAGGCATTATTAGCAATTTTGCATGTGTCGTTTAGGAGTAATGTTTAAATACATTTGTATTGCTTTTTTCGCATTATCTCAGGATTTTAACAACATTACAGTCTTATTGAGTAAAAAAATTACTTTTTGTGTTTGCAAGATTTAAAAAAGCATGTGTTTCGAGTAAAACTGCTCGTTATGCATTATTTCAGGCATTATTAGCCATTTTTCGTGTGTGGTTTGAGTTATGTTTAAATAACTGTCATATTGAGTGTGACAGTATACTGTCATTGTGAGTAAAACCTAATTTATGTATTTGCAAACCTTACAAAATCAACTAAAACTAGTAAAACTCACATGGATTTAATACTACGACATTTTTAGACATTTTGCATGTTTGGTTTAGGAATTATGTTGGAATCATTTTTATTAATTTTTTCGTATTATCTCAGAATTTTAGAACATTACTGTCATATTGAGTAAAAAAATAGTTGTTGTGTTTGCTAGCCTTAAAAAAGCATATGTTTCGATTAAAACTTACAAGAATGCATTATTTCAGGCATTGTTAGTCATTTTTCATGTGTAGTTTAAGAGTTATGTTTAAATAACTGTCATATTGAGTGTGGCAGTTATACTGTCATATTGAGTAAAAAAACTAACCTGTGTCTTTGCAAACCTTACAAAAGAAAATGTTTCTAGTAACAATCACAAAGATACATTTTTTCACGCATTATTAGACATGTTTCATGTGTGGTTAGGAGTTATAAAGAAATAATTGTCATATTGAGTGTTACAGGTATAATGTCATTATGTGTAAAACCTAATTTTTGTATTTGCAAACCTTACAAAAACAATTGATTCTAGTAAAACTTACATAGATTCAATATTACAGGCATTTTTAGACATTTTACATGTTTGGTTTAAAATTTGTGTTTGAATACATTTTAATTGCTTTTTTTGCATTATCTCAGGATTCTCAGAACATTACTTTCATATTGAGTAAAAAACTACTTTTTGTTTTTGCAAACCTTACAAACTCACATAAATACATTATTACAGGCATTTTTAGACATGACACATGTTTGGTTTTGGAGTTATGTTTATGTAACTTTCATATTTAGTATGACTTTTTATTCAATATTGTCTTACTGAATTAAAAAAACTAGCTTGTGTCTTTGATATCTTTACAAAATATATATTTTTTAAACTACCAACCTTACATGTCTCCTTAGGCATTATTAGCCATTTTGCATGTGTTGTTTAAGAGTTAGGTTTAAATACATTTTTATTGCTTTTTTCCCATTATCTCAGGGTTCTAAGAACATTACAGTCATATTGAGTAAAAAACTACTTTTTGTGTTTGCAAAATGTAAAACTCAGTAAAACTCCCAAGGAATTCATTATTTCAGGCATTATTAGCCATTTTTATGTGTAGTTTATGAGTTATGTTTAAATAACTGTCATATTGAGTGGGATTTTGTCATTGTGAGTAAAACCTAATTTTTGTATTTGCAAACCTTACAAAAACAACCGATTCTAGTAAAACTCACATTGATACAATATTACAGGCATGTTTAGACATATTGCATGTTTGGTTTTGGAGTTATATTTATATAACCTGCTTTCTGAGCCGCCACCTTTGTGGTTTGCGTGTCCTACTGATCCAGGAAAATGTTGTCCGGGGGCTTCTATAACCCCTGGTAGGGTCCCCCAAGACAAACAGGTCCTAGGTGAGGGATCAGACAAAGAGCAGCTCAAATACCTTTATTAAAAGTACAATTGGGGACCTAGATGTTTTCTTGCCCGGACGCAGGTCACCGTGGCTCCCCTGTGGAGCCAGGCCCAGAGGTGGGGCACGATGGCGATTGACGGGCCTGTCCCCATGGGGCCCAGCCGTGCTCAGCTCGAAGAGGCAACGTGGATCCCCCCTCCAGGGCTCACCACTCATGGGCTTGGGTCATAGAGGGTGCAGTAAGAGCTGGGCGGAAGCCGAAGGCAGGGCTCTTGGTGGTCCGATTATCGGCTACATAAGCTCGCTCTTGGGACATGGAACATCACCTCGCTGGGAGGGAAGGAGCCTGAGCTGGTGCATGAGGTGGAGACGTTCCCGGCTAGATATAGTTGGACTCACAGCAAGGGCTCTGGAACCTGTTCTCTCAAGAGGGGCTGGACTGAGCTGAACTTTCATTACTTGCAACGCCAGAGTGGAAGAGATTCCACACTGGCGTTGCAACTAATGAGAGGCTGGGGTGGCAATTCTTGTTGCCCCCCGGCTCAAAGCCTGCACGTTGGACTTTAACCCAATAGACGAGATAGTAGCTTCCCTCAGCCTTCGGGTTGGGTGATGGATCCTGACTGTTGTTTGTTTACACACCAAACAGCAGCTCAGAGAACCCACTCTTTTTGGATTCCCTTCAGGGAGTACTGGAGAGTGCTCCCGCGAGTGATTCCCTTGTTCTGCTGGTGGACTTCAACGCTCATGTTGGCAACGACAGTGAAACCTGGAGAGTCGTGATTGGGAAAAATGGCCACCCGGATCTGAACCCAAGTGGTGCTTTGTTATTGGACTTTTGTGCTTGTCACGGATTGTCCATAACAAACACAATGTTCAAACATAAGGGTGTCCATATGTGCACTTGGCACAAGGACACCCTCGGCCGCATGATTGACTTTGTAGTTGTGTCATGGGATTTGCGGCCTCATGTTTTGGACACTCTGTGAAGAGAAAGGCAGAGCTTTCTACCAACCACCACCTGGTGGTGAGCTGGCTCCGATGGTAGGGAGGATGCCTGTAGGCCTGGCAGGCCCAAACGCATTGTAAGGGTCTGCTGGGAACGCCTAGCAAGAGTCTCCTGAAGAACTTTGAACATGTCCGGAAGAACTTTGATCATGTCACGAGGGAGGTGCTGGACATTGAGTCCGAGTGGACCATGTTCCGTTCCTCTCTTGTTGAGCCAGCTGATTGAAGCTGTGGCCACAAGGTGTTTGGTGCCTGTCGTGGCGGTAAACCACCAGCAGTGAGGGATGCTGTCAAGCTGAAGAAAGAGCCATCGGGTGCTTTTGGCTCATGGGACTCCAGAGGCAGTGGGCATACCGACAGGCCAAGCGAGACCTCCTCAATCCCATCAACACGTCTTCCTATGAGGAAACAGTGCCTGGGAAGTCTGTGGTGGGCTCTTCTATTTCTGGGGCTGAGGTTGACAAGGTAGTTAAAAAGCTCCTCGTGGTAAGGCCCCGGGGGTATGAGCTCCGTCCGGAGTTCCTTAAGGCTCTGGATGCTGTGGGGCAGTCTTGGTTGACAAGACTCTGCAACATTGCGTCTACATCGGGGGCGGTACCTCTGGATTGGCAGACCGGGGTGGTTGTTCCTCTCTTTAAGAAGGGGAACCGGAGGGTGTGTTCCAACTATCTTAGATCACACTCCTCAGCCTTCCCGGTAAGGTCTATTCATGCGTACTGGAGAGGAGGAACCTCGGATCCAGGACAAACAGTGTGGTATTCGTCCTGGTCGTGGAACGGTAGACCAGCTCTATACTCTCGGCAGGGTCCTTGAATGTGCATGGGAGTTTGCCCAACCAGTCTACATAAGTTTTGTGGACTTGGAGAAGACATTCGTGAGGAACTCAGTGTAAAGCCGCTGCTCCTCCACATTGAGAGGAGCCAGATGAGGTGGTTCGGGCATCTGCTCAGGATGCCACCCGAACGCCTCCCTAGGGAGGTGTTTAGGGCAAGTCCGAACGGCAGGAGGCCATGGGGAAGACCTAGGACACATTGGAAAGACAATGGGATCCCCCGAGAAGAGCTGGACGAAGTGGCTGTGGAGATGGAAGTCTGGGCTCTCTGCTTAGGCTGCTGCCCCCGCAACCCGACCTCGGATAAGCGGAAGAAAATGGATGGATTTAGTATGACAGTTATACTGTCATATTGAGTGTGACAGTATACTGTCATAAAACCCAATTTTTGTATTTGCAAACCTGATTCTAGTAAAACTCACATCTATACAATATTACAGGCAATTTTGGACATAATGCATGTTTGGTTTTGGAGTTATGTTTATAAAACTTTAATATATAGTATGACATCTATACTGTTATATTGAGTAAAAAAACTAACTTGTGTCTGTCATAAAACCCAATTTTTGTATTTGCAAACCTTACAAAAACAAATGATTCTAGTAAAACTCACATGGAGTCAATATTACAGGCATTTTTAGACATTTTGCATGTTTGGTTTAAGAATTATGTTGGAATACATTTGTATTGCTTTTTTCACATTATCTCAGCATTTTAAGAACTTCCTGTCATATTGAGTAAAAAAAACTTTCTGTGTTTGCAAGCCTTAAAAAAGCAATGTTTCGAGTTATTTCAGGCATTATTAGCCATTTGTATGTGTAGTTTAGGAGTTATGTTTCAATAACTGTCATATTGAGTGTGACACTGTCATAGTGAGTAAAACCTAACTTTTGTATTTGCAAACCTTACAAAAACAACCGATTGTAGTAAAACTCACATTGATACAATATTACAGGCATGTTTAGACATCTTGCATGTTTGGTTTTGGAGTTATGTTTATATAACCTGCTTTCTGAACCGCCCAAAGGTGGCGGTTCAGAAAGCAGTTTGCGTGTCCCACTGATTCTAGGAGCTATGTTGTCCGGGGGCTTCTTTTCCCCCTGGTAGGGTCCCCCAAGAAAAACAGGTCCTAGGTGAGGAATCAGACAAAGAGCAGCTCAAAGACCTTTATGAAAAGTACAAATCGAGGACCTAGATTTTTTGCTTGCCCGGACGCGGGTCACCATGGCTCCCCTGTGGAGCCAGGCCCAGTGGTGGGGCACGATGGCGAGCGACTGGTGCCCATGGGGCCCAGCTCGAAGAGGCAACGTGGGTCCCCCCTGCAATAGGCTCACCACTCATGGGCTGGGTCATAGAGGTCGGGTGCAGTGTGAGCTGCAAGGCAGGGCACTTGGCAGTCCGATTATCGGCTACATAAGCTCGCTCTTGGGACGTGGAACGTCACCTCGCAGGGATGGAAGGAGCCTGAGCTGGTGCGCGAGGTGGAGAAGTTCCCGGCTAGATAAAGTTGGACTCACTTCGACGCACAGCAAGGGCTCTGGAACCTGTTCTCTCAAGAGGGGTTGGACTCTCTTCCACTCTGGCGTTGCAAGTAATGAGAGGCTGGGTTGGCAATTCTTGTTGCCCCCCGGCTCAAAGCCTGCACATTGGACTTAACCCAGTAGACGAGATGGTAGCTTCCCTCCGCTTTCTGGTTGGGTGACGGGTCCTGACTGTTGGTGTTTACGCACCAAACAGCAGCTCAGAGTACCCACTCTTTTTGGATTCTTTTGAGAGTGCTCCCTCGGGTTATTCCCTTGTTCTGCTGGGGGTCTACAACACTCATGTTGGCAACGACAGTGACACCTGGAGAGTCGTGATTGGGAAAAATGGCCACCCGCATCTGAACCCAAGTGGTGCTTTGTTATTGGACTTTTGTGCTCGTCATGGATTGTCCATAACAAACACAATGTTCAAACATAAGGGTGTCCATATGTGCACTTGGCACCAGGACACCCTCGGCCGCAGTTCCATGATTGACTTTGTAGTTGTGTCATGGGATTTGCGGCCTCATGTTTTGGACACTCGGGTAAAGAGAGGGGCGAGCTTTCTACCGATCACCACCTGGTGAGCTGGCTCCGATGGTCGGGAAGGATGCCGGACAGACCTGGCAGGCCCAAACGCATTGTGAGAGTCTTTTGGGAACTCCTAGCAGAGTCTCCTGTCAGAGAGAGTTTCTTTTTCCACCTCCGGAAGAACTTTGAACATGTCACAAAGGAGGTGCTGGACATTGAGTCGGAATGGATCATGTTCCGTGCCTCTCTTGTCGAGCCAGCTGATTGGAGCTGTGGCCGCAAGGTGTTTGGTGCCTGTCGTGGCGGTAATCCTAGAACCCGCTGGTGGCCACCAGCAGTGCGGGATGCCGTCAAGCTGAAGAAAGAGCTTATCTGGTCCTTTTGGCTCATGGGACACCAGAGGCAGCGGGCATACCGACAGGCCAAGCGAAACCTCCTCAATCCCACCAACACGTCTTCCTATGAGGAAGCAGTGTCTGGTGAATTTGTGGTGGGCTCTCCTATTTCTGGGGCTGAGGTTGCCAAGGTAGTTAAAAACCTCCTCGGTGGCAAGGCCCCGGGGGTAGATGAGCTCCGTCCAGAGTTCCTTGCTGTGGGGCATCGCGTGGACATCTGGGGCGGTACCTCTGGATTGGCAGACCGGGGTGGTGGTTCTTCTCTTTAAGAAGGGGAACCGGAGGCTGTGTTCCAACTATCGTAGATCACACTCCTCAGCCTTCTCGGTAAGGTCTATTCATGTGTACTGGAGAGGAGGAACCTCGGATCCAGGACGAACAGTGTGGTTTTCGTCCTGGTCGTGGAACGGTAGACCAGCTCTATACTCTCGGCAGGGTCCTTGAGTGTGCATGGGAGTTTGCCCAACCAGTCTACATGTGCTTTGTGGACTTGGAGAAGACAGTCGACCGTGGCCACCCCGGGAAGTCCTGTGGGGAGTGCTCAGAGAGTATGGGGTATCGGCATGTCTGATTGTGGCGGGTCGCTCCCTGTATGATCAGTGTCAGAGCTTGGTCCGCATTGCCGGCAGTAAGTCGGACCCCTTTCCAGTGAGGGTTGGACTCCGCCAAGGCTGCCCTTTGTCACCGATTCTGTTCATAACTTTTGTGGACAGAATTTCTAGGCGCAGTCATGGCGTTGAGGGGATCCGGTTTGGTGGCTGCAGGATTAGGTCTCTGCTTTTTGCAGATGATGTGGTCCTTATGGCTTCAACTGGCCAGGATCTTCAGCTCTCATTGGATCGGTTCGCAGCCGAGTGTGAAGCGACTGGGATGAGAATCAGCACCTCCAAGTCCGAGGTTCTCACCCGGGAAAGGGTGGAGTGCCATCTCGAGGTTGGGCAGGAGATCTTGTGGATGAGTTCAAGTACCTGGAATCTTGTTCATGAGTGAGGGAAGAGTGGATCGTGAGATGCACAGGCTGATCGGTGCGGCGTCTTCAGTAATGAGGACGCTATATCGATTCGTTGTGGTAAGAAGGAGCTGAGCCAGAAGGAAAAGCTCTCAATTTACCGGTCGATTTATGTTCCCATCCTCACCTATGGTCATGAGCTTTGGAGTAAGACCGAAAGGACAAGATCACGGGTACAAGCGGCCAAAATGAGTTTTCTCCGCTGGGTGGCGGGTCTTTCCCTTACTGTAAGAATTTTCACCGAAACCAAACATGTGTCATGTCTAAAACTGCCTGTAATAATGTATTTATGTGAGTTTGTAAGGTTTGCAAAAACAAAAAGTAGTTTTTACTCAATATGAAAGTAATGATCTTAGAATCCTGAGATAATGCGAAAAAAGCAATAAAAATGTAATCAAACACAACTTTTAAACCAAACATGTAAAATGTCTGAAATGCCTGTAATATTGAACTATGTAAGTTTTACTAGAATCAATTGTTTTTGTATGGTTTGCAAATACAAAAATTAGGTTTTACACATAATGACATTATTAATTTAACACTCAATATGAAAGTTATTTAATTATAACTCCTAAATACACATGAAACATGTCAAATAGCGTGAAAAAAATTATCTTTGTGAGTGTTGCTAGAAACTTTCATAGTGAAAAAAAAAAACTACTTTTTGTTTTTTGCAAACCTTACAAACTTACATAAATACATTATTACAGACATTTTTAGACATGACACATGTTTGGTTTTGGAGTTATGTTTATATAACTTTTATATTTAGTATGACTGTTATACTGTCATATTGAATAAAAAAAACTAGCTTGTGTCTTTGCAAACTTTACAAAATATAATTTTTCTAGTAAAACTAACAAAGATACACGTCTCCAGGCATTATTACCCATTTTGCATGGGTTGTTTAGGAATTATGTTAAAATACATTTTTATTGCTTTTTTCGCATTATCTCAGGATTCTAAGATCATTAATTTTCATATTGAGTAAAAAACTAAATTTTGTTTTTGCAAACCTTACAAACTCACATAAATACATTATTACAGGCATTTTTAGACATGACACATGTTTGGTTTTGGAGTTATGTTCATATAACTTTCATATTTAGTATGACTGTTATACTGTCTGAGCTTGTGTCAATGCAAACTTTACAAAATACCATTTTCCTAGGAAAACTAACAAAGATACATGTTTCCAGACATTATTAGCCATTTTGTTTGTGTTGTTTAGGAGTAATGTTTAATAACATTTTTAATTTTTTGTCGCATTATCGGACGTGTGCTGTAGAAAAACAGTTTTATACTGGAACCATTAGCTGCCAGTAGGTTACTGTAATCAAACGGTGAAAATTCTTACAGTAAGGGAGAGACCCGCCACCCAGCGGAGAAAACTCATTTTGGCCGCTTGTACCCGTGATCTTGTCCTTTCGGTCTTACTCCAAAGCTCATGACCATAGGTGAGGATGGGAACGTAAATCGACCGGTAAATTGAGAGCTTTTCCTTCTGGCTCAGCTCCTTCTTACCACAACGAATCGATATAGCGTCCTCATTACTGAAGACGCCGCACCGATCAGCCTGTGCATCTCACGATCCACTCTTCCCTCACTCATGAACAAGACTCCAGGTACTTGAACTCATCCACAAGATCTCCTGCCCAACCTCGAGATGGCACTCCACCCTTTCCCGGGCGAGAACCTCGGACTTGGAGGTGCTGATTCTCATCCCAGTCGCTTCACACTCGGCTGCGAACCGATCCAATGAGAGCTGAAGATCCTGGCCAGTTGAAGCCATAAGGACCACATCATCTGCAAAAAGCAGAGACCTAATCCTGCAGCCACCAAACCGGATCCCCTCAACGCCATGACTGCGCCTAGAAATTCTGTCCACAAAAGTTATGAACAGAATCGGTGACAAAGGGCAGCCTTGGCGGAGTCCAACCCTCACTGGAAAGGGGTCCGACTTACTGCCGGCAATGCGGACCAAGCTCTGACACTGATCATACAGGGAGCGACCCGCCACAATCAGACATGCCGATACCCCATACTCTCTGAGCACTCCCCACAGGACTTCCCGGGGTGCCCACGGTCGAATGTCTTCTCCAAGTCCACAAAGCACATGTAGACTGGTTGGGCAAACTCCCATGCACACTCAAGGATCCTGCCGAGAGTATAGAGCTGGTCTACCGTTCCACGACCAGGACGGAAACCACACTGTTCGTCCTGGATCCGAGGTTCCTCCTCTCCAGTACACATGAATAGACCTTACCGGGAAGGCTGAGGAGTGTGATCTACGATAGTTGGAACACACCCTCCGGTTCCCCTTCTTAAAGAGAAGAACCACCACCCCGGTCTGCCAATCCAGAGGTACCGCCCCAGATGTCCACGCGATGCCCCACAGCATCCAGAGCCTTAAGGAACTCCGGACGGAGCTCATCTACCCCCGGGGCCTTGCCACCAAGGAGGTTTTTAACTACCTTGGCAACCTCAGCCCCAGAAATAGGAGAGCCCACCACAAATGCACCAGACACTGTTTCCTCCTAGGAAGACGTGTTGGTGGGATTGAGGAGGTTTCGCTTGGCCTGTCGGTATGCCCGCTGCCTCTGGAGTCCCATGAGCCAAAAGGACCAGATAAGCTCTTTCTTCAGCTTGACGGCATCCCGCACTGCTGGTGGCCACCAGCGGGTTCTAGGATTACCGCCACGACAGGCACCAAACACTTTGCGGCCACAGCTCCAATCAGCTGGCTCGACAAGAGAGGCACGGAACATGATCCATTCCGACTCAATGTCCAGCACCTCCTTTGTGACATGTTCAAAGTTCTTCCGGAGGTGGAAAAAGAAACTCTCTCTGACAGGAGACTCTGCTAGGCGTTCCCAAAAGACTCTCACAATGCGTTTGGGCCTGCCAGGTCTGTCCGGCATCCTTCCCCACCATCGGAGCCAGCTCACCAGGTGGTGATCGGTAGAAAGCTCGCCCCTCTCTTCACCCGAGTGTCCAAAACATGAGGCCGCAAATCCCATGACACAACTACAAAGTCAATCATGGAACTGCGGCCGAGGGTGTCCTGGTGCCAAGTGCACATATGGACACCCTTATGTTTGAACATTGTGTTTGTTATGGACAATCCATGACGAGCACAAAAGTCCAATAACAAAGCACCACTTGGGTTCAGATCCGGGTGGCCATTTTTCCCAATCACGACTCTCCAGGTTTCACTGTCGTTGCCAACATGAGCGTTGAAGACCCCCAGCAGAACAAGGGAATCACCCGAGGGAGCACTCTCAAGGGAATCCAAAAAGAGTGGGTACTCTGAGCTGCTGTTTGGTGCGTAAACACCAACAGTCAGGACCCGTCACCCAACCAGAAAGCGGAGGGAAGCTACCATCTCGTCTACTGGGTTAAGTCCAATGTGCAGGCTTTGAGCCGGGGGGAAACAAGAATTGCCAACCCAGCCTCTCATTACTTCCAACGCCAGAGTGGAAGAGAGTCCAACCCCTCTTGAGAGAACAGGTTCCAGAGCCCTTGCTGTGCGTCGAAGTGAGTCCAACTTTATCTAGCCGGGAACTTCTCCACCTCGCGCACCAGCTCAGGCTCCTTCCATCCCTGCGAGGTGACGTTCCACGTCCCAAGAGCGAGCTTATGTAGCCGATAATCGGACTGCAAGTGCCCTGCCTTCGGCTGCCGCCCAGCTCACACTACACCCGACCTCTATGACCCAGCCCATGAGTGGTGAGCCTATTGCAGGGGGGACCCACGTTGCCTCTTCGAGCTGGGCCCCATGGGCACCAGTCGCTCGCCATCGTGCCCCACCTCTGGGCCTGGCTCCACAGGGTAGCCATGGTGACCCGCGTCTGGGCAAGAAAAAAATCTAGGTCCTCGATTTGTACTTTTCATAAAGGTCTTTGAGCTGCTCTTTGTCTGATTCCTCACCTAGGACCTGTTTTTCTTGGGGGACCCTACCAGGGGGCAAAGAAGCCCCTGGACAACATAGCTCCTAGGATCAGTGGGACACGCAAACCACAAAGGTGGCGGTTCAGAAAGCAGGTTATATAAACATAACTCCAAAACCAAACATGCAAGATGTCTAAACATGCCTGTAATATTGTATCAATGTGAGTTTTACTACAATCGGTTGTTTTTGTAAGGTTTGCAAATACAAAAGTTAGGTTTTACTCACTATGACAGTGTCACACTCAATATGACAGTTATTGAAACATAACTCCTAAACTACACATAAAAATGGCTAATAATGCCTGAAATAACTCGAAACATTGCTTTTTTAAGGCTTGCAAACACAGAAAGCTTTTTTTTACTCAATATGACAGGAAGTTTTTAAAATGCTGAGATAATGTGAAAAAAGCAATACAAATGTATTCCAACATAATTCTTAAACCAAACATGTAAAATGTCTAAAAATGCCTGTAATATTGACTCCATGTGAGTTTTACTAGAATCATTTGTTTTTGTAAGGTTTGCAAATATAAAAATTGGGTTTTATGACAGACACAAGTTAGTTTTTTTACTCAATATAACAGTATAGATGTCATACTATATATTAAAGTTTTATAAACATAACTCCAAAACCAAACATGCATTATGTCCAAAATTGCCTGTAATATTGTATTACTAGAATCAGGTTTGCAAATACAAAAATTGGGTTTTATGACAGTATACTGTCACACTCAATATGACAGTATAACTGTCATACTAAATCCATCCATTTTCTTCCGCTTATCCGAGGTTGGGTTGCGGGGGCAGCAGCCTAAGCAGAGAGCCCAGACTTCCATCTCCACAGCCACTTCGTCCAGCTCTTCTCGGGGGATCCCGAGGCGTTCCCAGGCCAGCCGGGAGACATTGTCTTTCCAATGTGTCCTAGGTCTTCCCCATGGCCTCCTGCCGTTCGGACTTGCCCTAAACACCTCCCTAGGGAGGCGTTCGGGTGGCATCCTGCGCAGATTCCCGAACCACCTCATCTGGCTCCTCTCAATGTGGAGGAGCAGCGGCTTTACACTGATATCTCACGGATGACAGAGCTTCTCACCCTATCCCTAAGGGAGAGACCCACCACCCGGCGGAGGAAACTCATTTCGGCCGCTTGTACCCGTGACCTTGTCCTTTTGGTCATAACCCAAAGCTCATGACCATAGGTGAGGATGGGAACGTTGATCGACCGGTAAATTGAAAGCTTTTCCTTCTGGCTCAGCTCCTTCTTCACCACAACGGATCGATATAGCGTCCTCATTACTGAAGACGCCGCACCGATCCGCCTGTAGATCTCACGATCCACTCTATCCTCACTCGTGAACAAGACTCCTAGGTACTTGAACGCCTTCACTTGGGGCAAGATCTCTTTCCCAACCTGGAGATGGCACTCCACCCTTTCCCGGGCGAGAACAATGGACTCGGACTTGGAGGTGCTGATTCTCATCCCAGTCGCTTCACTGCGAACCGATCCAATGAACGCTGAAGATCCTGGCCAGTTGAAGCCATCAGGACCACATCATCTGCAAAAAGCAGAGACCTAATCCTGCAGCCACCAAACCAGGCGCAGTCAAAGCCTTGAATTATGTAGACTGGTTGGCGTAGTCCAACCCTCACTGGAAAGGGGTCCGACATACTGCCGGCAATGCGGACCAAGCTCTGACACTGATCATACAGGGAGACACCCGCCACAATCAGACATGCCGATACTCCATACTCTCTGAGCACTACCCACGAGACTTACCGGGGGCCAAGGTCGAATGTCTTCTCCAAGTCCACAAAACTTATGTAGACTGGTTGGGCAAACTCCCATGCACATTCAAGGACCCTGCCGAGAGTATAGAGCTGGTCTACCGTTCCACGACCAGGACGAATACCACACTGTTTGTCCTGGATCCGAGGTTCCTCCTCTCCAGTACGCATGAATAGACCTTACCGGGAAGGCTGAGGAGTGTGATCTACGATAGTTGGAACACACCCTCCGGTTCCCCTTCTTAAAGAGAGGAACAACCACCCCGGTCTGCGAATCCAGAGGTACCGCCCCCGATGTAGACGCAATGTTGCAGAGTCTTGTCAACCAAGACTGCCCCACAGCATCCAGAGCCTTAAGGAACTCCGGACGGAGCTCATACCCCCGGGGCCTTGCCACCGAGGAGCTTTTTAACTACCTTGTCAACCTCAGCCCCAGAAATAGGAGAGCCCACCACAGACTTCCCAGGCACTGTTTCCTCATAGGAAGACGTGTTGATGGGATTGAGGAGGTCTCGCTTGGCCTGTCGGCATGCCCACTGCCTCTGGAGTCCCATGAGCCAAAAGGACCCGATGGCTCTTTCTTCAGCTTGACAGCATCCCTCACTGCTGGTGGTTTACCGCCACGACAGGCACCAAACACCTTGTGGCCACAGCTTCAATCAGCTGGCTCAACAAGAGAGGAACGGAACATGGTCCACTCGGACTCAATGTCCAGCACCTCCCTCGTGACATGATCAAAGTTCTTCCGGACATGTTCAAAGTTCTTCAGGAGACTCTTGCTAGGCGTTCCCAGCAGACCCTTACAATGCGTTTGGGCCTGCCAGGCCTACAGGCATCCTCCCTACCATCGGAGCCAGCTCACCACCAGGTGGTGGTTGGTAGAAAGCTCTGCCTTTCTCTTCACAGAGTGTCCAAAACATGAGGCCGCAAATCCCATGACACAACTACAAAGTCAATCATGCGGCCGAGGGTGTCCTTGTGCCAAGTGCACATATGGACACCCTTATGTTTGAACATTGTGTTTGTTATGGACAATCCGTGACAAGCACAAAAGTCCAATAACAAAGCACCACTTGGGTTCAGATCCGGGTGGCCATTTTTCCCAATCACGACTCTCCAGGTTTCACTGTCGTTGCCAACATGAGCGTTGAAGTCCACCAGCAGAACAAGGGAATCACTCGCGGGAGCACTCTCCAGTACTCCCTGAAGGGAATCCAAAAAGAGTGGGTTCTCTGAGCTGCTGTTTGGTGTGTAAACAAACAACAGTCAGGATCCATCACCCAACCCGAAGGCTGAGGGAAGCTACCATCTCGTCTATTGGGTTAAAGTCCAACGTGCAGGCTTTGAGCCGGGGGGCAACAAGAATTGCCACCCCAGCCTCTCATTAGTTGCAACGCCAGTGTGGAATCTCTTCCACTCTGGCGTTGCAAGTAATGAAAGTTCAGCTCAGTCCAGCCCCTCTTGAGAGAACAGGTTCCAGAGCCCTTGCTGTGAGTCCAACTATATCTAGCCGGGAACGTCTCCACCTCATGCACCAGCTCAGGCTCCTTCCCTCCCAGCGAGGTGATGTTCCATGTCCCAAGAGCGAGCTTATGTAGCCGATAATCGGACCACCAAGAGCCCTGCCTTCGGCTTCCGCCCAGCTCTTACTGCACCCTCTATGACCCAAGCCCATGAGTGGTGAGCCCTGGAGGGGGGATCCACGTTGCCTCTTCGAGCTGAGCACGGCTGGGCCCCATGGGGACAGGCCCGTCAATCGCCATCGTGCCCCACCTCTGGGCCTGGCTCCACAGGGGAGCCACGGTGACCTGCGTCCGGGCAAGAAAACATCTAGGTCCCCAATTGTACTTTTAATAAAGGTCTTTGAGCTGCTCTTTGTCTGATCCCTCACCTAGGACCTGTTTGTCTTGGGGGACCCTACCAGGGGTTATAGAATCCCCCGGACAACATTTTCCTGGATCAGTAGGACACGCAAACCACAAAGGTGGCGGCTCAGAAAGCAGGTTATATAAATATAACTCCAAAACCAAACATGCAATATGTCTAAACATGCCTGTAATATTGTATCAATGTGAGTTTTACTAGAATCGGTTGTTTTTGTAAGGTTTGCAAATACAAAAATTAGGTTTTACTCACAATGACAAAATCCCACTCAATATGACAGTTATTTAAACATAACTCATAAACTACACATAAAAATGGCTAATAATGCCTGAAATAATGAATTCCTTGGGAGTTTTACTGAGTTTTACATTTTGCAAACACAAAAAGTAGTTTTTTACTCAATATGACTGTAATGTTCTTAGAACCCTGAGATAATGGGAAAAAAGCAATAAAAATGTATTTAAACCTAACTCTTAAACAACACATGCAAAATGGCTAATAATGCCTAAGGAGACATGTAAGGTTGTTAGTTTAAAAAAAATATACTTTGTAAAGATATCAAAGACACAAGCTAGTTTTTTTAATTCAGTAAGACAATATTGAATAAAAAGTCATACTAAATATGAAAGTTACATAAACATAACTCCAAAACCAAACATGTGTCATGTCTAAAAATGCCTGTAATAATGTATTTATGTGAGTTTGTAAGGTTTGCAAAAACAAAAAGTAGTTTTTTACTCAATATGAAAGTAATGTTCTGAGAATCCTGAGATAATGCAAAAAAAGCAATTAAAATGTATTCAAACACAAATTTTAAACCAAACATGTAAAATGTCTAAAAATGCCTGTAATATTGAATCTATGTAAGTTTTACTAGAATCAATTGTTTTTGTAAGGTTTGCAAATACAAAAATTAGGTTTTACACATAATGACATTATAACTGTAACACTCAATATGACAATTATTTCTTTATAACTCCTAACCACACATGAAACATGTCTAATAATGCGTGAAAAAATGTATCTTTGTGATTGTTACTAGGAACATTTTCTTTTGTAAGGTTTGCAAAGACACAGGTTAGTTTTCTTTACTCAATATGACAGTATAACTGCCACACTCAATATGACAGTTATTTAAACATAACTCTTAAACTACACATGAAAAATGACTAACAATGCCTGAAATAATGCATTCTTGTAAGTTTTAATCGAAACATATGCTTTTTTAAGGCTAGCAAACACAACAACTATTTTTTTACTCAATATGACAGTAATGTTCTAAAATTCTGAGATAATACGAAAAAATTAATAAAAATGATTCCAACATAATTCCTAAACCAAACATGCAAAATGTCTAAAAATGTCGTAGTATTAAATCCATGTGAGTTTTACTAGTTTTAGTTGATTTTGTAAGGTTTGCAAATACATAAATTAGGTTTTACTCACAATGACAGTATACTGTCACACTCAATATGACAGTTATTTAAACATAACTCAAACCACACACGAAAAATGGCTAATAATGCCTGAAATAATGCATAACGAGCAGTTTTACTCGAAACACATGCTTTTTTAAATCTTGCAAACACAAAAAGTAATTTTTTTACTCAATAAGACTGTAATGTTGTTAAAATCCTGAGATAATGCGAAAAAAGCAATACAAATGTATTTAAACATTACTCCTAAACGACACATGCAAAATTGCTAATAATGCCTGGAAACATGTATCTTTGTTAGTTTTACTAGAAATATGGTATTTTGTAAAGGTTGCAAAAGCAAAAAGTAGTTTTTTACTCAGTATGAAAGTAATGATCTTAGAATCCTGAGATAATGCGAAAAAAGCAATAAAAATGTATTTAAACATAAATTCCTAAACAACACATGCAAAATGGCTAATAATGCCTGGAGACATGTATCTTTGTTAGGTTTACTAGAAAAATGATCTTTTGTAAAGTTTGCAAAGACACTAGCTAGTTATTTTAAATTCAATATGACAGTATAACAGTCATACTAAATATGAAAGTTATCAAAACATAACTCCAAAACCAAACATGTGCCATGTCTAAAAATGCCTGTACTAATGTATTTATGTGAGTTTGTAAGGTTTTCAAAAACAAAAAGTAGTTTTTTACTCAATATGAAAGTAATGATCTTAGAATCCTGAGATAATGCGAAAAAAGCAATAAAAATGTATTTAAACATAATTCCTAAACAACCCATGCAAAATGGGTAATAATGCCTGGAGACATGTATCTTTGTTAGTTTTACTAGAAAAATTATCTTTTGTAAAGTTTGCAAAGACACAAGCTAGTTTTTTTTTTATTCAATATGACAGTATAACAGTCATACTAAATATAAAAGTTATATAAACATAACTCCAAAACCAAACACGTGTCATGTCTAAAAATGTCTGTAAAAATGTATTTATGCAAGTTTGTAAGGTTTGCAAAAACAAAAAGTACTTTTTTACTCACTATGAAAGTAATGATTTTAGAATCCTGAGATAATGCAAAAAAAGCAATAAAAATGTATTTAAACATAATTCCTAAACAACCCATGCAAAATGGGTAATAATGCCTGGAGACATGTATTTGTTAGTTTTACTAGAAAAATGATCTTTTGTAAAGTTTGCAAAGACACAAGCTAGTTTTTTTTAAATTCAATATGACAGTATAACAGTCATACTAAATATGAAAGTTATCTAAACATAACTCCAAAACCAAACATGTGTCATGGATAAAACTGCCTGTAATAATGTATTTATGTGAGTTTGTAATGATTGCAAAAACAAAAAGTAGTTTTTACTCAATATGAAAGTAATGATCTTAGAATCCTGAGATAATGCGAAAAAAGCAATACACATGTAATCAAACACAACTTTTAAACCAAACATGCAAAATGTCTGAAAATGCCTGTAATATTGAATCCATGTGAGTTTTATTTGAATCAGTTGTATGGTTTGCAAATACAAAAATTGGGTTTTATGACAAACACAAGTTAGTTTTTTTTACTCAATATAACAGTTTAGCTGTCATACTATATATGAAAGTTATATAAACATAACTCCAAAACCAAACATGCATTATGTCCAAAACTGCCTGTAATATTGTATATATGTGAGTTTTACTAGAATCAGGGTTGCAAATACAAAAATTGGGTTTTATGACAGTATACTGTCACACTCAATATGACAGTTATTTAAACATAACTCAAACAACACATGCAAAATGGCTAACAATGCCTGGAGACATGTTATTACGACATTAGTTTTACTAGAAAAATGGTCTTTTGTAAGGTTTGCAAAGACACAAGTTAGTTTTTTTTTATTCAATATGACAGTATAACTGTCATAATAAATATGAAAGTTATATAAACATAACTCTAAAACCAAACATGCATTATGTCTAAAAATGCCTGTAATATTGTATATGTGTGAGTTTAACTAGATTTAGTTGTTTTTGTAAGGTTTGCAAATACAAAATATGGGTTTTACTCACTATGACAGTATACTGTCACACTCAATCTGACAGTTATTTAAACATAACTCCTAAACCACACATGCAAAATGGCTAATAATGCCTGGAGATATGTATCTTTGTGAGTTTTACTAGAAACAATATATTGTGTGAGGTTTAGTTAGTTTTTGTACTCAATCTGACAGTATAACTGTCATTCTAAATCCATCCATTTTCTTCCGCTTATCCGAGGTCGGGTTGCCTGAGCATAAAATCTCGGACTTCCCTCTCCCCAGCCACTTCGTCCAGCTCTTCTCGGGGTATTCCAAGGCGTTCCCAGGCCAGCCGGGAGACATAGTCTTTGCAATGTGTCCTAGGTCTTCCCCGTGGCCTCCTGCCGGGCGGTCTTTCCCTAAACACCTCCCTAGTGGCGTTCGAGTGGCATCCTGAGCAGATGCCCGAACCACCTCATTGGCTCCTCTCAATGTGAAGGAGCAGCTGCTTTACTCTGAGTTCCTCCCGGATGACAGAGCTTCTCACCCTATCTCTAAGGGAGAGACCCACCACCCGGCAGAGGAAACGCATTTCGGCCGCTTGTACCCGTGACCTTGTCCTTTCGGTCATAACCCAAAGCTGGGAACGTAGATCGACGGTAAATTGAGAGCTTTTTCTTCTGGCTCAGCTCCTTCTTCACCACAACGGATCGATATAGCGTCCTCAATACTGAAGACGCCGCACCGATCCGCCTGTGGATCACCCGATCCACTCTATCCTCACTCGTGAACAAGACTCCTAGGTACTTGAACTCCTCCACTTGGGGCAAGATCTCCTCCCCAACCTGGAGATTGCACCCTTTCCTGCGCGAGAACCATGGACTTGGACTTGGAGGTGCTGATTCTCATCCCAGTCGCTTCACACTCAAGGACCCTGCCGAGAGTATAGACCTGGTCTACAGTTCCACGACCAGGACGAAAACCACACTGTTCGTCCTGGATCCGAGTTTCTTCCTCTCCAGTACACATGAATAGACCTTACCGGGAAGGCTGAGGAGTGTGTTTCACCGGTTCCCCTTTATAAAGCGAGGAACCACCACCCCGGTCTGCCAATCCAGAGGTACCGCCCCCAATGTCCACGCGATGTTGCAGAGTCTTGTCAACCAAGACAGCGCCACAGTTTTCAGAGCCTTAAGGAACTCCGGACGGAACTCATCCACCCCTGGGGCCTTGCCACCGAGGAGCTTTTTAACTACCTTGGCAACCTAAGCCCCAGAAATAGGAGAGCCCACCACAGATTCCCCAGGCACTGCTTGGCCTTTCGGTATGCCCGCTGCCTCTGGAGTCCCATGAGCCAAAAGGACCCGATAGGCTCTTTCTTCAGCTTGACGGCATCCCTCACTGCTGGTGGCCACCAGTGAGTTCTAGGATTACCGCCATGACAGGCACCAAACACCTTGCGGCCACAGCTCCAATCAGCCGGCTCCACAAGAGAGGCACGGAACATGGTCCACTCAGACTCAATGTCCAGCACCTCCCTCGTGACATGTTCAAAGTTCTTCCGGAGGTGGAAAAAGAAACTCTCTCTGACAGGAGACTCTGCTAGGCGTTCCCAGCAGACCCTCACAATGCGTTTGGGCCTGCCAGGTCTGTCCTGCATCCCCCCCCACCATCGGCGCCAGCTCACCACCAGGTGATGATCGGTAGAAAGCTCTGCCCCTCTCTTCACCCGAGTGTCCAAAACATGAGGCCGCAAATCCCATGACACAACTACAAAGTCAATCATGGAACTGCGGCCGAGGGTGTCCTGGTGCCAAGTACACATATAGACACCCTTATGTTTGAACATTGTGTTTGTTATGGACAATCCGTGACGAGCACAAAAGTCCAATAACAAAGCACAACATGGGTTCGATCCGGGTGGCCATTTTTCCCAATCACGACTCTCCAGGTTTCACTGTCCTTGCCAACATGAGCATTGAAGTCCCCCAACAGAACAAAGGAATCACCCGAGGGAGCACTCTCCAGTACTCCTTCAAGGGAATCCAAAAAGAGTGGGTACTCTGAGCTACTGTTTGGTGCGTAAACACAAACAACAGTCAGGACCCGTCACCCAACCCGAAGGCGGAGGGAAGCTACCATCTCGTCTACTGGGTTAAAGTCCAACGTGCAGGCTTTGAGCAACAACAATTGCCACCCCAGCCTCTCATTGCTTGCAACGCCAGAGTGGAAGAGAGTCCATCCCCTCTTGAGAGAACAGGTTCCAGAGCCCTTGCTGTGCGTCGAAGTGAGTCCAACTATATCTAGCCGGAACTTCTTCACCTCGCGCACCAGCTCAGGCTCCTTCCCTCCCAGCGAGGTGACGTTCCACTTCCCAAGAGCGAGATTATGTAGCCGATAATCGGACCGCCAAGTGCCCTGCCTTCTGCTGCCGCCCAGTTCACACTGCATCCGACCTCTATGACCTCAATGGGCCCATGAGTGGTGAGCCCATTGGAGGGTTGACCCACGTTGCCTCTTCGAGCTGAGCCCGGCAGGGCCCCATGGAGACATCGTGCCCCACCTCTGCGCCTGGCTCCACAGGAGAGCCACGGTGACCCGTGCCTGGGCGAGAAAAAAATCTAGATCCTCGATTTGTACTTTTCATAAAGGTCTTTGAGCTGCTCTTTGTCTGATCCCTCACCTAGGACCTGTTTGTCTTGAGGGACCCTACCAGGGGGCATAGAAGTCCTCGGACAACATAGCTCTTAGGATCAGTGGTACACGCAAACCACTGAGGTGGCGGCTCAGAAAGGGGGTTATATAAACATAACTCCAAAACCAAACATGCAATATGTCTAAACATGCCTGTAATATTGTATTAATGTGAGTTTTACTAGAATCAGTTGTTTTTGTAAGGTTTGCAAATACAAAATATGGGTTTTACTCACTATGACAGTATAATGTCAAACTCAATCTGACAGTTATTTAAACATAACTCCTAAACCACACATGCAAAATGGCTAATAATGCCTGGAGATATGTATCTTTGTGAATTTTACTAGGAACAACATATTGTGTAAGGTTTAGTTAGTTTTTGTACTCAATATGACAGTATAACTGTCATACTAAATCCATCCATTTTCTTCCGCTTATGGTCGGGTTATGGTCGGGTTGCGGGGGCCGCAGCCTAAGCAGAGAAGCCCAAACTTCCCTTTCTCCAGCCACTTCGTCCAGCTTTTCTCGGGGGATCCCGAGGCGTTCCCAGGCCAGCCGGGAGACATAGTGTTCCCAATGTGTCCTGGGTCTTCCCCGTGGCCTCCTGCCGGTCGGACTTGCCCTAAACACCTCCCTAGGGAGGCGTTCGGGTGGCATCCTGAGCAGATGCCCGAACCACCTCATCTGGCTCCTCTCAATGTGGAGGAGCAGCGGCTTTACTGTGAGTTCCTCCAGGATGACAGAGCTTCACCTTCACCAGGGGTGTCAAACTCAAATACAGAGTGGGCCAAAGTTTAAAACTGAACCAAGGTTGAACAAATTAACCTTTTAATAGGGACCCAAACAAGTTTTGCTTTGAATATTGAACAAGCAAGGATTATATAACTTTATAGTGACATGCAAAATCGAGTTTCAAATAATAATAATAATAATTAAAAAATATCAATCGCATATCAAATACAATTTAAATAAAAATGGAATGCCTCTTTTCTATTTGCAGCCTTCTGAGGTAAATATCAAGATTAACTTTTTCCACAGGCTAATAAATTTGAAAATAAAATAACAATGAATAAGACAACCATTCAGGACTTTAAACTGCTCAGTTTGCAACACACTGATCTAATTTGATGTGCCCAAGCCAGATACTTGGCATCTTTTATTGGATGCTAGTTCTTTAATGTCGGGGCTCAGGCTTTGAGCCGAGGCAACTTTCGTTATCGAACGAAGGTGTTCAACAGTCATATCTCGTACACCCAATTCTAACATCGTTCAGACCCAGTCACAAGATATGTGCAGTTTCAGCACGCATACACAAATGAATGCAAAGCATACTTCATCAACAGCGATACAGGTTACACTGAGGGTGCCAGTATAAAAAACTTTAACACTGTTAGAAATATACGCCACACTGTGAACCCACACCGAACAAGAATAAAAAACACTTTTCGGGAGAACATCCGCACCGTAACACAACATAAACACAAAAGAACAAATGCCCAGAATCCTTTGCAGCACTAACTCTTTCGGGATGCTACAAAATACACCCCCGCTACCACCAAACCACCCCCACCCACACACACACACACCTTGCAGCGTCCCGGAAGATTTAGTGCTACAAAGGGTTCTGGGTATTTGTTCTGTTGTGTTTATGTTGTGCTACGGTGCGGATGTTCTCCCGAAATGTGTTTGTCATTCTTGTTTGGTGTGGATTCACAGTGTGGCGTATATTCCTAAAAGTGTTAAAGTTTTTATTTGGCTACCGTCAGTGTAACCTGTATCGCTGTTGATGAAGTATGCGTTGCATTCAACTGTGTGTGGGTGCAGATGCTGCACTGACATGAAACTGGGCCAGCACTCGTTTGACTAGCTGAAAAAAAAAAAAAAATTTCGGGAGGAGTGCTGGAGTCAAACCCGGGAGGGTTGGCAAGTATTAGAAGTAGCGGTGTTACTGCGGCACTGCCGCAATGTATAATCCACGGTTCGGCTTTAGTGTTAATTTGATATTGCCTCAAGGGCCCACGGGCCAGAGTTTGACACCCATGACCTTCACTGTAAAAAATTACTGTAAAAATAAAAAATAAAATTACAGTTATATACTCCATCCATCCATCCATTTTCTACCGCTTATTCCCTTCGGGGTCGCGGGGGGCGCTGGAGCCTATCTCAGCTACAATCGGGCGGGAGGCGGGGTACACCCTGGACAAGTCGCCACCTCATCGCAGGGCCAAAACAGATAGACAGACAACATTCACAGTCACATTCACACACTAGGGCCAATTTAGTGTTGCCAATCAACCTATCCTGTTCTTCTTAAATGCAGTTAAGTACTGTAAATTGTGTTGCATTTTTCAAAAAATATCGACCAGCAGTAAGTTACAGTAAAACCTACAGTATAATTCAGTATTTTTCAGACTTGTTTCTTGGGTCCGCCCACAATTCGTCCAACCGAGCTTCATTTCACCTGGCCGCCCCTGCTAAATCCATCCTACTGCATCGTGTGTTTTTGATAACAAGGTAAGAGTCACTTGTACCTTGATGTGTCATTTTCTGTTTGAATTACTTTTTATATATATTTATAAAGTCTGGAGGTCTACTTGCATTAAAAAAATGTTCACAGCACTGAGAAAAGGTTGAGAACCACTGCCTTAGGACAGTGGTTCTCAACCTTTTTTCAGTGATGTACCCCTGTGAACATTTTTTTAATTCAAGTACCCCCTAATCAGAGCAAAGCATTTTTGGTTGAAAAAAAAGAGATAAAGAAGTAAAATACAGCACTATGTCATCAGTTTCTGATTTATTAAATTGTATAACAGTGCAAAATATTGCTCATTTGTTGTGGTCTTTCTTGAACTATTTGGAAAAAAAGAATGACAAATAACTAAAAACTTGTTGAAAAATAAACAAGTGATTCAATTATAAATAAAGATTTTTACACATAGAAGTAATCAACTTAAAGTGCCCTCTTTGGGGATTGTAATAGAGATCCATCTGGATTCATGAACTTCATTCTCAACATTTCTTCACAAAAAAAGAAATCTTTAACATCAATATTTATGGAACATGTCCACATGTCTCAGCTGCATTACTGCTACGCTTTAACCACGCCTCCATTGTTTTCTACATGGATAGTTGATTGACAGTTGGTGCCGTGTGGCACCGCCAGGTAGGGTCAAACCATCATGGCATGGGGGAAACTCTGGCTTTATGGTAATGAATGGAATAGCCTACTTGATTAGATGTTCAGTTTATGAACTTACATTCATATTTTGTCGAAGTATTATTCAATAAATATATTTATAAAGGGTTTTTGAATTGTTGCTATTTTTAGAATTTTTTTTTTTTAAATCTCACGTACCCCTTGGCATACCTTCAAGTACCCCCAGGAGTACGCGTACCCCCATTTGAGAACCACTGCCTTAGGAGACTAGATGTAAACAGAGTAAAGAGAGAGCGAGTGAGGTGGCCATTCCAAATACTTTTAAAATGCTACCCATATTGGATACTGTTTAGGAACATAAACTGCATTTCTTGACTGTGCCAGTTGCTGGTGACAAAGTCACAATAAAACGTTGGATGATCAGCATGGAAGGTGATGTCATCTGCAAAGGCGTCCAACCTAGCTTCATCTCAGGGCTTGCTGCCCTTCTTGCTTGGTGCTCGGACATTGGAATTTGTTCAAAGGTAAATCCTCTCGATACTGTTAAATACTGTTAGGATATTTTATTTTATATTTCTCACCTCTGTTCAGGAATTTGACTTGTCATTTCCCCAATTGTGTGCCTTAAATCAATGACTCTTCTGTTCCTTTGTGGACCTTCTTATTAGGGACCGAAGCACCAGTTTGACTCTAGGATACAGAGAAGGTAGGTAATGTGCAGGTAAAGATATGTTGACTGGGTCAAAGAAGGAAGCACCTGTTTGACCCCAGGATGCAGAAAAAGTAGGTAATTTGCAGGTATGTTGACTGGGTGATGGCAGGAAGCACCAGCGTGACCCGAGGATGCAGAGCAAATAGGTAATGTGCGGGTGAAGATATGTTGAATGGGTAAAGGCAGGAAGCACCAGTGTGACCCCACTATGCAGAGAAGGTAGGTAATGTGCGGGTGAAGGTATGTTGAATGGGTGAAAGAAGGAAGCGCAGGTGTGGTTGAGGCAATGCAGACAAGGTAGGTATGTGCAGGTGAAGATATGTTGTATGGTGAAAGAAAGAAGCACCAGTGTGACCCCAGGATGCAGGGAAGGTAGGTAACAAGCAGGTAAAGATATGTTGAATGGGTAAAGGCAGGAAACACCAGCTAGACGCCAGGATACAGAGAAGGTAGGTAATGTGCAGGTAAAGATATGTTGAATGGGTAAAGGTAGAAAGCACCAACATGACCACACTATGCAGAGAAGGTAGGTGATGTGCAGGTAGAGATATGTTGAATGGGTAAAGGCAAGAAGCACCAGTGTGACCACAGGATGCAGAGAAGATAGGTAATGAGCAGGTAACGATATGTTAAATGGGTGAAAGCAGGAAACATCAGCGTAAATACACGGTCCCGTAGATGGAGAGAAAACATAAATAGAGAGAGGGATTGGGGAGGCTTTAGCATTGTCTTCCTCTCTGAATTTGTCTTAATGGGTTTTAGAGCATTCACTCATCTACAGCTGTGGTTATGGTATGGCTCACATACATCCTAAAATTGATATTAATATTTGTGCAGTGCATATTCCTAAATAACAATGTGAGGGGAGTTCTGCATCGACTGCAAGTAATCTTCAATCACAACAGAATATCTAATATGCTTTTTCTCTTTTTTAGGCGATTCATTGGCGTTAACCCCGAGAGGGGAACAAAGGCTAGCCAGGGAAAGGAGGTGTCCAAGAAGAGCGGGAAGCTGGTTCAGAAAAAGGCAGCAACTGTAAATCCTCACGTAGCCACCCTTATAAAACATCTCACAGACTTTGAGTGGGGCTTTATGTAGCCGACAACTAAACACTGGACTCGTGTTCAGTGTTTTGTCTCCAGTTTGAAATTAAGTTGACATGTTATAAATGTTAAAATGCTTTACTGAAAATAAGAAGAATGCACTAAATGTACATTGAATGTATTTGATGCACTTTAAAATAATTGGTTAATAAAAGCATACCGGTAACTTGCAAGGCCATTTCTCAAGTCATTTTTATGCCAGCAGATTGCAGGGGTTTTGATTTTGAAAATTTAAAAGTTCAATTCATTAACTTCTAGTGGCATTATACTGTAAAGCTCAGTCTATAGTGCTCACAATTATTTTACTGTAATTAACTGTTAATGGATATTACAGTAGATACACTAAAATAACAGTGTAATGCCGCTAAACAGATGACAGTATTATGCTGTGAAGCGTATATTTGATACAGCACAGTACTGTGATACTTTTTACAGTAATAAACTGTAGTGATAAATCACAGTATGTGTGCTGTAGAAAAACAGTTTTATACTGGAACCATTAGGTGCCAGTAGGTTACTGTAATTAAACGGTGACAATTCTTACAGTAAGGGAGAGACCCGCCACCCAGTGGAGAAAACTCATTTTGGCCGCTTGTACCCGTGATCTTGTCCTTTCGGTCTTACCCCAAAGCTCATGACCATAGGTGAGGATGGGAACGTAAATCGACCGGTAAATTGGGAGCTTTTCCTTCTGGCTCAGCTCCTTCTTACCACAACGAATCGATATAGCGTCCTCATTACTGAAGACGCCGCACCGATCAGCCTGTGCATATCACGATCCACTCTTCCCTCACTCATGAACAAGACTCCAGGTACTTGAACTCATCCACAAGATCTCCTGCCCAACCTCGAGATGGCACTCCACCCTTTCCCGGGCGAGAACCTCGGACTTGGAGGTGCTGATTCTCATCCCAGTCGCTTCACACTCGGCTGCGAACCGATCCAATGAGAGCTGAAGATCCTGGCAAGTTGAAGCCATAAGGACCACATCATCTGCAAAAAGCAGAGACCTAATCCTGCAGCCACCAAACCGGATCCCCTCAATCGGTGACAAAGGGCAGCCTTGGCGGAGTCCAACCCTCACTGGAAAGGGGTCCGACTTACTGCCGGCAATGCAGACCAAGCTCTGACACTGATCATACAGGGAGCGACCCGCCACAATCAGACATGCCGATACCCCATACTCTCTGAGCACTCCCCACAGGACTTCCCGGGGTGGCCATGGTCGAATGTCTTCTCCAAGTCCACAAAGCACATGTAGACTGGTTGGCCAAACTCCCATGCACACTCAAGGACCCTGCCGAGAGTATAGAGCTGGTCTACCGTTCCACGACCAGGAAAAACCACACTGATTGTCCTGGATCCGAGGTTCCTCCTCTCCAGTACGCATGAATAGACCTTACCGGGAAGGCTGAGGAGTGTGATCTACGATAGTTGGAACACACCCTCCGGTTCCCCTTCTGACAACCCAGCCTCTCATTACTTGCAACGCCAGGGTAATGTAGTATTTTGTGGCTGATGACAGCCACAAAATACTGAAGGTTGTCATCGGCAGGTGTACCAAAGCAGTTAGGACTCATAGCAGACCGGATTGGCAGACCCGGTCTGCCAATCCGGTCTGCCAATCCAGAGGTACCGCCCCCGATGTAGACGCAATGTTGCAGAGTCTTGTAAACCAATACTGCCCCACAGCATCCAGAGCCTTAAGGAACTCCGGACGGAGCTCATACCCCCGGGGCCTTGCCACCGAGGAGCTTTTTAACTACCTTGTCAACCTCAGCCCCAGAAATAGGAGAGCCCACCACAGACTTCCCAGGCACTGTTTCCTCATAGGAAGACGTGTTGGTGGGATTGAGGAGGTCTCGCTTGGCCTGTCGGTATGCCCACTGCCTCTGGAGTCCCATGAGCCAAAAGGACCCGATGGCTCTTTCTTCATCTTGACAGCATCCCTCACTGCTGGTGGATTACCGCCACGACAGGCACCAAACACCTTGCGGCCACAGCTTCAATCAGCTGGCTCAACAAGAGAGGAACGGAACATGGTCCACTCAGACTCAATGTCCAGCACCTCCCTCGTGACATGTTCAAAGTTCTTCCGGACATGTTCAAAGTTCTTCAGGAGACTCTGCTAGGCGTTCCCAGCAGACCCTTACAATGCGTTTGGGCCTACCAGGTCTGACCGGCATCCTCCCCTACCATCGGAACCAGCTCACCACCAGGTGGTGGTTGGTAGAAAGCTCTGCCCCTCTCTTCACAGAGTGTCCAAAACATGAGGCCGCAAATCCCATGACACAACTACAAAGTCAATCATGCGGCCGAGGGTGTCCTTGTGCCAAGTGCACATATGGACACCCTTATGTTTGAACATTGTGTTTGTTATGGACAATCTGTGACAAGCACAAAAGTCCAATAACAAAGCACCACTTGGGTTCAGATCCGGGTGGCCATTTTTCCCAATCACGACTCTCCAGGTTTCACTGTCGTTGCCAACATGAGCGTTCAAGTCCACCAGCAGAACAAGGGAATCACCCGAGGGAGCACTCTCCAGTACTCCCTCAAGGGAATCCAAAAAGAGTGGGTACTCTGAGCTGCTGTTTGGTGTGTAAACACAAACAACAGTCAGGACCCTTCACCCAACCCGAAGGCTGAGGGAAGCTACTATCTCGTCTATTGGGTTAAAGTCCAAGTGCAGGCTTTGAGCCGGGGGGCAACAAGAATTGCCACCTCTCATTAGTTGCAACGCCAGTGTGGAATCTCTTCCACTCTGGCGTTGCAAGTAATGAAAGTTCAGCTCAGTCCAGCCCCTCTTGAGTGAACAGGTTCCAGAGCCCTTGCTGTGAGTCCAACTATATCTAGCCGGGAACGTCTCCACCTCATGCACCAGCTCGGGCTCTTTCCCTCCCAGCGAGGTGATGTTCCATGTCCCAAGCATATGTAGCCGATAATCGGACCACCAGGTGCCCTGCCTTCGGCTTCCGCCCAGCTCACACTGCACCCTTTATGACCCAAGCCCATGAGTGGTGAGCCCTGGAGGGGGGATCCACGTTGCCTCTTCAAGGCCCGTCAATCGCCATCGTGCCCCACCTCTGGGCCTGGCTCCACAGGGGAGCCACGGTGACCTGCGTCCGGGCGAGAAAAAATCTAGGTCCTCAATTGTACTTTTAATAAAGGTCTTTGAGCTGCTCTTTGTCTGATCCCTCACCTAGGACCTGTTTGTCTTGGACGACCCTACCAGGGGGCATAGAAGCCCCGAACAACATTTTCCTGGATCAGTAGGACACAAAGGTGGCGGCTCAGAAAGCAGGTTATATAAACATAACTCCAAAACCAAACATGCAATATGTCTAAACATGCCTGTAATATTGTTTAAATGTGAGTTTGTTTTGCTATCACAAAAAGTAGTTTTTTACTCAATATGACTGTAATGTTCTTAGAACCCTGAGATAATGGGAAAAAAGCAATAAAAATGTATTTAAACCTAACTCCTAAACAACACATGCAAAATGGCTAATAATGCCAAGGGAGACATGTAACGTTGTTAGTTTAAAAAAATGATATTTTGTAAAGATATCAAAACACAAGCTAGTTTTTTAATTCAATATTACAGCAGAACAGTCATACTAAATATGAAAGATATATAAACATAACTCCAAAACCAAACATGTGTCATGTCTAAAAATGCCTGTAATAATGTATTTATGTGAGTTTGTAAGGTTTGCAAAAACAAAAAGTAGTTTTTTACTCAATATGAAAGTAATGTTCTTAGAATCCTGAGATAATGCGAAAAAAGCAATAAAAATGTATTCAAACACATATTTTACACCAAACATTTAAAATGTCTAAAAATGCCTGTAATATTGAATCTATGTAAGTTTTACTAGAATCAATTGTTTTTGTAAGGTTTGCAAATACAAAAATTAGGTTTTACACATAATGACATTATAACTGTAACACTCAATATGACAATTATTTATTTATAACTCCTAACCACACATGAAACATGTCTAATAATGCGTGAAAAAATGTATCTTTGTGAGTGTTACTAGAAACATTTTCTTTTGTAAGGTTTGCAAAGACACAGGTTAGTTTTTTTTACTCAATATGACAGTATAACTGCCACACTCAATATGACAGTTATTTAAACACAACTCTTAAACTACATATGAAAAATGACTGACAATGCCTGAAATAATGCATTCTTGTAGGTTTTACTCGAAACATATGCTTTTTTAAGGCTTGCAAACACAAAAATTATTTTTTTACTCAATATGACAGTAATGTTCTAAAATTCTGAGATTATACGAACAAATTAATAAAAATGATTCCAACATAATTCCTAAACCAAACATGCGAAATGTCTAAAACTGTCTGTAATATTGAATCCATGTGAGTTTTACTAGATTTATATGATTTTGTAAGGTTTGCAATACATAAATTAGATTTTACTCACTATGACAGTATACTGTCACACTCAATATTACAGTTATTTAAACATAACTCAAACCACACATGAAAAGTGGCTACTAATGCCTGAAATAATGCATCGTTGGCAGTTTTTACTTGAAACACGTGCTTTTTTAAATCTTGCAAACACAAAAAGTAGTTTTTTTTTTACTCAATATGACTGTATTGTTCTTAAAATCCTGAGATAATGCGACAAAAAATTAAAAATGTATTTAAACATTACTCCTAAACAACACAAGCAAAATGGCTAATAATGTCTGGAAACATGTATCTTTGTTAGTTTTCCTAGCAAAATGGTATTTTGTAAAGTTTGCATTGACACAAGCTCAGACAGTATAACAGTCATACTAAATATGAAAGTTATATAAACATAACTCAAAACCAAACATGTGTCATGTCTAAAAATGCCTGTAATTATGTATTTATGTGAGTTTGTAAGGTTTGAAAAAAAAAATTTAGTTTTTTACTCAATATGAAAGTAATGATCTTAGAATCCGGAGATAATGCAAAAAAAGCAATAACAATGTATTTAAACATAATTCCTAAATAACCCATGCAAAATGGGTAATAATGCCTGGAGACATGTATCTTTGTTAGTTTTACTAGAAAAATGATCTTTTGGAAAGTTTGCCAAGACACAAGCTAGTTTTTTTAAATTCAATATGACAGTATAACAGTCATACTAAATATGAAAGTTATCTAAACATAACTCCAAAACCAAACATGTGTCATGTCTAAAAATGCCTGTAATAATGTATTTATGTGAGTTTGTAAGGTTTGCAAAAACAAAAAGTAGTTTTTTTTTTTTCACTATGAAAGTAATGTAGAATCCTGAGATAATGCAAAAAAAGCAATAAAAATGTATTTAAACATAATTCCTAAACAACAAATGCAAAATGGCTAATAATGCCTGGAGACATGTATCTTTGTTAGTTTTACTAGAAAAAGTATCTTTTGTAAAGTTTGCAAAGACACAAGCTAGTTTTTTTTTATTCAATATGACAGTATAACAGTCATACTACATATGAAAGTTATATAAACATAACTCCAAAACCAAACGTGTGTCATGTCTAAAATTGCCTTTAATAATGTATGTATGTGAGTTTGAAAGGTTTGCAACAACAAAAAGTAGTTTTTTACTCAATATGAAAGTACTGATTTTAGAATCCTGAGATAATGCTAAAAAAGCAATAAAAATGTATTTAAACATAACTCTTAAAAAACACATGCAAAATGGCTAATAATGCCTGGAGACATGTATCTTTGTTAGTTTTACTAGGAAAAGTATCTTTTGTAAAGTTTGCAAAGACACAAGCTAGGTTTTTTAAATTCAATATGACAGTATAACAGTCATACTACATATGAAAGTTATATAAACATAACTTCAAAACCAAACGTGTGTCATGTCTAAAATTGCCTGTAATAATGTATGTATGTGAGTTTGAAAGGTTTGCAACAACAAAAAGTAGTTTTTTACTCAATATGAAAGTAATGATTTTAGAATCCTGAGATAATGCGAAAAAAGCAATAAAAATGTATTTAAACATAACTCCTAAAAAACACATGCAAAATGGCTAATAATGCCTGGAGACATGTATCTTTGTTAGTTTTACTAGAAAAATGATCTTTTGTAAAGTTTGCAAAGACACAAGCTAGTTTTTTTAATTCAATATGACAGTATAACAGTCATACTACATATGAAAGTTATATAAACATAACTCCAAAACCAAACGTGTGTCATGTCTAAAATTGCCTTTAATAATGTATGTATGTGAGTTTGAAAGGTTTGCAACAACAAAAAGTAGTTTTTTACTCAATATGAAAGTAATGATTTTAGAATCCTGAGATAATGCGAAAAAAGCAATAAAAATGTATTTAAACATAACTCCTAAAAAACACATGCAAAATGGATAATAATGCCTGGAGACATGTATCTTTGTTAGTTTTACTAGAAAATTATCTTTGTAAAGTTTGCAAAGACACAAGCTAGTTTTTTTTAATTCAGTATGACAGTATAACAGTCATACTAAATATGAAAGTTATATAAACATAACTCCAAAACCAAACATGTGTCATGTCTAAAAATGCCTGTAATAATGTATTTATGTGAGTTTGTAAGGTTTGCTAAAACAAAAAGTAGTTTTTACTCAATATGAAAGTAATGATCTTAGAATCCTGAGATAATGCGAAAAAAGCAATACAAATTTATTTAACTTAATTCCTAAACAACCCATGCAAAATGGATAATAATGCCTGGAGACATGTATCTTTGTTAGTTTTACTAAAAAAAATATATTTTGTAAAGTTTGCAAAGACACAAGCTAGGTTTTTTAAATTCAATATGACAGTATAACAGTCATACTAAATATGAAAGTTATCTAACCATAACTCCAAAACGAAAATGCGTCAGGTCTAAAAATGCCTGTAATATTGCAAACCTTTCAAACTCACATACATACATTATTATAGGCAATTTTAGACATGACACACGTTTGGTTTTGGAGTTATGTTTATATAACTTTCATATTTAGTATGACTGTTATACTGTCATATTGAATAAAAAAAAAACTAGCTTTTGTCTTTGCAAACTTTACAAAAGATAATTTTTCTAGTAAAACTAACAAAGATACATGTCTCCAGGCATTATTATCCATTTTGCATGGGTTGTTTAGGAATTATGTTTAAATAACATTTTATTGCTTTTTTCGCATTATCTCAGGATTCTAAGATCATTACTTTCATATTGAGTAAAAAACTACTTTTTGTTCTTGCAAACCTTACAAACTTGCATAAATACATTATTACAGGCATTTTTAGACATGACACATGTTTGGTTTTGGAGTTATGTTTATATAACTTTCATATTTATTATGACTGTTATACTGTCATATTGAATTTAAAAAACCTAGCTTGTGTCTTTGCAAACTTTACAAAAGATACTTTTTCTAGAAAAACTCGCAAAGATACATGTCTCCAGGCATTATAAGACTTTTGCATGTGTTTTTTAAGAGTTATGTTTAAATACATTTTTATTGCTTTTTTCGCATTATCTCAGGATTCTAAAATCATTACTTTCATACTGAGTAAAAAACTACTTTTTATTTTTGCAGACCTTTTAAACTCACATACATACATTATTAAAGGCAATTTTAGACATGACACATGTTTGGTTTTGGAGTTATGTTTAGATAACTTTCATATTTAGTATGACTGTTATACTGTCAAATTGAATTAAAAAAAACTAGCTTGTGTCTTGGCAAACTTTACAAAGATCATTTTTCTAGTAAAAATAACAAAGATACATGTCTCCAGGCATTATTATCCATTTTGCATGTGTTTTTTAGGAGTTATGTTTAAATACATTTTTATTGCTTTTTTCGCATTATCTCAGGATTCTAAAATCATTACTTTCATATTGAGTAAAAACCTACTTTTTGTTGTTGCAAACCTTTCAAACTCACATACATACATTATTAAAGGCAATTTTAGACATGACACACGTTTGGTTTTGGAGTTATGTTTATATAACTTTCATATTCAGTATGACTGTTATAAGTCATATTGAATAAAAAAAACCAGCTTGTGTCTTTGCAAACTTTACAAAAGATACTTTTTCTAGTAAAACTAACAAAGATACATGTCTCCAGGCATTATTAGCCATTTTGCATGTGTTGTTTAGGAATTATGTTTAAATACATTTTTATTGCTTTTTTTGCATTATCTCAGTATTCTACATTACTTTCATAGTGAAAAAAAAAACTACTTTTTGTTTTTGCAAACCTTACAAACTTACATAAATACATTATTAAAGACATTTTTAGACATGATACATGTTTGGTTTTGGAGTTATGTTTATATAACTTTTATATTTAGTATGACTGTTATACTGTCATATTGAATAAAAAAAACTAGCTTGTGTCTTGGCAAACTTTCCAAAAGATCATTTTTCTAGTAAAACTAACAAAGATACATGTCATCAGGCATTATTACCCATTTTGCATGAGTTATTTAGGAATTATGTTTAAATACATTTTTATTGCTTTTTTCGCATTATCTCAGGATTCTAAGATCATTACTTTCATATTGAGTAAAAAACTAAATTTTGTTTTTGCAAACCTTACAAACTCACATAAATACATTATTACAGGCATTTTTAGACATGATACATGTTTGGTTTTGGAGTTATGTTTATATAACTTTCATATTTAGTATGACTGTTATACTGTCTGAGCTTGTATCAATGCAAACTTTACAAAATACCATTTTTCTAGGAAAACTAACAAAGATACATGTTTCCAGACATTATTAGCCATTTTGCTTGTGTTGTTTAGGAGTAATGTTTAAATACATTTTTAATTTTTTGTCGCATTATCTCAGGATTTTAAGAACAATACAGTCATATTGAGTAAAAAAAACCTACTTTTTGTGTTTGCAAGATTTAAAAAAGCATGTGTTTCAAGTAAAAACTGCCAACGATGCATTATTTCAGGCATTAGTAGCCACTTTTCATGTGTGGTTTGAGTTATGTTTAAATAACTGTAATATTGAGTGTGACAGTATACTGTCAGAGTGAGTAAAATCTAATTTATGTATTGCAAACCTTACAAAATCATATACATCTAGTAAAACTCACATGGATTCAATATTACAGACAGTTTTAGACATTTCGCATGTTTGGTTTAGGAATTATGTTGGAATCATTTTTATAAATTTTTTCGTATAATCTCAGAATTTTAGAACATTACTGTCATATTGAGTAAAAAAATAATTTTTGTGTTTGCAAGCCTTAAAAAAGCATATGTTTCGAGTAAAACCTAAAAGAATGCATTATTTCAGGCATTGTCAGTCATTTTTCATATGTAGTTTAAGAGTTGTGTCTAAATAACTGTCATATTGAGTGTGGCAGTTATACTGTCATCTTGAGTAAAAAAAACTAACCTGTGTCTTTGCAAACCTTACAAAAGAAAATGTTTCTAGTAACACTCACAAAGATACATTTTTTCACGCATTATTAGACATGTTTCATGTGTGGTTAGGAGTTATAAATAAATAATTGTCATATTGAGTGTTACAGTTATAATGTCATTATGTGTAAAACCTAATTTTTGTATTTGCAAACCTTACAAAAACAATTGATTCTAGTAAAACTTACATAGATTCAATATTACAGGCATTTTTAGACATTTTACATGTTTGGTTTAAAATTTGTGTTTGAATACATTTTTATTGCTTTTTTCCCATTATCTCAGGGTTCTAAAAACATTACAGTCATATTGAGTAAAAAACTACTTTTTGTGATAGCAAAATGTAAAACTCAGTAAAACTCCCAAGGATTCATTATTTCAGGCATTGTTAGCCATTTGTATGTGTAGTTTATGAGTTATGTTTAAATAACTGTCATATTGAGTGTGACTTTGTCATTGTGAGTAAAACCTAATTTTTGTATTTGCAAACCTTACAAAAACAACTGATTCTAATAAAACTCACATTTAAACAATATTACAGGCATGTTTAGACATATTGCATGTTTGGTTTTGGAGTTATGTTTATATAACCTGCTTTCTGAGCCGCCACCTTGTCCTACTGATCCAGGAAAATGTTGTTCGGGGGCTTCTGTGCCCCCTGGTAGGGTCCTCCAAGACAAACAGGTCCTAGGTGAGGGATCAGACGAAGAGCAGCTCAAAGACCTTTATTAAAAGTACTATTGAGGACCTAGATTTTTTCTCGCCCGGACGCAGGTCACCGTGGCTCCCCTGTGGAGCCAGGCCCAGAGGTGGGGCACGATGGCGATTGACGGGCCTCGAAGAGGCAACGTGGATCCCCCCTCCAGGGCTCACCACTCATGGGCTTGGGTCATAAAGGGTGCAGTGTGAGCTGGGCGGCAGCCGAAGGCAGGGCACCTGGTGGTCCGATTATCGGCTACATATGCTCGCTCTTGGGACATGGAACATCACCTCGCTGGGAGGGAAGGAGCCTGAGCTGGTGCATGAGGTGGAGACGTTCCCGGCTAGATATAGTTGGACTCACAGCAAGGGCTCTGGAACCTGTTCACTCAAGAGGGGCTGGACTGAGCTGAACTTTCATTACTTGCAACGCCAGAGTGGAAGAGATTCCACACTGGCGTTGCAACTAATGAGAGGTGGCAATTCTTGTTGCCCCCCGGCTCAAAGCCTGCACGTTGGACTTTAACCCAATAGACGAGATAGTAGCTTCCCTCAGCCTTCGGGTTGGGTGACGGGTCCTGACTGTTGTTTGTGTTTACACACCAAACAGCAGCTCAGAGTACCCACTCTTTTTGGATTCCCTTGAGGGAGTACTGGAGAGTGCTCCCTCGGGTGATTCCCTTGTTCTGCTGGTGGACTTCAATGCTCATGTGGGCAACGACAGTGAAACCTGGAGAGTCGTGATTGGGAAATATGGCCACCCGGATCTGAACCCAAGTGGTGCTTTGTTATTGGACTTTTGTGCTTGTCACGGATTGTCCATAACAAACACAATGTTCAAACATAAGGGTGTCCATATGTGCACTTGGCACAAGGACACCCTCGGCCGCATGATTGACTTTGTAGTTGTGTCATGGGATTTGCGGCCTCATGTTTTGGAGACTCTGTGAAGAGAGGGGCAGAGCTTTCTACCAACCACCACCTGGTGGTGAGCTGGCTCCGATGGTAGGGGAGGATGCCGGTCAGACCTGTTAGGCCCAAACGCATTGTAAGGGTCTGCTGGGAACGCCTAGCAGAGTCTCCTGAAGAACTTTGAACATGTCCGGAAGAACTTTGAACATGTCACGAGGGAGGTGCTGGACATTGAGTCTGAGTGGACCATGTTCCGTTCCTCTCTTGTTGAGCCAGCTGATTGAAGCTGTGGCCGCAAGGTGTTTGGTGCCTGTCGTGGCGGTAATCCACCAGCAGTGAGGGATGCTGTCAAGCTGAAGAAAGAGCCATCGGGTCCTTTTGGCTCATGGGACTCCAGAGGCAGTGGGCATACCGACAGGCCAAGCGAGACCTCCTCAATCCCACCAACACGTCTTCCTATGAGGAAACAGTGCCTGGGAAGTCTGTGGTGGGCTCTCCTATTTCTGGGGCTGAGGTTGACAAGGTAGTTAAAAAGCTCCTTGGTGGCAAGGCCCCGGGGGTATGAGCTCCGTCCGGAGTTCCTTAAGGCTCTGGATGCTGTGGGGCAGTATTGGTTTACAAGACTCTGCAACATTGCGTCTACATCGGGGGCGGTACCTCTGGATTGGCAGACCGGGGTGGTTGTTCCTCTCTTTAAGAAGGGGAACCGGAGGGTGTGTTCCAACTATCGTAGATCACACTCCTCAGCCTTCCCGGTAAGGTCTATTCATACGTACTGGAGAGGAGGAACCTCAGATCCAGGACAAACAGTGTGGTATTCGTCCCGGTCGTGGAACGGTAGATCAGCTCTATACTCTCGGCAGGGTCCTTGAATGTGCATGGGAGTTTGCCCAACCAGTCTACATAAGTTTTGTGGACTTGGAGAAGACATTCGACCTTGGTCCCCGGTAAGTCTTGTGGGTAGTGCTCAGAGAGTATGGAGTATCGGCATGTCTGATTGTGGCGGGTGTTTCCCTGTATGATCAGTGTCAGAGCTTGGTCCGCATTGCCGGCAGAATGTCGGACCCCTTTCCAGTGAGGGTTGGACTACGCCAAGGCTGCCCTTTGTCACCGATTCTGTTTGTAACTTTAATGGACAGAATATCTGGCGCAGTCAAGGCTTTGACTGAATTTTTATGTGTAGTTTATGAGTTATGTTTAAATAACTGTCATATTGAGTGTGATTTTGTCATTGTGAGTAAAACCTAATTTTTGTATTTGCAAACCTTACAAAAACAACCGATTCTAGTAAAACTCACATTGATACAATATTACAGGCATGTTTAGACATATTGCATGTTTGGTTTTGGAGTTATATTTATACAACCTGCTTTCTGAGCCGCCACCTTTGTGGTTTGCGTGTCCTACTGATCCAGGAAAATGTTGTCCGGGGGCTTCTATAACCCCTGGTAGGGTCCCCCAAGACAAACAGGTCCTAGGTGAGGGATCAGACAAAGAGCAGCTCAAAGACCTTTATTAAAAGTACAATTGAGGACCTAGATGTTTTCTCGCCCGGACGCAGGTCACCGTGGCTCCCCTGTGGTGCCAGGCCCAGAGGTGGGGCACGATGGCGATTGACGGGCCTGCCCCCATGGGGCCCAGCCGTGCTCAGCTCGAAGAGGCAACGTGGATCCCCCCTCCAGGGATCACCACTCATGGGCTTGGGTCATAGAGGGTGCAGTAAGAGCTGGGCGGAAGCCGAAGGCAGGGCTCTTGGTGGTCCGATTATCGGCTACATAAGCTCGCTCTTGGGACATGGAACATCACCTCGCTGGGAGGGAAGGAGCCTGAGCTGGTGCATGAGGTGGAGACGTTCCCGGCTAGATATAGTTGGACTCACAGCAAGGGCTCTGGAACCTGTTCTCTCAAGAAGGGCTGGACTGAGCTGAACTTTCATTACTTGCAACGCCAGAGTGGAAGAGATTCCACACTGGCGTTGCAACTAATGAGAGGCTGGGGTGGAAATTCTTGTTGCCCCCCGGCTCAAAGCCTGCACGTTGGACTTTAACCCAATAGACGAGATGGTAGCTTCCCTCAGCCTTCGGGTTGGGTGATGGATCCTGACTGTTGTTTGTTTACACACCAAACAGCAGCTCAGAGAACCCACTCTTTTTGGATTCCCTTCAGGGAGTACTGGAGAGTGCTCCCGCGTGTCATTCCCTTGTTCTGCTGGTGGACTTCAACGCTCATGTTGGCAACGACAGTGAAACCTGGAGAGTCGTGATTGGGAAAAATGGCCACCCGGATCTGAACCCAAGTGGTGCTTTGTTATTGGACTTTTGTGCTTGTCACGGATTGTCCATAACAAACACAATGTTCAAACATAAGGGTGTCCATATGTGCACTTGGCACAAGGACACCCTCGGCCGCATGATTGACTTTGTAGTTGTGTCATGGGATTTGCGGCCTCATGTTTTGGACACTCTGTGAAGAGAAGGGCAGAGCTTTCTACCAACCACCACCTGGTGGTGAGCTGGCTCCGATGGTAGGGAGGATGCCGGTAGGCCTGGCAGGCCCAAACGCATTGTAAGGGTCTGCTGGGAACGCCTAGCAAGAGTCTCCTGAAGAACTTTGAACATGTCCGGAAGAACTTTGAACATGTCACGAGGGAGGTGCTGGACATTGAGTCCGAGTGGACCATGTTCCGTTCCTCTCTTGTTGAGCCAGCTGATTGAAGCTGTGGCCACAAGGTGTTTGGTGCCTGTCGTGGCGGTAAACCACCAGCAGTGAGGGATGCTGTCAAGCTGAAGAAAGAGCCATCGGGTCCTTTTGGCTCATGGGACTCCAGAGGCAGTGGGCATACCGACAGGCCAAGCTAGACCTCCTCAATCCCATCAACACGTCTTCCTATGAGGAAACAGTGCCTGGGAAGTCTGTGGTGGGCTCTCCTATTTCTGGGGCTGAGGTTGACAAGGTAGTTAAAAAGCTCCTCGGTGGCAAGGCCCCGGGGGTATGAGCTCCGTCCGGAGTTCCTTTAGGCTCTGGATGCTGTGGGGCAGTCTTGGTTGACAAGACTCTGCAACATTGCGTCTACATCGGGGGTGGTACCTCTGGATTGGCAGACCGGGGTGGTTGTTCCTCTCTTTAAGAAGGGGAACCGGAGGGTGTGTTCCAACTATCCTAGATCACACTCCTCAGCCTTCCCGGTAAGGTCTATTCATGCGTACTGGAGAGGAGGAACCTCGGATCCAGGACAAACAGTGTGGTATTCGTCCTGGTCGTGGAACGGTAGACCAGCTCTATACTCTCGGCAGGGTCCTTGAATGTGCATGGGAGTTTGCCCAACCAGTCTACATAAGTTTTGTGGACTTGGAGAAGACATTCGACCTTGGCCCCCGGTAAGTCTTGTGGGTAGTGCTCAGAGAGTATGGAGTATCGGCATGTCTGATTGTGGCGGGTGTCTCCCTGTATGATCAGTGTCAGAGCTTGGTCCGCATTGCCGGCAGTATGTCGGACCCCTTTCCAGTGAGGGTTGGACTACGCCAACCAGTCTACATAAGTCAAGGCTTTGACTGCCTCTGGTTTGGTGGCTGCAGGATTAGGTCTCTGCTTTTTGCAGATGATGTGGTCCTGATGGCTTCAACTGGCCAGGATCTTCAGCGTTCATTGGATCGGTTCGCAGTGAAGCGACTGGGATGAGAATCAGCACCTCCAAGTCCGAGTCCATTGTTCTTGCCCAGGAAAGGGTGGATTACCATCTCCAGGTTGGGAAAGAGATCTTTCCCCAAGTGAAGGCGTTCAAGTACCTAGGAGTCTTGTTCACGAGTGAGGATAGAGTGGATCATGAGATCTACAGGCGGATCGGTGCGGCGTCTTCAGTAACGAGGACGCTATATCGATCCGTTGTGGTGAAGAAGGAGCTGAGCCAGAAGGAAAAGCTTTCAATTTACCGGTCGATCAACGTTCCCATCCTCACCTATGGTCATGAGCTTTGGGTTATGACCGAAAGGACAAGGTCACGGGTACAAGTGGCCGAAATGAGTTTCCTCCGCCGGGTGGTGGGTCTCTCCCTTAGAGATAGGGTGAGAAGCTCTGTCATCCATGAGGAACTCAGTGTAAAGCCGCTGCGCCTCCACATTGAGAGGAGCCAGATGAGGTGGTTCGGGCATCTGCTCAGGATGCCACCCGAACGCCTCCCTAGGGAGGTGTTTATGGCAAGTCCGAACGGCAGGAGGCCATGGGGAAGACCTAGGACACATTGGAAAGACAATGTCTCCCGGCTGGCCTGGGAACGCCTCGGGATCCCCCGAGAAGAGCTGGACGAAGTGGCTGTGGAGATGGAAGTCTGGGCTCTCTGCTTAGGCTGCTGCCCCCGCAACCCGACCTCTGATAAGCGGAAGAAAATGGATGGATTTAGTATGACAGTTATACTGTTATATTGAGTGTGACAGTATACTGTCATAAAACCCAATTTTTGTATTTGCAAACCTGATTCTAGTAAAACTCACATATATACAATATTACAGGCAATTTTGGACATAATGCATGTTTGGTTTTGGAGTTATGTTTATAAAACTTTAATATATAGTATGACATCTCTGGGGCTGAGGTTGCCAAGGTAGTTAAAAACCTCCTCGGTGGATGAGCTCCGTCCGGAGTTCCTTAAGGCTCTGGATGCTGTGGGGCTGTTTTAGTTGACAAGACTCTGCAACATCGCGTGGACATCTAGGGCGGTACCTCTGGATTGGCAGACCGGGGTGGTGGTTCTTCTCTTTAAGAAGGGGAACCGGAGGGTGTGTTCCAACTATCGTAGATCACACTCCTCAGCCTTCCCGGTAAGGTCTATTCATGTGTACTGGAGAGGAGGAACCTCGGATCCAGGACGAACAGTGTGGTTTTCGTCCTGGTCGTGGAACGGTAGACCAGCTCTATACTCTCGGCAGGGTCCTTGAGTGTGCATGGGAGTTTGCCCAACCAGTTTACATGTGCTTTGTGGACTTGGAGAAGACAGTCGACCGTGGCCACCCCGGGAAGTCCTGTGGGGAGTGCTCAGAGAGTATGGGGTATCGGCATGTCTGATTGTGGCGGGTCGCTCCCTGTATGATCAGTGTCAGAGCTTGGTCTGCATTGCCGGCAGTAAGTCGGACCCTTTTCCAGTGAGGGTTGGACTCCGCCAAGGCTGCCCTTTGTCACCAATTCTGTTCATAACTTTTATGGACAGAATTTCTAGGCGCAGTCATGGCGTTGAGGGGATCCGGTTTGGTGGCTGCAGGATTAGGTCTCTGCTTTTTGCAGATGATGTGGTCCTTATGGCTTCAACTTGCCAGGATCTTCAGCTCTCATTGGATCGGTTCGCAGCCGAGTGTGAAGCGACTGGGATGAGAATCAGCACCTCCAAGTCCGAGGTTCTCGCCCGGGAAAGGGTGGAGTGCCATCTCGAGGTTGGGCAGGAGATCTTGTGGATGAGTTCAAGTACCTGGAGTCTTGTTCATGAGTGAGGGAAGAGTGGATCGTGATATGCACAGGCTGATCGGTGCGGCGTCTTCAGTAATGAGGACGCTATATCGATTCGTTGTGGTAAGAAGGAGCTGAGCCAGAAGGAAAAGCTCCCAATTTACTGGTCGATTTACGTTCCCATCCTCACCTATGGTCATGAGCTTTGGGGTAAGACCGAAAGGACAAGATCACGGGTACAAGCGGCCAAAATGAGTTTTCTCCACTGGGTGGCGGGTCTCTCCCTTACTGTAAGAATTGTCACCGTTTAATTACAGTAACCTACTGGCACCTAATGGTTCCAGTATAAAACTGTTTTTCTACAGCACACATACTGTGATTTATCACTACAGTTTATTACTGTAAAAAGTATCACAGTACTGTGCTGTATCAAATATACGCTTCACAGCATAATACTGTCATCTGTTTAGCGGCATTACACTGTTATTTTAGTGTATCTACTGTAATATCCATTAACAGTTAATTACAGTAAAATAATTGTGAGCACTATAGACTGAGCTTTACAGTATAATGCCACTAGAAGTTAATGAATTGAACTTTTAAATTTTCAAAATCAAAACCCCTGCAATCTGCTGGCATAAAAATGACTTGAGAAATGGCCTTGCAAGTTAATGCTTTTATTAACCAATTATTTTAAAGTGCATCAAATACATTCAATGTACATTTAGTGCATTTGTCTTATTTTCAGTAAAGCATTTTAACATTTATAACATGTCAACTTAATTTCAAACTGGAGACAAAACACTGAACACGAGTCCAGTGTTTAGTTGTCGGCTACATAAAGCCCCACTCAAAGTCTGTGAGATGTTTTATAAGGGTGGCTACGTGAGGATTTACAGTTGCTGCCTTTTTCTGAACCAGCTTCCCGGTCTTCTTGGACACCACCTTTCCCTGCCTAGCCTTTGTTCCCCTCTCGGGGTTAACGCCAATGAATCGCCTAAAAAAGAGAAAAAGCATATTATATATTCTGTTGTGATTGAAGATTACTTGCAGTCGATGCAGAACTCCCCTCACATTGTTATTTGGGAATATGCACTGCACAAATATTAATATCAATTTTAGGATATATGTGAGCCATACCATAACCACAGCTGTAGATGAGTGAATGCTCTAAAACCCATTAAGAAAAATTCAGAGAGGAAGACAATGCTAAAGCCTCCCCAATCCCTCTCTCTATTTATGTTTTCTCTCCATCTACGGGACCGTGTATTTACGCTGATGTTTCCTGCTTTCACCCATTTAACATATCGTTACCTGCTCATTACCTATCTTCTCTGCATCCTGGGGTCACACTGGTGCTTCTTGCCTTTACCCATTCAACATATCTCTACCTGCATATCACCTACCTTCTCTGCATAGTGTGGTCATGTTGGTGCTTTCTACCTTTACCCATTCAACATATCTTTACCTGCACATTACCTACCTTCTCTGTATCCTGGCGTCTAGCTGGTGTTTCCTGCCTTTACCCATTCAACATATCTTTACCTGCTTATTACCTACCTTCCCTGCATCCTGGGGTCACACTGGTGCTTCTTTCTTTCACCATACAACATATCTTCACCTGCACATACCTACCTTGTCTGCATTGCCTCAACCACACCTGCGCTTCCTTCTTTCACCCATTCAACATACCTTCACCCGCACATTACCTACCTTCTCTGCATAGTGGGGTCACACTGGTGCTTCCTGCCTTTACCCATTCAACATATCTTCACCCGCACATTACCTATTTGCTCTGCATCCTCGGGTCACGCTGGTGCTTCCTGCCATCACCCAGTCAACATACCTGCAAATTACCTACTTTTTCTGCATCCTGGGGTCAAACAGGTGCTTCCTTCTTTGACCCAGTCAACATATCTTTACCTGCACATTACCTACCTTCTCTGTATCCTAGAGTCAAACTGGTGCTTCGGTCCCTAATAAGAAGGTCCACAAAGGAACAGAAGAGTCATTGATTTAAGGCACACAATTGGGGAAATGACAAGTCAAATTCCTGAACAGAGGTGAGAAATATAAAATAAAATATCCTAACAGTATTTAACAGTATCGAGAGGATTTACCTTTGAACAAATTCCAATGTCCGAGCACCAAGCAAGAAGGGCAGCAAGCCCTGAGATGAAGCTAGGTTGGACGCCTTTGCAGATGACATCACCTTCCATGCTGATCATCCAACGTTTTATTGTGACTTTGTCACCAGCAACTGGTACAGTCAAGAAATGCAGTTTATGTTCCTAAACAGTATCCAATATGGGTAGCATTTTAAAAGTATTTGGAATGGCCACCTCACTCGCTCTCTCTTTACTCTGTTTACATCTAGTCTCCTAAGGCAGTGGTTCTCAAATGGGGGTACGCGTACTCCTGGGGGTACTTGAAGGTATGCCAAGGGGTACGTGAGATTTTAAAAAAAAATATTCTAAAAATAGCAACAATTCAAAAACCCTTTATAAATATATTTATTGAATAATACTTCGACAAAATATGAATGTAAGTTCATAAACTGAACATCTAATCAAGTAGGCTATTCCATTCATTACCATAAAGCCAGAGTTTCCCCCATGCCATGATGGTTTGACCCTACCTGGCGGTGCCACACGGCACCAACTGTCAATCAACTATCCATGTAGAAAACAATGGAGGCGTGGTTAAAGCGTAGCAGTAATGCAGCTGAGACATGTGGACATGTTCCATAAATATTGATGTTAAAGATTTCTTTTTTTGTGAAGAAATGTTGAGAATGAAGTTCATGAATCCAGATGGATCTCTATTACAATCCCCAAAGAGGGCACTTTAAGTTGATTACTTCTATGTGTAAAAATCTTTATTTATAATTGAATCACTTGTTTATTTTTCAACAAGTTTTTAGTTATTTGTAATTTTTTTTTTCCAAATAGTTCAAGAAAGACCACAACAAATGAGCAATATTTTGCACTGTTATACAATTTAATAAATCAGAAACTGATGACATAGTGCTGTATTTTACTTCTTTATCTCTTTTTTTTCAACCAAAAATGCTTTGCTCTGATTAGGGGGTACTTGAATTAAAAAAATGTTCACAGGGGTACATCACTGAAAAAAGGTTGAGAACCACTGTCCTAAGGCAGTGGTTCTCAACCTTTTCTCAGTGCTGTGAACATTTTTTTAATGCAAGTAGACCTCCAGACTTTATAAATATATATAAAAAGTAATTCAAACAGAAAATGACACATCAAGGTACAAGTGACTCTTACCTTGTTATCAAAAATACACGATGCAGTAGGATGGATTTAGCAGGGGCGGCCAGGTGAAATGAAGCTCGGTTGGACGAATTGTGGGCGGACCCAAGAAACAAGTCTGAAAAATACTGAATTATACTGTAGGTTTTACAGTAACTTACTGCTGGTCGATATTTTTTGAAAAATGCAACACAATTTACAGTACTTAACTGCATTTAAGAAGAACAGGATAGGTTGATTGGCAACACTAAATTGGCCCTAGTGTGTGAATGTGAGTGTGAATGTTGTCTGTCTATCTGTGTTGGCCCTGCGATGAGGTGGTGACTTGTCCAGGGTGTACCCCGCCTCCCGCCCGATTGTAGCTGAGATAGGCTCCAGCGCCCCCCGCGACCCCGAAGGGAATAAGCGGTAGAAAAATGGATGGATGGATGGAGTATATAACTGTAATTTTATTTTTTATTTTTACAGTAATTTTTTACAGTGAAGGTCATGGGTGTCAAACTCTGGCCCGTGGGCCATCGAGGCAATATCAAATTAACACTAAAGCTGGACCGTGGATTATACATCGCGGCAGTGCCGCAGTAACACCGCTACTTCTAATACTTGCCAACCCTCCCGGGTTTGACTCTAGCACTCCTCCCGAAATTTTTTTTTTTTTTTTCAGCTAGTCAAACGAGTGCTGACCCAGTTTCATGTCAGTGCAGCTTCTGCACCCACACACAATTGAATGCAACGCATACTTCATCAACAGCGATACAGGTTACACTGACGGTAGCCAAATAAAAAAACTTTAACACTTTTAGGAATATACGCCACACTGTGAATCCACACCAAACAAGAATGACAAACACATTTCGGGAGAACATCCGCACCGTAACACAACGTAAACACAACAGAACAAATACCCAGAACCCTTTGTAGCACTAAATCTTCCGGGACGCTGCAAGGTTTGTGTGTGTGTGGGTGGGGGTGGTTTGGTGGTAGCGGGGGTGTATTTTGTAGCATCCCGAAAGAGTTAGTGCTGCAAAGGATTCTGGGCATTTGTTCTTTTGTGTTTATGTTGTGTTACGGTGCGGATGTTCTCCCGAAAATTGTTTTTTATTCTTGTTTGGTGTGGGTTCACAGTGTGGTGTATATTTCTAACAGTGTTAAAGTTTTTTATACTGGCACCCTCAGTGTAACCCGTATCGCTGTTGATGAAGTATGCTTTGCATTCATTTGTGTATGCTTGCTGAAACTGCACATATCTTGTGACTGGGTCTGAACGATGTTAGAATTGGTTGTACGAGATATGACTGTTGAACACCTTCGTTCGATAATGAAAGTCGCCTCGGCTCAAAGCCTGAGCCCCGACATTAAAGAACTAGCATCCAAAAAAAGATGCCAGGTATCTGACTTGGGCACATCAAATTAGATCAGTGTGTTGCAAACTGAGCAGTTTAAACTCCTGAATGGTTGTCTTATTCATTGTTATTTTATTTTCAAATTTATTAACCTGTGGAAAAAGGTAATCTTGATATTTACCTCAGAAGGCTGCAAATAGAAAAGAGGCATTCAATTTTTATTTAAATTGTATTTGATATGCAATTGATATTTTTTAATTATTATTATTATTATTTGAATCTCGATTTTGCATGTCACTATAAAGTTATATAATCCTTGCTTGTTCAATATTCAAAGCAAAACTTGTTTGGGTCCCTATTAAAAGGTTAATTTGTTGAACCTTGGTTCAGTTTTAAACTTTGGCCCACTCTGTATTTGAGTTTGACACCCCTGGTGAAGGTGAAGCTCTGTCATCCTGGAGGAACTCACAGTAAAGCCGCTGCTCCTCCACATGGAGAGGAGCCAGATGAGGTGGTTCGGGCATCTGCTCAGGATGCCACCCGAACGCCTCCCTAGGGAGGTGTTTAGGGCAAGTCCGACCGGCAGGAGGCCACGGGGAAGACCCAGGTCACATTCGGAACACTATTTCTCCCGGCTGGCCTGGGAACGCCTCGGGATCCCCCGAGAAAAGCTGGACGAAGTGGCTGGAGAAAGGGAAGTTTGGGCTTCTCTGCTTAGGCTGCGGCCCCCGCAACCCGACCATAACCCGACCATAAGCGGAAGAAAATGGATGGATTTAGTATGACAGTTATACTGTCATATTGAGTACAAAAACTAACTAAACCTTACACAATATGTTGTTCCTAGTAAAATTCACAAAGATACATATCTCCAGGCATTATTAGCCATTTTGCATGTGTGGTTTAGGAGTTATGTTTAAATAACTGTCAGATTGAGTTTGACATTATACTGTCATAGTGAGTAAAACCCATATTTTGTATTTGGAAACCTTACAAAAACAACTGATTCTAGTAAAACTCACATTAATACAATATTACAGGCATGTTTAGACATATTGCATGTTTGGTTTTGTAATTATGTTTATATAACCCCCTTTCTGAGCCGCCACCTCTGTGGTTTGCGTGTACCACTGATCCTAGGAGCTATGTTGTCCGAGGACTTCTATGCCCCCTGGTAGGGTCCCTCAAGACAAACAGGTCCTAGGTGAGGGATCAGACAAAGAGCAGCTCAAAGACCTTTATGAAAAGTACAAATCGAGGACCTAGATTTTTTTCTCGCCCAAGCACGGGTCACCGTGGCTCTCCTGTGGAGCCAGGCGCAGAGGTGGGGCACGATGTCTCCATGGGGCCCTGCCGGGCTCAGCTCGAAGAGGCAACGTGGGTCAACCCTCCAATGGGCTCACCACTCATGGGCCCATTGAGGTCATAGAGGTCGGATGCAGTGTGAACTGGGCGGCAGCCGAAAGCAGGGCACTTGGCGGTCCGATTATCGGCTACATAATCTCGCTCTTGGGACGTGGAACGTCACCTCGCTGGGAGGGAAGGAGCCTGAGCTGGTGCGCGAGGTGAAGAAGTTCCGGCTAGATATAGTTGGACTCACTTCGACGCACAGCAAGGGCTCTGGAACCTGTTCTCTCAAGAGGGGCTGGACTCTCTTCCACTCTGGCGTTGCAAGCAATGAGAGGCTGGGGTGGCAATTGTTGTTGCTCAAAGCCTGCACGTTTGACTTTAACCCAGTAGACGAGATGGTAGCTTCCCTCCGCCATCGGGTTGGGTGACGGGTCCTGACTGTTGTTTGTGTTTACGCACCAAACAGTAGCTCAGAGTACCCACTCTTTTTGGATTCCTTTGAGGGAGTACTGGAGAGTGCTCCCTCGGGTGATTCCTTTGTTCTGTTGGGGGACTTCAATGCTCATGTTGGCAAGGACAGTGAAACCTGGAGAGTCGTAATTGGGAAAAATGGCCACCCGGATCGAACCCAAGTGGTGCTTTGTTATTGGACTTTTGTGCTCGTCACGGATTGTCCATAACAAACACAATGTTCAAACATAAGGGTGTCTATATGTGTACTTGGCACCAGGACACCCTCGGCCGCAGTTCCATGATTGACTTTGTAGTTGTGTCATGGGATTTGCGGCCTCATGTTTTGGACACTCGGGTGAAGAGAGGGGCAGAGCTTTCTGCCGATCATCACCTGGTGGTGAGCTGGCGCCGATGGTGGGGGAGGATGCAGGACAGACCTGGCAGGCCCAAACGCATTGTGAGGGTCTGCTGGGAACGCCTAGCAGAGTCTCCTGTCAGAGAGAGTTTCAATTTCCACCTCCGGAAGAACTTTGAACATGTCACAAAGGAGGTGCTGGACATTGAGTCTGAGTGGACCATGTTCCGTGCCTCTCTTGTGGAGCCGGCTGATTGGAGCTGTGGCCGCAAGGTGTTTGGTGCCTGTCGTGGCGGTAATCCTAGAACTCACTGGTGGCCACCAGCAGTGAGGGATGCCGTCAAGCTGAAGAAAGAGCCTATCGGATCCTTTTGGCTCATGGGACTCCAGAGGCAGCGGGCATACCGAAAGGCCAAGCAGTGCCTGGGGAATCTGTGGTGGGCTCTCCTATTTCTGGGGCTTAGGTTGCCTAGGTAGTTAAAAAGCTCCTCGGTGGCAAGGCCCCAGGGGTGGATGAGTTCCGTCCGGAGTTCCTTAAGGCTTTGAAAACTGTGGAGCTGTCTTGGTTGACAAGACTCTGCAACATCGCGTGGACATTGGGGGCGGTACCTCTGGATTGGCAGACCGGGGTGGTGGTTCCTCTCTTTATAAAGGGGAACCGGAGGGTGTGTTCCAACTATCGTGAAACACACTCCTCAGCCTTCCCGGTAAGGTCTATTCATGTGTACTGGATAGGAAGAAACTCGGATCCAGGACGAACAGTGTGGTTTCCGTCCTGGTCGTGGAACGGTAGACCAGGTCTATACTCTCGGCAGGGTCCTTGAGTGTGAAGCAACTGGGATGAGAATCAGCACCTCCAAGTCGAAGTCCATGGTTCTCGCGCAGGAAAGGGTCGAGTGCCATCTCCAGGTTGGGGAGGAGATCTTGCCCCAAGTGGAGGAGTTCAAGTACCTAGGAGTCTTGTTCACGAGTGAGGATAGAGTGGATCGGGTGATCCACAGGCGGATCGGTGCGGCATATTCAGTATTGAGGACGCTATATCGATCCGTTGTGGTGAAGAAGGAGCTGAGCCAGAAGGAAAATCTCTCAATTTACCGTCGATCTACGTTCCCAGCTTTGGGTTATGACCGAAAGGACAAGGACACGGGTACAAGCGGCCGAAATGCGTTTCCTCTGCCGGGTGGAGGGTCCCTCCCTTAGAGATAGGGTGAGAAGCTCTGTCATCCGGGAGGAACTCAGAGTAAAGCAGCTGCTCCTCCGCATTGAGAGGAGCCAATGAGGTGGTTCGGGCATCTGCTCAGGATGCCACCCGAACGCCTCTAGGGAGGTGTTTAGGGAAAGTCCGACCGGCAGGAGGCCACGGGGAAGACCTAGGACACATTGGAAAGACTATGTCTCCCGGCTGGCCTGGGAACGCCTCGGAATACCCCGAGAAGAGCTGGACGAAGTGGCTGGGGAGAGGGAAGTCTGGGATTTTCTTCTCAGGCAACCCGACCTCGGATAAGCGGAAGAAAATGGATGGATTTAGAATGACAGTTATATTGTCAGATTGAATACAAAAACTAACTAAACCTTACACAATATATTGTTTCTAGTAAAACTCACAAAGATACATATATCCAGGCATTATTAGCCATTTTGCATGTCTGGTTTAGGAGTTATGTTTAAATAACTGTCAGATTGAGTGTGACAGTATACTGTCATAGTGAGTAAACCCATATGTTGTATTTGCAAACCTTACAAAAACAACTAAATCTAGTTAAACTCACACAGATACAATATTACAGGCATTTTTAGACATAATGCATGTTTGGTTTTAGAGTTATGTTTATATAACTTTCATATTTATTATGACAGTTATACTGTCATATTCAATAAAAAAAAAACTAACTTGTGTCTTTGCAAACCTTACAAAAGACCATTTTTCTAGTAAAACTAATGTCGTAATAACATGTCTCCAGGCATTGTTAGCCATTTTGCATGTGTTGTTTGAGTTATGTTTAAATAACTGTCATATTGAGTGTGACAGTATACTGTCATAAAACCCAATTTTTGTATTTGCAACCCTGATTCTAGTAAAACTCACATATATACAATATTACAGGCAGTTTTGGACATAATGCATGTTTGGTTTTGGAGTTATGTTTATATAACTTTCATATATAGTATGACAGCTAAACTGTTATATTGAGTAAAAAAAACTAACTTGTGTTTGTTATAAAACCCAATTTTTGTATTTGCAAACCATACAACTGATTCAAATAAAACTCACATGGATTCAATATTACAGGCATTTTCAGACATTTTGCATGTTTGGTTTAGGAATTATGTTGGAATACATGTGTATTGCTTTTTTCGCATTATCTCAGGATTTTTAGAACATTACTGTCATATTGAGTAAAAAAATAATTGTTGTGTTTGCAAGCCTTAAAAAAGCATATGTTTCCAGTAAAACTCCCAAAGATGCATTATTTCAGGCATTATTAGCCATTTTTCAGGTGTGGTTTAGGAGTTATGTTTAAATAACTGTCATATTGAGTGTGGCGTTATACTGTCACATTGAGTTAAACAAAAACTAACTTGTGTCTTTGCAAACCTTACAAAAGAAAATGTTTCTAGCAACACTCACAAAGATAATTTTTTTCACGCTATTTGACATGTTTCATGTGTATTTAGGAGTTATAATTAAATAACTTTCATATTGAGTGTTAAATTAATAATGTCATTATGTGTAAAACCTAATTTTTGTATTTGCAAACCATACAAAAACAATTGATTCTAGTAAAACTTGCATAGTTCAATATTACAGCCATTTCAGACATTTTACATGTTTGGTTTAAAAGTTGTGTTTGATTACATTTTTATTGCTTTTTTCGCATTATCTCAGGATTCTAAGATCATTACTTTCATATTGAGTAAAAAAATACTTTTTGTTTTTGCAAACCTTACAAACTCACATAAATACATTATTACAGGCAGTTTTAGACATGACACATGTTTGGTTTTGGAGTTATGTTTAGATAACTTTCATATTTAGTATGACTGTTATACTGTCATATTGAATTAAAAAAAAACTAGCTTGTGTCTTTGCAAACTTTACAAAAGATCATTTTTCTAGTAAAACTAACAAAGATACATGTCTCCAGGCATTATTACCCATTTTGCATGGGTTGTTTAGCAATTATGTTTAAATACATTTTTATTGCTTTTTTCGCATTATCTCAGGATTCTAAAATCATTACTTTCATAGTGAGTAAAAAAGTCCTTTTTGTTTTTGCAAACCTTACAAACTTGCATAAATACATTTTTACAGACATTTTTAGACATGACACGTGTTTGATTTTGGAGTTATGTTTATATAACTTTTATATTTAGTATGACTGTTATACTGTCATATTGAATAAAAAAAACTAGCTTGTGTCTTTGCAAACTTTACAAAAGATAATTTTTCTAGTAAAACTTACAAAGATACATGTCTCCCGGCATTATGACCCATTTTGCATGGGTTGTTTAGGAATTATGTTTAAATACATTTTTATTGCTTTTTTCGCATTATCTCAGGATTCTAAGATCATTACTTTCATATTGAGTAAAAAACTACTTTTTGTTTTTGCAAACCTTACAAACTCACATAAATACATTATTACAGGCATTTTTAGACATGGCAAATGTTTGGTTTTGGAGTTATGTTTAGATAACTTTCATATTTAGTATGACTGTTATACTGTCATATTGAATAAAAAAAACTAGCTTGTGTCTTTGCAAACTTTACAAAAGATCATTTTTCTAGTAAAACTAACAAAGATACATGTCTCCAGGCATTATTACCCATTTTGCATGGGTTGTTTAGAATTATGTTTGAATACATTTTTATTGCTTTTTTCGCATTATCTCAGGATTCTAAGATCATTACTTTCATATTTAGTAAAAAACTACTTTTTTTTTTTTGCAAACCTTACAAACTCACATAAATACATTATTACAGGCATTTTTAGACATGACACATGTTTGGTTTTGGAGTTATGTTTCGATAACTTTCATATTTAGTATGACTGTTATACTGTCATATTGAATTTAAAATAACTAGCTAGTGTCTTTGCAAACTTTACAAAAGATAATTTTTCTAGTAAACCTAACAAAGATACATGTCTCCAGGTATTATTAGCCATTTTGCATGTGTTGTTTAGGATTTTATGTTTAAATACATTTTTATTGCTTTTTTCGCATTATCTCAGGATTCTAAGATCATTACTTTCATATTGAGTAAAAAACTACTTTTTGCTTTTGCAAACTTTACAAAATACCATCTTTCTAGTAAAACTAACAAAGATACATGTTTCCAGGCATTATTAGCAATTTTGCATGTGTTGTTTAGGAGTAATGTTTAAATACATTTGTATTGCTTTTTTCGCATTATGACTTGACTTGACTTGACTTTATTTATTCATGCTTGCAGTGGAGCCAAGGCCCCACTGAAAAAACAGCTGAACTTTACAATGAATATTAAACAAACAAAGATAAAAAAAATTAAAAGAACAGACAGTATTTTATATATATAAAAAAAAAAAACATTTTCATTTTCAGGGCAACAGCAGCATGGAAACTATTAGCATTCTGGTAAATGACTGTATTACTTATTTAATTAGATAGTATTATTATACAGTTTAATTGCAGTATGCAGGGTAGAGTTTTTAAGTCTCTTTGTCTTGGCTTTGGGCTCGGGTTCAGCCAGCTTATGTTGGTTCCTCAATGTCCTGGCAGTGCGGCTGCCTCGTGTTGGAGGTAGCAGGTCATGCAGAGGGTGTTGCTCATCATGCACATCCCTGACCAGCTTCACTGCAGCCTCCTCTCTCCTGGTCTGGAGTGATGGTAGGGGTTGTGAGATTATCTCAGGATTTTAACAACATTACAGTCTTATTGAGTAAAAAAATTACTTTTTGTGTTTGCAAGATTTAAAAAAGCATGTGTTTCGAGTAAAACTGCCAACGATGCATTATTTCAGGCATTATTAGCCATTTTTCGTGTGTGGTTTGAGTTATGTTTAAATAACTGTCATATTGAGTGTGACAGTATACTGTCACTGTGAGTAAAACCTAATTTATGTATTTGCAAACCTTACAAAATCAACTAAAACCAGTAAAACTCACATGGATTCAATACTACGACATTTTTAGACATTTTGCATGTTTGGTTTAGGAATTATGTTGGAATCATTTTTATTAATTTTTTCGTATTATCTCACAATTTTAGAACATTACTGTCATATTGAGTAAAAAAATAATTGTTGTGTTTGCAAGCCTTAAAAAAGCATATGTTTCGATTAAAACTTACAAGAATGCATTATTTCAGGCATTGTTAGTCATTTTTCATGTGTAGTTTAAGAGTTATGTTTAAATAACTGTCATATTGAGTGTGGCAGTTATACTGTCATATTGAGTAAAAAAAACTAACCTGTGTCTTTGCAAACCTTACAAAAGAAAATGTTTCTAGTAACACTCACAAAGATACATTTTTTCACGCATTATTAGACATGTTTCATGTGTGGTTAGGAGTTATAAATAAATAATTGTCATATTGAGTGTTACAGTTATAATGTCATTATGTGTAAAACCTAATTTTTGTATTTACAAACCTTACAAAAACAATTGATTCTAGTAAAACTTACATAGATTCAATATTACAGGCATTTTTAGACATTTTACATGTTTGGTTTAAAATTTGTGTTTGAATACATTTTTATTGCTTTTTTTGCATTATCTCAGGATTCTCAGAACATTACTTTCATATTGAGTAAAAAACTACTTTTTGTTTTTGCAAACCTTACAAACTCACATAAATGAATTATTACAGGCATTTTTAGACATGACACATGTTTGGTTTTGGAGTTATGTTTATGTAACTTTCATATTTAGTATGACTTTTTATTCAATATTGTCTTATTGAATTAAAAAAACTAGTTTGTGTCTTTGATATCTTTACAAAAGATAATGTTTTTAAACTAACAACCTTACATGTCTCCCTAGGCATTATTAGCCATTTTGCATGTGTTGTTTAAGAGTTAGGTTTAAATACATTTGTATTGCTTGTTTCCCATTATCTCAGGGTTCTAAGAACATTACAGTCATATTGAGTAAAAAACTACTTTTTGTGTTTGCAAAATGTAAAACTCAGTAAAACTCCCAAGGATTTATTATTTCAGGCATTATTAGCCATTTTTATGTGTAGTTCATGAGATATGTTTAAATAACTGTCATATTGAGTGTGATTTTGTCATTGTGAGTAAAACCTAATTTTTGTATTTGCAAACCTTACAAAAACAACCGATTCTAGTAAAACTCACATTAATACAATATTACAGGCATGTTTAGACATATTGCATGTTTGGTTTTGGAGTTATATTTATATAACCTGCTTTCTGAGCCGCCACCTTTGTGGTTTGCGTGTCCTACTGATCCAGGAAAATGTTGTCCGGGGGCTTCTATAACCCCTGGTAGGGTCCCCCAAGACAAACAGGTCCTAGGTGAGGGATCAGACAAAGAGCAGCTCAAAGACCTTTATTAAAAGTACAATTGAGGACCTAGATGTTTTCTCGCCCGGACGCAGGTCACCGTGGCTCCCCTGTGGAGCCAGGCCCAGAGGTGGGGCACGATGGCGATAGACGGGCCTGTCCCCATGGGGCCCAGCCGTGTTCAGCTCGAAGAGGCAACGTGGATCCCCCCTCCAGGGCTCACCACTCATGGGCTTGGGTCATTGAGGGTGCAGTAAGAGCTGGGCGGCAGCCGAAGGCAGGGCACTTGGTGGTCCGATTATCGGCTACATAAGCTCGCTCTTGGGACATGGAACATCACCTCGCTGAGAGGGAAGGAGCCTGAGCTGGTGCATGAGGTGGAGACGTTACCGGCTAGATATAGTTGGACTCACAGCAAGGGCTCTGGAACCTGTTCTCTCAAGAGGGGCTGGACTGAGCTGAACTTTCATTACTTGCAACGCCAGAGTGGAAGAGATTCCACACTGGCGTTGCAACTAATGAGAGGCTGGGGTGGCAATTCTTGTTGCCCCCCGGCTCAAAGCCTGCACGTTGGACTTTAACCCAATAGACGAGATGGTAGCTTCCCTCAGCCTTCGGGTTGGGTGATGGATCCTGACTGTTGTTTGTTTACACACCAAACAGCAGCTCAGAGAACCCACTCTTTTTAGATTCCCTTCAGGGAGTACTGGAGAGTGCTCCCGCGAGTGATTCCCTTGTTCTGCTGGTGGACTTCAACGCTCATGTTGGCAACGACAGTGAAACCTGGAGAGTCGTGATTGGGAAAAATGGCCACCCGGATCTGAACCCAAGTGGTGCTCTGTTATTGGACTTTTGTGCTTGTCACGGATTGTCCATAACAAACACAATGTTCAAACATAAGGGTGTCCATATGTGCACTTGGCACAAGGACACCCTCGGCCGCATGATTGACTTTGTAGTTGTGTCATGGGATTTGCGGCCTCATGTTTTGGACACTCTGTGAAGAGAAGGGCAGAGCTTTCTACCAACCACCACCTGGTGGTGAGCTGGCTCCGATGGTAGGGAGGATGCCTGTAGGCCTGGCAGGCCCAAACGCATTGTAAGGGTCTGCTGGGAACGCCTAGCAAGAGTCTCCTGAAGAACTTTGAACATGTCCGGAAGAACTTTGATCATGTCACGAGGGAGGTGCTGGACATTGAGTCCGAGTGGACCATGTTCCGTTCCTCTCTTGTTGAGCCAGCTGATTGAAGCTGTGGCCACAAGGTGTTTGGTGCCTGTCGTGGCGGTAAACCACCAGCAGTGAGGGATGCTGTCAAGCTGAAGAAAGAGCCATCGGGTCCTTTTGGCTCATGGGACTCCAGAGGCAGTGGGCATACCGACAGGCCAAGCGAGACCTCCTCAATCCCATCAACACGTCTTCCTATGAGGAAACAGTGCCTGGGAAGTCTGTGGTGGGCTCTTCTATTTCTGGGGCTGAGGTTGACAAGGTAGTTAAAAAGCTCCTCGTGGTAAGGCCCCGGGGGTATGAGCTCCGTCCGGAGTTCCTTAAGGCTCTGGATGCTGTGGGGCAGTCTTGGTTGACAAGACTCTGCAACATTGCGTCTACATCGGGGGCGGTACCTCTGGATTGGCAGACCGGGGTGGTTGTTCCTCTCTTTAAGAAGGGGAACCGGAGGGTGTGTTCCAACTATCTTAGATCACACTCCTCAGCCTTCCCGGTAAGGTCTATTCATGCGTACTGGAGAGGAGGAACCTCGGATCCAGGACAAACAGTGTGGTATTCGTCCTGGTCGTGGAACGGTAGACCAGCTCTATACTCTCGGCAGGGTCCTTGAATGTGCATGGGAGTTTGCCCAACCAGTCTACATAAGTTTTGTGGACTTGGAGAAGACATTCGTGAGGAACTCAGTGTAAAGCCGCTGCTCCTCCACATTGAGAGGAGCCAGATGAGGTGGTTCGGGCATCTGCTCAGGATGCCACCCGAACTCCTCCCTAGGGAGGTGTTTAGGGCAAGTCCGAACGGCAGGAGGCCATGGGGAAGACCTAGGACACATTGGAAAGACAATGTCTCCCGGCTGGCCTGGGAACGCCTCGGGATCCCCCGAGAAGAGCTGGACGAAGTGGCTGTGGAGATGGAAGTCTGGGCTCTCTGCTTAGGCTGCTGCGCCCGCAACCCGACCTCTGATAAGCGGAAGAAAATGGATGGATTTAGTATGACAGTTATACTGTCATATTGAGTGTGACAGTATACTGTCATAAAACCCAATTTTTGTATTTGCAAACCTGATTCTAGTAAAACTCACATCTATACAATATTACAGGCAATTTTGGACATAATGCATGTTTGGTTTTGGAGTTATGTTTATAAAACTTTAATATATAGTATGACATCTATACTGTTATATTGAGTAAAAAAACTAACTTGTGTCTGTCATAAAACCCAATTTTTGTATTTGCAAACCTTACAAAAACAAATGATTCTAGTAAAACTCACATGGAGTCAATATTACAGGCATTTTTAGACATTTTGCATGTTTGGTTTAAGAATTATGTTGGAATACATTTGTATTGCTTTTTTCACATTATCTCAGCATTTTAAGAACTTCCTGTCATATTGAGTAAAAAAAACTTTCTGTGTTTGCAAGCCTTAAAAAAGCAATGTATCGAGTTATTTCAGGCATTATTAGCCATTTTTATGTGTAGTTTAGGAGTTATGTTTCAATAACTGTCATATTGAGTGTGACACTGTCATAGTGAGTAAAACCTAACTTTTGTATTTGCAAACCTTACAAAAACAACCGATTGTAGTAAAACTCACATTGATACAATATTACAGGCATGTTTAGATATCTTGCATGTTTGGTTTTGGAGTTATGTTTATATAACCTGCTTTCTGAACCGCCACCTTTGTGGTTTGCGTGTCCCACTGATCCTAGGAGCTATGTTGTCTGGGGGATTCTTTGCCCCCTGGTAGGGTCCCCCAAGAAAAACAGGTCCTAGGTGAGGAATCAGACAAAGAGCAGCTCAAAGACCTTTATGAAAAGTACAAATCGAGGACCTAGATTTTTTTCTTGCCCGGACGCGGGTCACCATGGCTCCCCTGTGGAGCCAGGCCCAGTGGTGGGGCACGATGGCGAGCGACTGGTGCCCATGGGGCCCAGCTCGAAGAGGCAACGTGGGTCCCCCCTGCAATAGGCTCACCACTCATGGGCTGGGTCATAGAGGTCGGGTGCAGTGTGAGCTGGGCGGCAGCCGAAGGCAGGGCACTTGGCAGTCCGATTATCGGCTACATAAGCTCGCTCTTGGGACGTGGAACGTCACCTCGCAGGGATGGAAGGAGCCTGAGCTGGTGCGCGAGGTGGAGAAGTTCCCGGCTAGATAAAGTTGGACTCACTTCGACGCACAGCAAGGGCTCTGGAACCTGTTCTCTCAAGAGGGGTTGGACTCTCTTCCACTCTGGCGTTGCAAGTAATGAGAGGCTGGGTTGGCAATTCTTGTTTCCCCCCGGCTCAAAGCCTGCACATTGGACTTAACCCAGTAGACGAGATGGTAGCTTCCCTCCGCTTTCTGGTTGGGTGACGGGTCCTGACTGTTGGTGTTTACGCACCAAACAGCAGCTCAGAGTACCCACTCTTTTTGGATTCCCTTGAGAGTGCTCCCTCGGGTGATTCCCTTGTTCTGCTGGGGGTCTACAAAGCTCATGTTGGCAACGACAGTGAAACCTGGAGAGTCGTGATTGGGAAAAATGGCCACCCGCATCTGAACCCAAGTGGTGCTTTGTTATTGGACTTTTGTGCTCGTCATGGATTGTCCATAACAAACACAATGTTCAAACATAAGGGTGTCCATATGTGCACTTGGCACCAGGACACCCTCGGCCGCAGTTCCATGATTGACTTTGTAGTTGTGTCATGGGATTTGCGGCCTCATGTTTTGGACACTCGGGTAAAGAGAGAGGCGAGCTTTCTACCGATCACCACCTGGTGAGCTGGCTCCGATGGTCGGGAAGGATGCCTGACAGACCTGGCAGGCCCAAACGCATTGTGAGAGTCTTTTGGGAACGCCTAGCAGAGTCTCCTGTCAGAGAGAGTTTCTTTTTCCACCTCCGGAAGAACTTTGAACATGTCACAAAGGAGGTGTTGGACATTGAGTCGGAATGGATCATGTTCCGTGCCTCTCTTGTCGAGCCAGCTGATTGGAGCTGTGGCCGCAAGGTGTTTGGTGCCTGTCGTGGCGGTAATCCTAGAACCCGCTGGTGGCCACCAGCAGTGCGGGATGCCGTCAAGCTGAAGAAAGAGCTTATCTGGTCCTTTTGGCTCATGGGACTCCAGAGGCAGCGGGCATACCGACAGGCCAAGCGAAACCTCCTCAATCCCACCAACACGTCTTCCTATGAGGAAGCAGTGTCTGGTGAATTTTTGGTGGGCTCTCCTATTTCTGGGGCTGAGGTTGCCAAGGTAGTTAAAAACCTCCTCGGTGGCAAGGCCCCGGGGGTAGATGAGCTCCGTCCAGAGTTCCTTAAGGCTCTGGATGCTGTGGGGCATCGCGTGGACATCTGGGGCGGTACCTCTGGATTGGCAGACCGGGGTGGTGGTTCTTCTCTTTAAGAAGGGGAACCGGAGGCTGTGTTCCAACTATCGTAGATCACACTCCTCAGCCTTCTCGGTAAGGTCTATTCATGTGTACTGGAGAGGAGGAACCTCGGATCCAGGACGAACAGTGTGGTTTTCGTCCTGGTCGTGGAACGGTAGACCAGCTCTATACTCTCGGCAGGGTCCTTGAGTGTGCATGGGAGTTTGCCCAACCAGTCTACATGTGCTTTGTGGACTTGGAGAAGAGATTCGACCGTGGCCAACCCGGGAAGTCCTGTGGGGTGTGCTCAGAGAGTATGGGGTATCGGCATGTCTGATTGTGGCGGGTCGCTCCCTGTATGATCAGTGTCAGAGCTTGGTCCGCATTGCCGGCAGTAAGTCGGACCCCTTTCCAGTGAGGGTTGGACTCCGCCAAGGCTGCCCTTTGTCACCGATTCTGTTCATAACTTTTGTGGACAGAATTTCTAGGCGCAGTCATGGCGTTGAGGGGATCCGGTTTGGTGGCTGCAGGATTAGGTCTCTGCTTTTTGCAGATGATGTGGTCCTTATGGCTTCAACTGGCCAGGATCTTCAGCTCTCATTGGATCGGTTCGCAGCCGAGTGTGAAGCGACTGGGATGAGAATCAGCACCTCCAAGTCCGAGGTTCTCGCCCGGGAAAGGGTGGAGTGCCATCTCGAGGTTGGGCAGGAGATCTTGTGGATGAGTTCAAGTACCTGGAGTCTTGTTCATGAGTGAGGGAAGAGTGGATCGTGAGATGCACAGGCTGATCGGTGCGGCGTCTTCAGTAATGAGGACGCTATATCGATTCGTTGTGGTAAGAAGGAGCTGAGCCAGAAGGAAAAGCTCTCAAATTACCGGTCGATTTACGTTCCCATCCTCACCTATGGTCATGAGCTTTGGGGTAAGACCGAAAGGACAAGATCACGGGTACAAGCGGCCAAAATGAGTTTTCTCCGCTGGGTGGCGGGTCTCTCCCTTACTGTAAGAATTTTCACCGAAACCAAACATGTGTCATGTCTAAAACTGCCTGTAATAATGTATTTATGTGAGTTTGTAAGGTTTGCAAAAACAAAATGTAGTTTTTACTCAATATGAAAGTAATGATCTTAGAATCCTGAGATAATGCGAAAAAAGCAATAAAAATGTAATCAAACACAACTTTTAAACCAAACATGTAAAATGTCTGAAATGCCTGTAATATTGAACTATGTAAGTTTTACTAGAATCAATTGTTTTTGTATGGTTTGCAAATACAAAAATTAGGTTTTACACATAATGACATTATTAATTTAACACTCAATATGAAAGTTATTTAATTATAACTCCTAAATACACATGAAACATGTCAAATAGCGTGAAAAAAATTATCTTTGTGAGTGTTGCTAGAAACTTTCATAGTGAAAAAAAAAACTACTTTTTGTTTTTGCAAACCTTACAAACTTACATAAATACATTATTACAGACATTTTTAGACATGACACATGTTTGGTTTTGGAGTTATGTTTATATAACTTTTATATTTAGTATGACTGTTATACTGTCATATTGAATAAAAAAAACTAGCTTGTGTCTTTGCAAACTTTACAAAATATAATTTTTCTAGTAAAACTAACAAAGATACACGTCTCCAGGCATTATTACCCATTTTGCATGGGTTGTTTAGGAATTATGTTTAAATACATTTTTATTGCTTTTTTCGCATTATCTCAGGATTCTATTATCATTACTTTCATATTGAGTAAAAACTACTTTTTGTTTTAGCAAACCTTACAAACTCACATAAATACATTATTACAGGCATTTTTAGACATGACACATGTTTGGTTTTGGAGTTATGTTTAGATAACTTTCATATTTAGTATGACTGTTATACTGTCATATTGAATTAAAAAAAACTAGCTTGTGTCTTGGCAAACTTTCCAAAAGATCATTTTTCTAGTAAAACTAACAAAGATACATGTCTCCAGGCATTATTACCCATTTTGCATGGGTTATTTAGGAATTATGTTTAAATACATTTTTATTGCTTTTTTCGCATTATCTCAGCATTCTAAGATCATTACTTTCATATTGAGTAAAAAACTAAATTTTGTTTTTGCAAACCTTACAAACTCACATAAATACATTATTACAGGCATTTTTAGACATGACACATGTTTGGTTTTGGAGTTATGTTTATATAAATTTCATATTTAGTATGACTGTTATACTGTCTGAGCTTGTGTCAATGCAAACTTTACAAAATACCATTTTTCTAGGAAAACTCATTTTGGCCGCTTGTACCCGTGATCTTGTCCTTTCGGTCTTACTCCAAAGCTCATGACCATAGGTGAGGATGGGAACGTAAATCGATCGGTAAATTGAGAGCTTTTCCTTCTGGCTCAGCTCCTTCTTACCACAACGAATCGATATAGCGTCCTCATTACTGAAGACGCCGCACCGATCAGCCTGTGCATCTCACGATCCACTCTTCCCTCACTCATGAACAAGACTCCAGGTACTTGAACTCATCCACAAGATCTCCTGCCCAACCTCGAGATGGCACTCCACCCTTTCCCGGGCGAGAACCTCGGACTTGGAGGTGCTGATTCTCATCCCAGTCGCTTCACACTCGGCTGTGAACCGATCCAATGAGAGCTGAAGATCCTGGCCAGTTGAAGCCATAAGGACCACATCATCTGCAAAAAGCAGAGACCTAATCCTGCAGCCACCAAACCGGATCCCCTCAACGCCATGACTGCGCCTAGAAAATATGTCCATAAAAGTTATGAACAGAATTGGTGACAAAGGGCAGCCTTGGCGGAGTCCAACCCTCACTGGAAAGGGGTCCGACTTACTGCCGGCAATGCGGACCAAGCTCTGACACTGATCATACAGGGAGCGACCCGCCACAATCAGACATGCCGAAACCCCATACTCTCTGAGCACTCCCCACAGGACTTCCCGGTGTGGCCACGGTCGAATGTCTTCTCCAAGGATCCTGCCGAGAGTATAGAACTGGTCTACCGTTCCACGACCAGGACGGAAACCACACTGTTCGTCCTGGATCCGAGGTTCCTTCTCTCCAGTACACATGAATAGACCTTACCGAGAAGGCTGAGGAGTGTGATCTACGATAGTTGGAACACACCCTCCGGTTCCCCTTCTTAAAGAGAAGAACCACCACCCCGGTCTGCCAATCCAGAGGTACCGCGCCAGATGTCCACGCGATGCCCGACAGCATCCAGAGCCTTAAGGAACTCCGGACGGAGCTCATCTACCCCCGGGGCCTTGCCACCGAGGAGGTTTTTAACTACCTTGGCAACCTCAGCCCCAGAAATAGGAGAGCCCACCACAAATTCACCAGACACTGTTTCCTCATAGGAAGACGTGTTGGTGGGATTGAGGAGGTTTCGCTTGGCCTGTCGGTATGCCCGCTGCCTCTGGAGTCCCATGAGCCAAAAGGACCAGATAAGCTCTTTCTTCAGCTTGACGGCATCCCGCACTGCTGGTGGCCACCAGCGGGTTCTAGGATTACCGCCACGACAGGCACCAAACACCTTGCGGCCACAGCTCCAATCAGCTGGCTCGACAAGAGAGGCACGGAACATGATCCATTCCGACTCAATGTCCAGCACCTCCTTTGTGACATGTTCAAAGTTCTTCCGGAGGTGGAAAAAGAAACTCTCTCTGACAGGAGACTCTGCTAGGCGTTCCCAAAAGACTCTCACAATGCGTTTGGGCCTGCCAGGTCTGTCCGGCATCCTTCCCCACCATCGGAGCCAGCTCACCAGGTGGTGATCGGTAGAAAGCTCGCCCCTCTCTTCACCCGAGTGTCCAAAACATGAGGCCGCAAATCCCATGACACAACTACAAAGTCAATCATGGAACTGCGGCCGAGGGTGTCCTGGTGCCAAGTGCACATATGGACACCCTTATGTTTGAACATTGTGTTTGTTATGGACAATCCATGACGAGCACAAAAGTCCAATAACAAAGCACCACTTGGGTTCAGATCCGGGTGGCCATTTTTCCCAATCACGACTCTCCAGGTTTCACTGTCGTTGCCAACATGAGCGTTGAAGACCCCCAGCAGAACAAGGGAATCACCCGAGGGAGCACTCTCAAGGGAATCCAAAAAGAGTGGGTACTCTGAGCTGCTGTTTGGTGCGTAAACACCAACAGTCAGGACCCGTCACCCAACCAGAAAGCGGAGGGAAGCTACCATCTCGTCTACTGGGTTAAGTCCAATGTGCAGGCTTTGAGCCGGGGGGCAACAAGAATTGCCAACCCAGCCTCTCATTACTTCCAACGCCAGAGTGGAAGAGAGTCCAACCCCTCTTGAGAGAACAGGTTCCAGAACCCTTGCTGTGCGTCGATGTGAGTCCAACTTTATCTAGCCGGGAACTTCTCCACCTCGCGCACCAGCTCAGGCTCCTTCCATCCCTGCGAGGTGACGTTCCACGTCCCAAGAGCGAGCTTATGTAGCCGATAATCGGACTGCCAAGTGCCCTGCCTTCGGCTTCCGCCCAGCTCACACTACACCCGACCTCTATGACCCAGCCCATGAGTGGTGAGCCTATTGCAGGGGGGACCCACGTTGCCTCTTCGAGCTGGGCCCCATGGGCACCAGTCGCTCGCCATCGTGCCCCACCTCTGGGCCTGGCTCCACAGGGGAGCCATGGTGACCCGCGTCCGGGCAAGAAAAAAATCTAGGTCCTCGATTTGTACTTTTCATAAAGGTCTTTGAGCTGCTCTTTGTCTGATTCCTCACCTAGGACCTGTTTTTCTTGGGGGACCCTACCAGGGGGCAAAGAAGCCCCTGGACAACATAGCTCCTAGGATCAGTGGGACACGCAAACCACAAAGGTGGCGGTTCAGAAAGCAGGTTATATAAACATAACTCCAAAACCAAACATGCAAGATGTCTAAACATGCCTGTAATATTGTATCAATGTGAGTTTTACTAGAATCGGTTGTTTTTGTAAGGTTTGCAAATACAAAAGTTAGGTTTTACTCACTATGACAGTGTAACACTCAATATGACAGTTATTGAAACATAACTCCTAAACTACACATAAAAATGGCTAATAATGCCTGAAATAACTCGAAACATTGCTTTTTTAAGGCTTACAAACACAGAAAGTTTTTTTTACTCAATATGACAGGAAGTTTTTAAAATGCTGAGATAATGTGAAAAAAGCAATACAAATGTATTCCAACATAATTCTTAAACCAAACATGCAAAATGTCTAAAAATGCCTGTAATATTGACTCCATGTGAGTTTTACTAGAGCCATTTGTTTTTGTAAGGTTTGCAAATATAAAAATTGGGTTTTATGACTGACACAAGTTAGTTTTTTTACTCAATATAACAGTATAGATGTCATACTATATATTAAAGTTTTATAAACATAACTCCAAAACCAAACATGCATTATGTCCAAAATTGCCTGTAATATTGTATTACTAGAATCAGGTTTGCAAATACAAAAATTGGGTTTTATGACAGTATACTGTCACACTCAATATGACAGTATAACTGTCATACTAAATCCATCCATTTTCTTCCGCTTATCCGAGGTCGGGTTGCGGAGGCAGCAGCCTAAGCAGAGAGCCCAGACTTCCATCTCCACAGCCACTTCGTCCAGCTCTTCTCGGGGGATCCCGAGGCGTTCCCAGGCCAGCCGGGAGACATTGTCTTTCCAATGTGTCCTAGGTCTTCCCCATGGCCTCCTGCCGTTCGGACTTGCCCTAAACACCTCCCTAGGGAGGCGTTCGGGTGGCATCCTGAGCAGATGCCCGAACCACCTCATCTGGCTCCTCTCAATGTGGAGGAGCAGCGGCTTTACACTGAGTTCCTCACGGATGACAGAGCTTCTCACCCTATCCCTAAGGGAGAGACCCACCACCCGGCGGAGGAAACTCATTTCGGCCGCTTGTACCCGTGACCTTGTCCTTTTGGTCATAACCCAAAGCTCATGACCATAGGTGAGGATGGGAACGTTGATCGACCGGTAAATTGAAAGCTTTTCCTTCTGGCTCAGCTCCTTCTTCACCACAACGGATCGATATAGCGTCCTCATTACTGAAAACGCCGCACCGATCTGCCTGTAGATCTCACGATCCATTCCATCCTCACTCGTGAACAAGACTCCTAGGTACTTGAACGCCTTCACTTGGGGCAAGATCTCTTTCCCAACCTGGAGATGGCACTCCACCCTTTCCCGGGCGAGAACAATGGACTCGGACTTGGAGGTGCTGATTCTCATCCCAGTCGCTTCACTGCGAACCGATCCAATGAACGCTGAAGATCCTGGCCAGTTGAAGCCATCAGGACCACATCATCTGCAAAAAGCAGAGACCTAATCCTGCAGCCACCAAACCAGGCGCAGTCAAAGCCTTGAATTATGTAGACTGGTTGGCGTAGTCCAACCCTCACTGGAAAGGGGTCCGACATACTGCCGGCAATGCGGACCAAGCTCTGACACTGATCATACAGGGAGACACCCGCCACAATCAGACATGCCGATACTCCATACTCTCTGAGCACTACCCACAAGACTTACCGGGGGCCAAGGTCGAATGTCTTCTCCAAGTCCACAAAACTTATGTAGACTGGTTGGGCAAACTCCCATGCACATTCAAGGACCCTGCCGAGAGTATAGAGCTGGTCTACCGTTCCACGACCAGGATCCAGGATGTTTGTCCTGGATCCGAGGTTCCTCCTCTCCAGTACGCATGAATAGACCTTACCGGGAAGGCTGAGGAGTGTGATCTACGATAGTTGGAACACACCCTCCGGTTCCCCTTCTTAAAGAGAGGAACAACCACCCCGGTCTGCCAATCCAGAGGTACCGCCCCCGATGTAGACGCAATGTTGCAGAGTCTTGTCAACCAAGACTGCCCCACAGCATCCAGAGCCTTAAGGAACTCCGGACGGAGCTCATACCCCCGGGGCCTTTCCACCGAGGAGCTTTTTAACTACCTTGTCAACCTCAGCCCCAGAAATAGGAGAGCCCACCACAGACTTCCCAGGCACTGTTTCCTCATAGGAAGACGTGTTGATGGGATTGAGGAGGTCTCGCTTGGCCTGTCGGTATGCCCACTGCCTCTGGAGTCCCATGAGCCAAAAGGACCAGATGGCTCTTTCTTCAGCTTGACAGCATCCCTCACTGCTGGTGGTTTACCGCCACGACAGGCACCAAACACCTTGTGGCCACAGCTTCAATCAGCTGGCTCAACAAGAGAGGAACGGAACATGGTCCACTCGGACTCAATGTCCAGCACCTCCCTCGTGACATGTTCAAAGTTCTTCCGGACATGTTCAAAGTTCTTCAGGAGACTCTTGCTAGGCGTTCCCAGCAGACCCTTACAATGCGTTTGGGCCTGCCAGACCTACCGGCATCCTCCCTACCATCGGAGCCAGCTCACCACCAGGTGGTTGGTAGAAAGCTCTGCCCTTCTCTTCACAGAGTGTCCAAAACATGAGGCCGCAAATCCCATGACACAACTACAAAGTCAATCATGCGGCCGAGGGTGTCCTTGTGCCAAGTGCACATATGGACACCCTTATGTTTGAACATCGTGTTTGTTATGGACAATCCGTGACAAGCACAAAAGTCCAATAACAAAGCACCACTTGGGTTCAGATCCGGGTGGCCATTTTTCCCAATCACGACTCTCCAGGTTTCACTGTCGTTGCCAACATGAGCGTTGAAGTCCACCAGCAGAACAAGGGAATCACTCGCGGGAGCACTCTCCAGTACTCCCTGAAGGGAATCCAAAAAGAGTGGGTTCTCTGAGCTGCAGTTTGGTGTGTAAACAAACAACAGTCAGGATCCATCACCCAACCCGAAGGCTGAGGGAAGCTACCATCTCGTCTATTGGGTTAAAGTCCAACGTGCAGGCTTTGAGCCGGGGGGCAACAAGAATTGCCACCCCAGCCTCTCATTAGTTGCAACGCCAGTGTGGAATCGCTTCCACTCTGGCGTTGCAAGTAATGAAAGTTCAGCTCAGTCCAGCCCCTCTTGAGAGAACAGGTTCCAGAGCCCTTGCTGTGAGTCCAACTATATCTAGCCGGGAACGTCTCCACCTCATGCACCAGCTCAGGCTCCTTCCCTCCCAGCGAGGTGATGTTCCATGTCCCAAGAGCGAGCTTATGTAGCCGATAATCGGACCACCAAGTGCCCTGCCTTCGGCTGCCGCCCAGCTCTTACTGCACCCTCTATGACCCAAGCCCATGAGTGGTGAGCCCTGGAGGGGGGATCCACGTTGCCTCTTCGAGCTGAACACGGCTGGGCCCCATGGGGACAGGCCCGTCAATCGCCATCGTGCCCCACCTCTGGGCCTGGCTCCACAGGGGAGCCACGGTGACCTGCGTCCGGGCGAGAAAACATCTAGGTCCTCAATTGTACTTTTAATAAAGGTCTTTGAGCTGCTCTTTGTCTGATCCCTCACCTAGGACCTGTTTGTCTTGGGGGACCCTACCAGGGGTTATAGAAGCCCCCGGACAACATTTTCCTGGATCAGTAGGACACGCAAACCACAAAGGTGGCAGCTCAGAAAGCAGGTTATATAAATATAACTCCAAAACCAAACATGCAATATGTCTAAACATGCCTGTAATATTGTATTAATGTGAGTTTTACTAGAATCGGTTGTTTTTGTAAGGTTTGCAAATACAAAAATTAGGTTTTACTCACAATGACAAAATCACACTCAATATGACAGTTATTTAAACATAACTCATGAACTACACATAAAAATGGCTAATAATGCCTGAAATAATGAATCCTTGGGAGTTTTACTGAGTTTTACATTTTGCAAACACAAAAAGTAGTTTTTTACTCAATATGACTGTAATGTTCTTAGAACCCTGAGATAATGGGAAAAAAGCAATACAAATGTATTTAAACCTAACTCTTAAACAACACATGCAAAATGGCTAATAATGCCTAGGGAGACATGTAAGGTTGTTAGTTTAAAAACATTATCTTTTGTAAAGATATCAAAGACACAAGCTAGTTTTTTTAATTCAATAAGACAATATTGAATAAAAAGTCATACTAAATATGAAAGTTACATAAACCTAACTCCAAAACCAAACATGTGTCATGTCTAAAAATGCCTGTAATAATGTATTTATGTGAGTTTGTAAGGTTTGCAAAAACAAAAAGTAGTTTTTTACTCAATATGAAAGTAATGTTCTGAGAATCCTGAGATAATGCAAAAAAAAGCAATAAAAATGTATTCAAACACAAATTTTAAACCAAACATGTAAAATGTCTAAAAATGCCTGTAATATTGAATCTATGTAAGTTTTACTAGAATCAATTGTTTTTGTAAGGTTTGCAAATACAAAAATTAGGTTTTACACATAATGACATTATAACTGTAACACTCAATATGACAATTATTTATTTATAACTCCTAACCACACATGAAACATGTCTAATAATGCGTGAAAAAATGTATCTTTGTGAGTGTTACTAGAAACATTTTCTTTTGTAAGGTTTGCAAAGACACAGGTTAGTTTTTTTTACTCAATATGACAGTATAACTGCCACACTCAATATGACAGTTATTTATACATAACTCTTAAACTACACATGAAAAATGACTAATAATGCCTGAAATAATGCATTCTTGTAAGTTTTAATCGAAACATATGCTTTTTTGAGGCTTGCAAACACAACAATTATTTTTTTAGTCAATATGACAGTAATGTTCTAAAATTCTGAGATAATACGAAAAAATTAATAAAAATGATTCCAACATAATTCCTAAACCAAACATGCAAAATGTCTAAAAATGTCGTAGTATTGAATCCATGTGAGTTTTACTAGTTTTAGTTGATTTTGTAAGGTTTGCAAATACATAAATTAGGTTTTACTCACAATGGCAGTATACTGTCACACTCAATATGACAGTTATTTAAACATAACTCAAACCACACACGAAAAATGGCTAATAATGCCTGAAATAATGCATCGTTGGCAGTTTTACTCGAAACACATGCTTTTTTAAATCTTGCAAACACAAAAAGTAATTTTTTTTACTCAATAAGACTGTAATGTTGTTAAAATCCTGAGATAATGCGAAAAAAGCAATACAAATGTATTTAAACATTACTCCTAAACAACACATGCAAAATTGCTAATAATGCCTGGAAACATGTATCTTTGTTAGTTTTACTAGAAAGATGGTATTTTGTAAAGTTTGCAAAAGCAAAAAGTAGTTTTTTACTCAATATGAAAGTAATGATCTTAGAATCCTGAGATAATGCGAAAAAAGCAATAAAAATGTATTTAAACATAAAATCCTAAACAACACATGCAAAATGGCTAATAATGCCTGGAGACATGTATCTTTGTTAGGTTTACTAGAAAAATGATCTTTTGTAAAGTTTGCAAAGACACTAGCTAGTTATTTTAAATTCAATATGACAGTATAACAGTCATACTAAATATGAAAGTTATCAAAACATAACTCCAAAACCAAACATGTGTCATGTCTAAAAATGCCTGTAATAATGTATTTATGTGAGTTTGTAAGGTTTGCAAAAACAAAAAGTAGTTTTTTACTCAATATGAAAGTAATGATCTTCGAATCCTGAGATAATGCGAAAAAAGTAATAAATATGTATTTAAACATAATTCCTAAACAACCCATGCAAAATGGGTAATAATGCCTGGAGACATGTATCTTTGTTAGTTTTACTAGAAAAATTATCTTTTGTAAAGTTTGCCAAGACACAAGCTAGTTTTTTTTTTATTCAATATGACAGTATAACAGTCATACTAAATATAAAAGTTATATAAACATAACTCCAAAACCAAACACGTGTCATGTCTAAAAATGTCTGTAAAAATGTATTTATGCAAGTTTGTAAGGTATGCAAAAACCAAAAGTACTTTTTTACTCACTATGAAAGTAATGCTTTTAGAATCCTGAGATAATGCGAAAAAAGCAATAAAATTGTATTTAAACATAATTCCTAAACAACCCATGCAAAATGGGTAATAATGCCTGGAGACATGTATTTGTTAGTTTTACTAGAAAAATGATCTTTTGTAAAGTTTGCAAAGACACAAGCTAGTTTTTTTTTTAATTCAATATGACAGTATAACAGTCATACTAAATATGAAAGTTATCTAAACATAACTCCAAAACCAAACATGTGTCATGTCTAAAACTGCCTGTAATAATGTATTTATGTGAGTTTGTAAGGTTTGCAAAAACAAAAAGTAGTTTTTACTCAATATGAAAGTAATGATCCTATTAGAATCCTGAGATAATGCGAAAAAAGCAATAAAAATGTAATCAAACACAACTTTTAAACCAAACATGTAAAATGTCTGAAAATGCCTGTAATATTGAACTATGTAAGTTTTACTAGAATCAATTGTTTTTGTATGGTTTGCAAATACAAAAATTAGGTTTTACACATAATGACATTATTAATTTAACACTCAATATGAAAATTATTCAATTATAACTCCTAAATACACATGAAACATGTCAAATAGCGTGAAAAAAAATGTCTTTGTGAGTGTTGCTAGAAACATTTTCTTTTGTAAGGTTTGCAAAGACACAAGTTAGTTTTTTTTAAACTCAATATGACAGTATAACGCCACACTCAATATGACAGTTATTTAAACATAACTCCTAAACCACACCTGAAAAATGGCTAATAATGCCTGAAATAATGCATCTTTGGGAGTTTTACTGGAAACATATGCTTTTTTAAGGCTTGCAAACACAACAATTATTTTTTTACTCAATATGACAGTAATGTTCTAAAAATCCTGAGATAATGCGAAAAAAGCAATACACATGTATTCCAACATAATTCCTAAACCAAACATGCAAAATGTCTGAAAATGCCTGTAATATTGAATCCATGTGAGTTTTATTTGAATCAGTTGTATGGTTTGCAAATACAAAAATTGGGTTTTATGACAAACACAAGTTAGTTTTTTTTACTCAATATAACAGTTTAGCTGTCATACTATATATGAAAGTTATATAAACATAACTCCAAAACCAAACATGCATTATGTCCAAAACTGCCTGTAATATTGTATATATGTGAGTTTTACTAGAATCAGAGTTGCAAATACAAAAATTGGGTTTTATGACAGTATAATGTCACACTCAATATGACAGTTATTTAAACATAACTCAAACAACACATGCAAAATGGCTAATAATGCCTGGAGACATGTTATTACGACATTAGTTTTACTACAAAAATGGTCTTTTGTAAGGTTTGCAAAGACACAAGTTAGTTTTTTTTTAATTCAATATGACAGTATAACTGTCATAATAAATATGAAAGTTATATGAACATAACTCTAAAACCAAACATGCATTATGTCTAAAAATGCCTGTAATATTGTATCTGTGTGAGTTTAACTAGATTTAGTTGTTTTTGTAAGGTTTGCAAATACAACATATGGGTTTTACTCACTATGACAGTATACTGTCACACTCAATCTGACAGTTATTTAAACATAACTCCTAAACCAGACATGCAAAATGGCTAATAATGCCTGGATATATGTATCTTTGTGAGTTTTACTAGAAACAATATATTGTGTAAGGTTTAGTTAGTTTTTGTATCCGAGGTCGGGTTGCCTGAGAAGAAAATCCCAGACTTCTCTCTCCCCAGCCACTTCGTCCAGCTCTTCTCGGGGTATTCCGAGGCGTTCCCAGGCCAGCCGGGAGACATAGTCTTTCCAATGTGTCCTAGGTCTTCCCCGTGGCCTCCTGCCGGTCGGACTTGCCCTAAACACCTCCCTAGAGGCGTTCGGGTGGCATCCTGAGCAGATGCCCGAACCACCTCATTGGCTCCTCTCAATGCGGAGGAGCAGCTGCTTTACTCTGAGTTCCTCCCGGATGACAGAGCTTCTCACCCTATCTCTAAGGGAGAGACCCACCACCCGGCAGAGGAAACGCATTTCGGCCGCTTGTACCCGTGACCTTGTCCTTTCGGTCATAACCCAAAGCTGGGAACGTAGATCGACGGTAAATTGAGAGCTTTTCCTTCTGGCTCAGCTCCTTTTTCACCACAACGGATCGATATAGCGTCCTCAATACTGAAAACGCCGCACCAAAATCCGCCTGTGGATCTCTCGATCCACTCTATCTTCACTCGTGAACAAGACTCCTAGGTACTTGAACTCCTCCACTTGGGGCAAGATCTCCTCCCCAACCTGTAGATGGCACTCGACCCTTTCCTGCGCGAGAACCATGGACTTGGACTTGGAGGTGCTGATTCTCATCCCAGTCGCTTCACACTCAAGGACCTTGCCGAGAGTATAGACCTGGTCTACCGTTCCACGACCAGGACGAAAACCACACTGTTCGTCCTGGATCCGAGTTTCCTCCTCTCCAGTACACATGAATAGACCTTACTGGGAAGGCTGAGGAGTGTGTTTCACGATAGTTGGAACACACCCTCCGGTTCCCCTTCTTAAAGAGAGGAACCACCACCCCGGTCTGCCAATCCAGAGGTACCGCCCCCAATGTCCACGTGATATTGCAGAGTCTTGTCAACCAAGACAGCCCCACAGTATCCAGAGCCTTAAGGAACTCCGGACGGAACTCATCAACACCTGGGTCCTTGCCACCGAGGAGCTTTTTAACTACCTAGGCAACCTAAGCCCCAGAAATTAGAGAGCCCACCACAGATTCCCCAGGCACTGCTTGGCCTTTCGGTATGCCCGCTGCCTCTGGAGTCCCATGAGCCAAAAGGACCCGATAGGCTCTTTCTTCAGCTTGACGGCATCTCTCACTGCTGGTAGGATTACCGCCACGACAGGCACCAAACACCTTGCGGCCACAGCTCTAATCAGCCGGCTCGACAAGAGAGGCACGGAACATGGTCCACTCAGACTCAATGTCCAGCACCTCCCTCGTGACATGTTCATAGTTCTTCCGGAGGTGGTAATTGAAACTCTCTCTGACAGGAGACTCTGCTAGCCGTTCCCAGCAGACCCTCACAATGCGTTTGGGCCTGCGAGGTCTAACGCATCCTCCACCACCATCGGAGCCAGCTCACCACCAGGTGATGATCGGCAGAAAGCTCTGCCCCTCTCTTCACCCGAGTGTCCAAAACATGAGGCCACAAATCCCATGACACAACTACAAAGACAATCATGGAACTGCGGCCGAGGGTGTCCTGGTGCCAAGTACACATATAGACACCCTTATGTTTGAACATTGTGTTTGTTATGGACAATCCGTGACGAGCACAAAAGTCCAATAACAAAGCACCACTTAGGTTCAGATCCGGGTGGCCATTTTTCCCAATCACGACTCTCCAGGTTTCACTGTCCTTGCCAACATGAGCATTGAAGTCCCCCAACAGAACAAGGGAATCACCCGAGGGAGCACTCTCCAGTTATCCCTCAAGGGAATCCAAAAAGCATGGGTACTCTGAGCTGCTGTTTGGTGCGTAAACACAAACAACAGTCAGGACCCGTCACCCAACCCGAAGGCGGAGGGAAGCTACCATCTCGTCTACTGGGTTAAAGTCCAACGTGCAGGCTTTGAGCAACAACAATTGCCACCCCAGCCTCTCATTGCTTGCAACGCCAGAGTGGAAGAGAGTCCAGCCCCTCTTGAGAGAACAGGTTCCAGAGCCCTTGCTGTGCGTCGAAGTGAGTCCAACTATATCTAGCCGGAACTTCTTCACCTCGCGCACCAGCTCAGGCTCCTTCCCTCCCAGCAAGGTGACGTTCCACATCCTAAGAGCGAGCTTATGTAGCCGATAATCGAACCGCCAAGTGTCCTGCCTTCGGCTGCCGCCCAGTTAACACTGCATCCGACCTTTATGACCTCAATGGGCCCATGAGTGGTGAGCCCATTGGAGGGTTGACCCACGTTGCCTCTTCGAGCTCCCCATGGAGACAGGCGCCCACCAGTCGCTCGCCATCGTGCCCCACCTCTGCGCCTGGCTCCACAGGGGAGCCACGGTGACCCGTGCCTGGGTGAGAAAAAAATCTAGGTCCTCGATTTGTACTTTTCATAAAGGTGTTTGAGCTGCTCTTTGTCTGATCCCTCACCTAGGACCTGTTCGTCTTGAGGGACCCTACCAGGGGGCATAGAATCCTCGGACAACATAGCTCCTAGGATCAGTGGGACACGCAAACCACAAAGGTGGCGGCTCACAAAGGGGGTTATATAAACATAACTCCAAAACCAAACATGCAATATGTCTAAACATGCCTGTAATATTGTATTAATGTGAGTTTTACTAGAATCAGTTGTTTTTGTAAGGTTTGCAAATACAAAAATTGGGTTTTATGATGGACACAAGTTAGTTTTTTTACAAATTTTAACAGTATAACTGTCATACTAAATATGAAAGTTATATAAACATAACTCCAAAACCAAACATGCATTATGTCTAAAAATGCCTGTAATATTGTATTTGTAGTTTATCTAGATTTAGTTGTTTTTGTAAGGTTTGCAAATACAAAATATGGGTTTTACTCACTATGACAGTATACTGTCACACTCAATCTGACAGTTATTTAAACATAACTCCTAAACCACACATGCAAAATGGCTAATAATGCCTGGATATATGTATCTTTGTGAATTTTACTGGGAACAACATGTTGTGTAAGGTTTAGTTAGTTTTTGTACTCAATATGACAGTATAACTGTCATACTAAATCCATCCATTTTCTTCCGCTTATGGTCGGGTTATGGTCGGGTTGCGGGGGCCGCAGCCTAAGCAGAGAAGCCCAAACTTCCCTTTCTCCAGCCACTTCGTCCAGCTTTTCTCGGGGGATCCCGAGGCGTTCCCAGGCCAGCCGGGGACATAGTGTTCCCAATGTGTCCTGGGTCTTCCCCGTGGCCTCCTGCCGGTCGGACTTGCCCTAAACACCTCCCTAGGGAGGCGTTCGGGTGGCATCCTGAGCAGATGCCCGAACCACCTCATCTGGCTCCTCTCAATGTGGAGGAGCAGCGGCTTTACTGTGAGTTCTTCCAGGATGACAGAGCTTCACCTTCACCAGGGGTGTCAAACTCAAATACAGAGTGGGCCAAAGTTTGAAACTGAACAAAGCAGCGGGCCAAGGTTGAACAAATTAACCTTTTAATAGGGACCCAAACAAGTTTTGCATTGAATATTGAACAAGCAAGGATTAAATAACTTTATAGTGACATGCAAAATCAAGTTTCAAATAATAATAATACTAATTAAAATATATCAATTGCATATCAAATACAATTTAAATAAAAATTGAATGCCTCTTTTCTATTTGCAGCCTTCTGAGGTAAATATCAACATTAACTTTTTCCACAGGCTAATAAATTTAAAAATAAAATAACAATGAATAAAACAACCATTCAGGACTTTATACTGCTCAGTTTGCAACACACTGATCTAATTTGATGTGCCCAAGCCAGATACCTGGCATCTTTTTTTGGATACTAGTTCTTTAATGTTGGGGCTCAGGCTTTGAGCCGAGGCAACTTTCATTATCGAACGAAGCCATATCTCATACACCCAATTCTAACATCGTTCAGACCCAGTCACAAGATATGTGCAGTTTCAGCACTCATACACAAATGAATGCAAAGCATACTTCATCAACAGCGATACAGGTTACACTGAGGGTGCCAGTATAAAAAACGTTAACACTGTTAGAAATATACGCCACACTGTGAACCCACACCAAACAAGAATAAAAAACACTTTTCGGGAGAACATCCGCACCGTAACAAAACATAAACACAAAAGAACAAATACCCAGAATCCTTTGCAGCACTAACTCTTTCGGGAAAATACACCCCCGCTACCACCAAACCACCCCCACCCACACACACACACACACCTTGCAGCGTCCCGGAAGATTTAGTTCTTAGGGCAGTGGTTCAAAACCTTTTTTCAGTGATGTACCCCTGTGAACATTTTTTTAATTCAAGTACCCCCTAATAGAGCAAAGCATTTTTGGTTGAAAAAAAAGAGATAAAGAAGTAAAATACAGCACTATGTCATCAGTTTCTGGTTTATTAAATTGTATAACAGTGCAAAATATTGCTCATTTGTTGTGGTCTTTCTTGGACTATTTGGAAAAAAAGAATTAAAAATAACTAAAAACTTGTTGAAAAATAAACAAGTGATTCAATTATAAATAAAGATTTTTACACATAGAAGTAATCAACTTAAAGGCCTACTGAAAGCCACTACTACCGACCACGCAGTCTGATAGTTTATACATCAATGATGAAATCTTAACATTGCAACACATGCCAATACGGCCGGGTTAACTTATAAAGTGACATTTTAAAATTCCCGGGAAATATCCGGCTGAAACATCGCGGTATGATGACGTGTGCGCGTGACGAAGTCCGAGTAACGGAAGTTATGGTACCCCGTAGAATCCTATACAAAAAGCTCTGTTTTCATTTCATAATTCCACAGTATTCTGGACATCTTTTGCAATTTTTTTAATGAACAATGAAGGCTGCAAAGAAGACAGTTGTAGGTGGGATCAGTGTATTAGCAGCGGACTACAGCAACACAACCAGGAGGACTTTGTTGGAGCGCTAGCTGCGCTAGCCGCCGACTTCACCTTGACTTCCTACGTCTCCGGGCCGCCAAACGCATCGGGTGAAGTCCTTCGTCCTTCTGCAGATCGCTGAAACGCAGGTGAGCACAGGTGTTGATGAGCAAATGAGGGCTGGCTGGCGTAGGTGGAGAGCTAATGTTTTTAGCATAGCTCTGTGCAGTCCGGTTGCTAAGTTAGCTTCAATGGCGTCGTTAGCACAGCATTGTTAACCTTCGCCAGCCTGGAAAGCATTAACCGTGTATTTACATGTCCACGGTTTAATAGTATTGTTGATTTTCTATCTATACTTCCAGTCAGGGGTTTATTTCTTTTGTTTCTATATGCAGTTAAAGCAAGATGCTATCACGTTAGCTCGTAGCTAAAGCATTTCGCCGATGTATTGTCGTGGAGATAAAAGGCACTGAATGTCCATTTCGCGTTCTCGACTCTCATTTTCAAGAGGATATAGTATCCGAGCTGGTTTAAAATACAAATCTGTGATCTACAATAGAAAAAGGAGAGTGTGGAATCCAATGAGCCAGCTTGTACCTAAGTTACGGTCAGAGCGAAAAAAGATACGTCCATCGCTGCCTCTCAAGTCATTCACTGTAACGTTCCTCATCTACGAATCTTTCATCCTCGCTCAAATTAATGGGGTAATCATCACTTTCTCGGTCCGAATCTCTCTCGCTCCATTGTAAACAACGGGGAATTGTGAGGAATCCTAACTCCTGTGACGTCACGCTACTTCCGGTACAGGCAAGGCTTTTTTTTTATCAGCGAGCAAAAGTTGCGAACTTTATCGTCGATTTTCTCTACTAAATCCTTTCAGCAAAAATATGGCAATATCGCGAAATGATCAAGTATGACACATAGAATGGATCTGCTATTCCCGTTTAAATAAAAAAAAATCATTTCAGTAGGCCTTTAAAGTGCCCTCTTCGGGGATTGTAATAGAGATCCATCTGGATTCATGAACGTCATTCTCAACATTTCTTCACAAAAAAAGAAATCTTTAACATCAATATTTATGGAACATGTCCACATGTCTCAGCTGCATTACTGCTACGCTTTAACCACGCCTCCATTGTTTTCTACATGGATAGTTGATTGACAGTTGGTGCCGTGTGGCACCGCCAGGTAGGGTCAAACCATCATGGCATGGGGGAAACTCTGGCTTTATGGTAATGAATGGAATAGCCTACTTGATTAGATGTTCAGTTTATGAACTTACATTCATATTTTGTCGAAGTATTATTCAATAAATATATTTATAAAGGGTTTTTGAATTGTTGCTATTTTTAGAATATTTTTTAAAAATCTCACGTACCCCTTGGCATACCTTCAAGTACTCCCAGGAGTACGCATACCCCCATTTGAGAACCACTGCCTTAGGAGACTAGATGTAAACAGAGTAAAGAGAGAGCGAGTGAGGTGGCCATTCCAAATACTTTTAAAATGCTACCCATATTGGATACTGTTTAGGAACATAAACTGCATTTCTTGACTGTACCAGTTCCTGGTGACAAAGTCACAATAAAACGTTGGATGATCAGCATGGAAGGTGATGTCATCTGCAAAGGCGTCCAACCTAGCTTCATCTCAGGGCTTGCTGCCCTTCTTGCTTGGTGCTCGGACATTGGAATTTGTTCAAAGGTAAATCCTCTCGATACTGTTAAATACAGTTAGGATATTTTATTTTATATTTCTCACCTCTGTTCAGGAATTTGACTTGTCATTTCCCCAATTCTGTGCCTTAAATCAATGACTCTTCTGTTCCTTTGTGGACCTTCTTATTAGGGACCGAAGCACCAGTTTGACGCTAGGATACAGAGAAGGTAGGTAATGTGCAGGTAAAGATATGTTGACTGGGTCAAAGAAGGAAGCACCTGTTTGACCCCAGGATGCAGAGAAGGTAGGTAATGTGCGGGTGAAGATATGTTGAATGGGTAAAGGCAGGAAGCACCAGTGTGACCCCACTATGCAGAGAAGGTAGGTAATGTGCGGGTGAAGGTATGTTGAATGGGTGAAAGAAGGAAGCGCAGGTGTGGTCGACGCAATGCAGACAAGGTAGGTATGTGCAGGTGAAGATATGTTGTATGGTGAAAGAAAGAAGCACCAGTGTGACCCCAGGATGCAGGGAAGGTAGGTAATGTGCAGGTAAAGATATGTTGAATGGGTAAAGGCAGGAAACACCAGCTAGACGCCAGGATACAGAGAAGGTAGGTAATGTGCAGGTAAAGATATGTTGAATGGGTAAAGGTAGAAAGCACCAGCGTGACCACACTATGCAGAGAAGGTAGGTGATGTGCAGGTAAAGATATTTTGAATGGGTAAAGGCAAGAAGCACCAGTGTGACCCCAGGATGCAGAGAAGATAGGTAATGAGCAGGTAACGATATGTTAAATGGGTGAAAGCAGGAAACATCAGCGTAAATACACGGTCCCGTAGATGGAGAGAAAACATAAATAGAGAGAGGGATTGGGGAGGCTTTAGCATTGTCTTCCTCTCTGAATTTGTCTTAATGGGTTTTAGAGCATTCACTCATCTAGAGCTGTGGTTATGGTATAGGCTCGCATATATCCTAAAATTGATATTAATATTTGTGCAGTGCATATTCCTAAATAACAATGTGAGTGGAGTTCTGTATCGACTGCAAGTAATCTTCAATCACAACAGAATATCGAATATGCTTTCTCTCTTTTTTAGGCGATTCATTGGCGTTAACCCCGAGAGGGGAACAAAGGCTAGCCAGGGAAAGGTGGTGTCCAAGAAGAGCGGGAAGCTGGTTCAGAAAAAGGCAGCAACTGTAAATCCTCACGTAGCCACCCTTATAAAACATCTCACAGACTTTGAGTGGGGCTTTATGTAGCCGACAACTAAACACTGGACTCGTGTTCAGTGTTTTGTCTCCAGTTTGAAATTAAGTTGACATGTTATAAATGTTAAAATGCTTTACTGAAAATAAGAAGAACGCACTAAATGTACATTGAATGTATTTGATGCACTTTAAAACAATTGGTTAATAAAAGCATTAACTTGCAAGGCCATTTCTCCAGTCATTTTTATGCCAGCAGATTGCAGGGGTTTTGATTTTGAAAATTTAAAAGTTCAATTCATTAACTTCTAGTGGCATTATACTGTAAAGCTCAGTCTATAGTGCTTACAATTATTTTACTGTAATTAACTGTTAATGGATATTACAGTGGATACACTAAAATAATAGTGTAATGCCGCTAAACAGATGACAGTATTATGCTGTGAAGCGTATATTTGATACAGCACAGTACTGTGATACTTTTTACAGTAATAAACTGTAGTGATAAATCACAGTATGTGTGCTGTAGAAAAACAGTTTTATACTGGAACCAATAGGTGCCAGTAGGTTACTGTAATTAAACGGTGAAAATTCTTACAGTAAGGGAGAGACCCGCCACCCAGTGGAGAAAACTCATTTTGGCCGCTTGTACCCGTGATCTTGTCCTTTCGGTCTTACCCCAAAGCTCATGACCATAGGTGAGGATGGGAACGTAAATCGACCGGTAAATTGAGAGCTTTTCCTTCTGGCTCAGCTCCTTCTTACCACAACGAATCGATATAGCGTCCTCATTACTGAAGACGCCGCACCGATCAGCCTGTGCATATCACGATCCACTCTTCCCTCACTCATGAACAAGACTCCAGGTACTTGAACTCATCCACAAGATCTCCTGCCCAACCTCGAGATGGCACTCCACCCTTTCCCGGGCGAGAACCTCGGACTTGGAGGTGCTGATTCTCATCCCAGTCGCTTCACACTCGGCTGCGAACCGATCCAATGAGAGCTGAAGATCCTGGCCAGTTGAAGCCATAAGGACCACATCATCTGCAAAAAGCAGAGACCTAATCCTGCAGCCACCAAACCGGATCCCCTCAACGCCATGACTGCGCCTACAAATTCTGTCCATAAAAGTTATGAACAGAATCGGTGACAAAGGGCAGCCTTGGCGGAGTCCAACCCTCACTGGAAAGGGGTCCGACTTACTGCCGGCAATGCAGACCAAGCTCTGACACTGATCATACAGGGAGCGACCCGCCACAATCAGACATGCCGATACCCCATACTCTCTGAGCACTCCCCACAGGACTTCCCGGCGTGGCCACGGTCGACTGTCTTCTCCAAGTCCACAAAGCACATGTAGACTGGTTGGGCAAACTCCCATGCACACTCAAGGACCCTGCCGAGAGTATAGAGCTGGTCTACCGTTCCACGACCAGGACGAAAACCACACTGTTCGTCCTGGATCCGAGGTTCCTCCTCTCCAGTACACATGAATAGACCTTACCGGGAAGGCTGAGGAGTGTGATCTACGATAGTTGGAACACACCCTCCGGTTCCCCTTCTTAAAGAGAAGAACCACCACCCCGGTCTGCCAATCCAGAGGTACCGCCCTAGATGTCCACGCGATGTTGCAGAGTCTTGTCAACTAAAACAGCCCCACAGCATCCAGAGCCTTAAGGAACTCCGGACGGAGCTCATCCACCGAGGAGGTTTTAAACTACCTTGGCAACCTCAGCCCCAGAGATGTCATACTATATATTAAAGTTTTATAAACATAACTCCAAAACCAAACATGCATTATGTCCAAAATTGCCTGTAATATTGTATAGATGTGAGTTTTACTAGAATCAGGTTTGCAAATACAAAAATTGGGTTTTATGACAGTATACTGTCACACTCAATATGACAGTATAACTGTCATACTAAATCCATCCATTTTCTTCCGCTTATCCGAGGTCGGGTTGCGGAGGCAGCAGCCTAAGCAGAGAGCCCAGACTTCCATCTCCACAGCCACTTCGTCCAGCTCTTCTCGGGGGATCCCGAGGCGTTCCCAGGCCAGCCGGGAGACATTGTCTTTCCAATGTGTCCTAGGTCTTCCCCATGGCCTCCTGCCGTTCGGACTTGCCCTAAACACCTCCCTAGGGAGGCGTTCGGGTGGCATCCTGAGCAGATGCCCGAACCACCTCATCTGGCTCCTCTCAATGTGGAGGAGCAGCGGCTTTACACTGAGTTCCTCACGGATGACAGAGCTTCTCACCCTATCTCTAAGGGAGAGACCCACCACCCGGCGGAGGAAACTCATTTCGGCCGCTTGTACCCGTGACCTTGTCCTTTCGGTCATAACCCAAAGCTCATGACCATAGGTGAGGATGGGAACGTTGATCGACCGGTAAATTGAAAGCTTTTCCTTCTGGCTCAGCTCCTTCTTCACCACAACGGATCGATATAGCGTCCTCGTTACTGAAGACGCCGCACCGATCCGCCTGTAGATCTCATGATCCACTCTATCCTCACTCGTGAACAAGACTCCTAGGTACTTGAACGCCTTCACTTGGGGCAAGATCTCTTTCCCAACCTGGAGATGGTAATCCACCCTTTCCTGGGCAAGAACAATGGACTCGGACTTGGAGGTGCTGATTCTCATCCCAGTCGCTTCACTGCGAACCGATCCAATGAACGCTGAAGATCCTGGCCAGTTGAAGCCATCAGGACCACATTATCTGCAAAAAGCAGAGACCTAATCCTGCAGCCACCAAACCAGAGGCAGTCAAAGCCTTGACTTATGTAGACTGGTTGGCGTAGTCCAACCCTCACTGGAAAGGGGTCCGACATACTGCCGGCAATGCAGACCAAGCTCTGACACTGATCATACAGGGAGCGACCCGCCACAATCAGACATGCCGATACCCCATAATCTCTGAGCACTCCCCACAGGACTTCCCGGGGTGGCCATGGTGGAATGTCTTCTCCAAGTCCACAAAGCACATGTAGACTGGTTGGGCAAACTCCCATGCACACTCAAGGACCCTGCCGAGAGTATAGAGCTGGTCTACCGTTCCACGACCAGGACGAAAACCACACTGTTCGTCCTGGATCCGAGGTTCCTCCTCTCCAGTACACATGAATAGACCTTACCGGGATGGCTGAGGAGTGTGATCTACGATAGTTGGAACACACCCTCCGGCTCCCCTTCTTAAAGAGAAGAACCACCACCCCGGTCTGCCAATCCAGAGGTACCGCCCTAGATGTCCACGCGATGTTGCAGAGTCTTGTCAACTAAAACAGCCCCACAGCATCCAGAGCCTTAAGGAACTCCGGACGGAGCTCATCCACCGAGGAGGTTTTTAACTACCTTGGCAACCTCAGCCCCAGAAATAGGAGAGCCTACCACAGATTCCCCAGACACTGCTTCCTCATAAGAAGACGTGTTGGTGGGATTGAGGAGGTTTCGCTTGGCCTGTCGGTATGCCCGCTGCCTCTGGAGTCCCATGAGCCAAAAGGACCAGATAAGCTCTTTCTTCAGCTTGACGGCATCCCGCACTGCTGGTGGACACCAGCGGGTTCTAGGATTACCGCCACGACAGGCACCACACACCTTGCGGCCACAGCTCCAATCAGCTGGCTCGACAAGAGAGGCACGGAACATGATCCATTCCGACTCAATGTCCAGCACCTCCTTTGTGACATGTTCAAAGTTCTTCCGGAGGTGGAAAAAGAAACTCTCTCTGACAGGAGACTCTGCTAGGCGTTCCCAAAAGACTCTGACAATGCGTTTGGGCCTGCCAGGTCTGTCCGGCATCCTTCCCCACCATCGGAGCCAGCTCACCAGGTGGTGATCGGTAGAAAGCTCGCCCCTCTCTTCACCCGAGTGTCCAAAACATGAGGCCGCAAATCCCATGACACAACTACAAAGTCAATCATGGAACTGCGGCCGAGGGTATCCTGGTGCCAAGTGCACATATGGACACCCTTATGTTTGAACATTGTGTTTGTTATGGACAATCCGTGACGAGCACAAAAGTCCAATAACAAAGCACCACTTGGGTTCAGATCTGGGTGGCCATTTTTCCCAATCACGACTCTCCAGGTTTCACTGTCGTTGCCAACATGAGCGTTGAAGACCCCCAGCAGAACAAGGGAATCACCAGAGGGAGCACTCTCAAGGGAATCCAAAAAGAGTGGGTACTCTGAGCTGCTGTTTGGTGCGTAAACACCAACAGTCAGGACCCGTCACCCAACCAGAAAGCAGAGGGAAGCTACCATCTCGTCTACTGGGTTAAGTCCAATGTGCAGGCTTTGAGCCGGGGGGCAACAAGAATTGACAACCCAGCCTCTCATTACTTGCAACGCCAGAGTGGGAGAGAGTCCAACCCCTCTTGAGAGAACAGGTTCCAGAGCCCTTGCTGTGCGTCGAAGTGAGTCCAACTTTATCTAGCCGGGAACTTCTCCACCTCGCGCACCAGCTCAGGCTCCTTCCATCCCTGCGAGGTGACGTTCCACGTCCCAAGAGCGAGCTTATGTAGCCGATAATCGGACTGCCAAGTCCCCTGCCTTCGGCTGCCGCCCAGCTCACACTGCACCCGACCTCTATGACCCAGCCCATGAGTGGTGAGCCTATTGCAGGGGGGACCCACGTTGCCTCTTCGAGCTGGGCCCCATGGGCACCAGTCGCTCGCCATCATGCCCCACCTCTGGGCCTGGCTCCACAGGGGAGCCATGGTGACCCGCGTCCGGGCAAGAAAAAAATCTAGGTCCTCGATTTGTACTTTTCATAAAGGTCTTTGAGCTGCTCTTTGTCTGATTCCTCACCTAGGACCTGTTTTTCTTGGGGGACCTACCAGGGGGAAAAGAAGCCCCTGGACAACATAGCTCCTAGGATCAGTGGGACACGCAAACCACAAAGGTGGCGTTTCAGAAAGCAGGTTATAGAAACATAACTCCAAAACCAAACATGCAAGATGTCTAAACATGCCTGTAATATTGTATCAATGTGGCATCCTGAGCAGATGCCCGAACCACCTCATCTGGCTCCTCTCAATGTGGAGGAGCAGCGGCTTTACACTGAGTTCCTCACGGATGACAGAGCTTCTCACCCTATCTCTAAGGGAGAGACCCACCACCCGGCGGAGGAAACTCATTTCGGCCGCTTGTACCCGTGACCTTGTCCTTTTGGTCATAACTCAAAGCTCATGACCATAGGTGAGGATAGGAACGTTGATCGACCGGTAAATTGAAAGCTTTTCCTTCTGGCTCAGCTCCTTCTTCACCACAACGGATCGATATAGCGTCCTCATTACTGAAGACGCCGCACCGATCCGCCTGTAGATCTCACGATCCACTCTATCCTCACTCGTGAACAAGACTCCTAGGTACTTGAACGCTTTCACTTGGGGCAAGATCTCTTTCCCAACCTGGAGATGGCACTCCACCCTTTCCCGGGCGAGAACAATGGACTCGGACTTGGAGGGGCTTATTCTCATCCCAGTCGCTTCACTGCGAACCGATCCAATGAAAGCTAAAGATCCTGGCCAGTTGAAGCCATCAGGACCACATCATTTGCAAAAAGCAGAGACCTAATCCTGCAGCCACCAAACCAGGCGCAGTCAAAGCCATGACTGCGCCTAGATATTCTGTCCATTAAAGTTATGAACAGAATCGGTGACAAAGGGCAGCCTTGGCGGAGTCCAACCCTCACTGAAAAGGGGTCCGACATACTGCCGGCAATGCGGACCAAGCTCTGACACTGATCATACAGGGAGACACCCGCCACAATCAGACATGCCGATACTCCATACTCTCTGAGCACTACCCTCAGGATTTACCGGGGGCCAAGGCCGAATGTCTTCTCCAAGTCCACAAAACTTATGTAGACTGGTTGGGCAAACTCCCATGCACACTCAAGGACCCTGCCGAGAGTTTAGAGCTGGTCAACCGTTCCACGACCAGGAAAAACCACACTGATTGTCCTGGATCCGAGGTTCCTCCTCTCCAGTACGCATGAATAGACCTTACCGGGAAGGCTGAGGAGTGTGATCTACGATAGTTGGAACACACCCTCCGGTTCCCCTTCTGACAACCCAGCCTCTCATTACTTGCAACGCCAGGGTAATGTAGTATTTTGTGGCTGATGACAGCCACAAAATACTGAAGGTTGTCATCGGCAGGTGTACCAAAGCAGTTAGGACTCATAGCAGACCGGATTGGCAGACCCGGTCTGCCAATCCGGTCTGCCAATCCAGAGGTACCGCCCCCGATGTAGACGCAATGTTGCAGAGTCTTGTAAACCAATACTGCCCCACAGCATCCAGAGCCTTAAGGAACTCCGGACGGAGCTCATACCCCCGGGGCCTTGCCACCGAGGAGCTTTTTAACTACCTTGTCAACCTCAGCCCCAGAAATAGGAGAGCCCACCACAGACTTCCCAGGCACTGTTTCCTCATAGGAAGACGTCTTGGTGGGATTGAGGAGGTCTCGCTTGGCCTGTCGGTATGCCCACTGCCTCTGGAGTCCCATGAGCCAAAAGGACCCGATGGCTCTTTCTTCAGCTTGACAGCATCCCTCACTGCTGGTGGATTACCGCCACGACAGGCACCAAACACCTTGCGGCCACAGCTTCAATCAGCTGGCTCAACAAGAGAGGAACGGAACATGGTCCACTCAGACTCAATGTCCAGCACCTCCCTCGTGACATGTTCAAAGTTCTTCCGGACATGTTCAAAGTTCTTCAGGAGACTCTGCTAGGCGTTCCCAGCAGACCCTTACAATGCGTTTGGGCCTTACAGGTCTGACCGGCATCCTCCCCTACCATCCGAGCCAGCTCACCACCAGGTGGTGGTTGGTAGAAAGCTCTGCCCCTCTCTTCACAGAGTGTCCAAAACATGAGGCCGCAAATCCCACGACACAACTACAAAGTCAATCATGCGGCCGAGGGTGTCTTTGTGCCAAGTGCACATATGGACACCCTTATGTTTGAACATTGTGTTTGTTATGGACAATCCGTGACAAGCACAAAAGTCCAATAACAAAGCACCACTTGGGTTCAGATCCGGGTGGCCATTTTTCCCAATCACGACTCTCCAGGTTTCACTGTCGTTGCCCACATGAGCATTGAAGTCCACCAGCAGAACAAGGGAATCACCCGAGGGAGCACTCTCCAGTACTCCCTCAAGGGAATCCAAAAAGAGTGGGTACTCTGAGCTGCTGTTTGGTGTGTAAACACAAACAACAGTCAGGACCCGTCACCCAACCCGAAGGCTGAGGGAAGCTACTATCTCGTCTATTGGGTTAAAGTCCAACGTGCAGGCTTTGAGCCGGGGGGCAACAAGAATTGCCACCTCTCATTAGTTGCAACGCCAGTGTGGAATCTCTTCCACTCTGGCGTTGCAAGTAATGAGAGTTCAGCTCAGTCCAGCCCCTCTTGAGTGAACAGGTTCCAGAGCCCTTGCTGTGAGTCCAACTATATCTAGCCGGGAACGTCTCCACCTCATGCACCAGCTCAGGCTCCTTCCCTCCCAGCGAGGTGATGTTCCATGTCCCAAGAGCAAGCATATGTAGCCGATAATCGGACCACCAGGTGCCCTGCCTTCGGCTGCCGCCCAGCTCACACTGCACCCTTTATGACCCAAGCCCATGAGTGGTGAGCCCTGGAGGGGGGATCCACGTTGCCTCTTCGAGGCCCGTCAATCGCCATCGTGCCCCACCTCTGGGCCTGGCTCCACAGGGGAGCCACGGTGACCTGCGTCCGGGCGAGAAAAAATCTAGGTCCTCAATTGTACTTTTAATAAAGGTCTTTGAGCTGCTCTTTGTCTGATCCCTCACCTAGGACCTGTTTGTCTTGGAGGACCCTACCAGGGGGCATAGAAGCCCCCGAACAACATTTTCCTGGATCAGTAGAACACAAAGGTGGCGGCTCAGAAAGCAGGTTATATAAACATAACTCCAAAACCAAACATGCAATATGTCTAAACATGCCTGTAATATTGTTTAATTGTGAGTTTTACTAGAATCAGTTGTTTTTGTAAGGTTTGCAACTACAAAAATTAAGTTTTACTCACAATGACAAAGTCACACTCAATATGACAGTTATTTAAACATAACTCATAAACTACACATAAAAATGGCTAATAATGCCTGAAATAATGAATCCTTGGGAGTTTTACTGAGTTTTACATTTTGCAAACACAAAAAGTAGTTTTTTACTCAATATGACTGTAATGTTCTTAGAACCCTGAGATAATGGGAAAAAAGCAATACAAATGTATTTAAACCTAACTCCTAAACAACACATGCA